>NC_084505.1:18209092-18574717 GCF_024500385.1 Phyllopteryx taeniolatus
TTGATAGAGCGGACAAGACACTGAACCCTGTTTTCCTCCCAGTGGGCCTAGCAGAGCCTTGCATGGCAGCAACTGCCCATTGGTGTATGAATGTGTGCCTGAAGAAGAAGAAGAAGAAGAAGAAGAAGAATAGAAGAAAAATCATCTTTTATTGTCATGAACATGCATGCATGCACACGAAATTTGTTCTCTGCATTTTACCCATCACAGTGAACACATACACATGTTAGTGGAACACACTGGAGCAGGGAGCAGCTGCAGCGGTCGGGGAGAATTTCGGGGTGTAGAAAAAGCGCGATATAAGTGCAATCAGTCTACCATTTAGGACCAAAATGCATCATGCTCTATGTCCCTTTTAAGACACTAACATAGACGTGTGTTGTGTATATGCGTGTGAAAGGAGGATTGTGTGGTTGGCACAGAGAGATGGATGGCGCAGGCTGGTACTGGGTGGCATGGGAAGTGGGGGGGGGGGGGGGGTGTCTTGATGCGTGAACAAATGACACTAGAAGTTGAAGTCGGTCACTTACGAGCCGCTTCTCAACACCAAGGTCAGTCTGAACTTTTTATTACACACAAAAAAGAACACAAGAATGCTAATTGACAACAACGTAACAGAGAGAATTGAAACACACCTCATTCATCCCAGTATCATCTTTTAAAAGGTTAGTGAGGGGTACTGTAGGCCTAAATGATCACTGCACCTGCTTTATGAACCTTTTTATTCATCATATGCTGTGATGTAATATATCGTGTAACATCTGCAACTGTATCACATTGTGCAGTTTGTTGTACAGTACATGTAATTATTTGTATTTGCCTGAAAGTATTTTGCTCTGTTGGCATTGCAAATGAAAATATGTTCTCAATTGCCTGGAGAAATAAATAAAATAATATATATAAGGCAATAATTAATCTTTTATCGAGCTGTCATCTTTTTCTTGTTTAATCCACTAATGTAAAGTAAGATGTAGCTAATGATGCTAACAGAATAGCTTGAAGGGGTCTGCTACAGGAAAGTAAAATAAGTTGAACGTTGGAAGTTAACTTCGGAATCTAATGTTGGAAGCTCACATTGGACGAAACGAAACTAATGTCAGAAGCTAACGTTGGTCTTCCTTAGCGTTAAAGGTAATATTGGAAGCTAACTTCCGAAGCTAACATTGGCAGCTAATGTTAGAGGTAATGTTGGAAGCTAACATCAGAATCTAATCTTGCAAGTTAATGTAAAAGTTTATGTTCAAAGCTAATGTTGGACCTGAAGTCGAAAGCTAAAGATGTTCTTCATTACCTTTCAAATTAAAGGTAACATTGGAAGCTAACTTCAGAAGCTAACGTTAGCAGCTAACTTCAGGAGCTAATAATGGCAGCTATTGTTTGAGGTAATGTTCTAAGCTAACATCGGAATTTAATGTTGCAAGCTATTGTCAAAGCTAACGTTGAAAGCTAATGTTTTAAAGCTCATGTTGGAGCTGACCTTGGAAGTTGTTCTTCATTAGCTTTAAAATTAAAGGTAACTTTGGAACCTACAGCAGCTGAAATAAGTGTTTAACACGTCACCATTTTTCCCAAATATACTTCCAAAGGTGCTATTGACTTGAAAATTTTACCAGATGTTGGGAACAACCCAAGTAGTCCACACATACAAAGAAAGTAGAACAAATAAGATCAGAAATTAAGTAAATTTAAAATGACACAGGGAAAAACTATTGAACGCATGGAGGTGCAAAAAGGCATGGAAAGCCAAGACATCACCTAAAATATATCAATAACCAAACAGCAATCCAGCCCCTTTGTCAGTGCAAGTGAATATCAGCTGGTTCAATCCTAATTGATGGGCTACAAAAAGGTCTCTTTGTCAAGGTGTGAGTCAAGACACATCTCATGATGGGTAAGAGCAAAGAGCTGTCTCAAGACCATCACAAACTAATGGTTGAAAAACATAATGATGGCATTGGTTACAGGCATATATCTAAGCTTCTGAACATTCCAGTGAGCACGGTTGGGGTCATAATACGCAAGTGGAAAGCCAATCATACCACCATAAATTTGCCTCGATCAAGATTTTTGACAGAGGAATGCAAAGAATAATCAAAAGAGTTGTCCAAGAGCCAAGGACCACCTGTGGAGAGTTTCAAAAAGACCTGGAATTAGCAGGTACTGTTGTCACCACGAGAACAGTGAGTAATGTACTCTGCCGCCATGGCCTGTATGCACGCTCACCATGCAAGACCCCATAGCTTAAAAAAGCATGTCAAAGCTCGTTTAAAGTTTGCTGAACAACATTAGGACAAGCCAGTTAAATACTGGGAGAATATAGTCTCGTCGTATGAGAGCAAAAATTTAACTGTTTGGATGCCATCATGAACACTACGTTTGGAGGAGAAATCACCCTAAAAACACAATACCATCAGTGACGCTCGGAGGTGGGAACATGATGGTGTGGGGCTGCTTTTCCGCAAATGGTACTGGTAAACTTCACATTATTGAAGGAAAATGTATCGAGACATTCTTGACAAAAATCTGGTGCCATCTATGATGATGATGAAAATGAAACGAGGGTGGACATTTCAGCAGGATAATGATCAAAACATACTGCCAAGGAAACTCTCAATTGGTTTAAAAAAAAAAAAAAAAAAAGAAAGCTGCCAGAATGGCCAGCCAATCACCTAACTTGAATCCAATTCAAAATCTATGGAAATAACTGAAACTCAAGGTCCATAAAAGAAGCTCATGGAACCTTCAAGATTTGAAGACTGCTTGTGTGGAGGAATGGTCCAAAATCACACCAGCGCAATGCACGCGACTAGTTTCTCCATACAGGAGGTGTCTTGAAGCGGTCATTGCAAACAAAGGCTTTTGTACCAAGTATTAAATTAATACCAGTTGGTGTGTTCAATACTTTTTTCCTGTGTCATTTCAAATTATTACACACAACTTAATTTCTGATCTTATTTGTTCTTCTTTGTATGTATGGGTTACTTGGGTTGTTCCCAACATCTGGTGAAACTGACATGTCAATAGCACCTTTGGAAATATATTTGAGAACAATGGTGACGTGTTAAATACTTATTTCAGCCGCTGTAACGTCAGAAGCTGACAAAAGTGAACGTTTGAAGCTAATGTTCGAAGTAATGTTGCAGGATAATCCTTTGCAATGTACTTTAAAAAATGAGAGACTGTATGAGTGAGTTTACAAACATCATAAAATGGCTAATAGGAAAGTAGTCCTTGTGATATTTAAGGGTTGTGAAGCGAGGCTAAATTCTAAATTAAAGGCGTGGGTGGGTGTTCTACCAGTTTAACGGTACTACCACAGAACATACCTGTTGAGGCATGTCCTCGCACTACTGATGATGATGAAATCAAAGACGACGTCTGCCGTTTTTGTCAGGTACCTGGAGGAAGTGGGCTATACGGACGCCATCTTGGACGTGAAATCTCAGTGTGTGCGAGCGTTGTTGGGCCTTAGCACAGAGGCCGAGGAGATGCCACAGACGCGCTACCACGACATTGTGGTGGACCGAGACCACGTGGTCAACAGTACCCAAGGGGGCGTGGCCAGGTAGGACGGGCCACGGTGGTGGCGACATGGAGAACAACAACACTGTTAAAAGTAGTTATGCACTGAAATGTAAATTCTTGACCGCAACTGACTTAACTGTTATTGATCAGACTCAATAACAGTTAATTATACAGCATGGTGCTGTTTGTGGTTCGAACTCAGGCGACCACTATCCCGCAGGTTGCGAGTCGAGTGCACCAACGGCTGGGCTATTAGACCAGGATGCCGGGTTAGTGGGCAGCAGCCTCTTTCCAAGGATTCCGAGGAGTGACGTAGCGCTCGCTACCTAAGCCCAAGCAAAATCCAAACAATGCTGTAAACACTCTCCAAACTGTAGTAGCCTATACAAACTACACAATCTTTATCCAAACTCTGAGTTGAGCGCAACTCTATAAAAAAAACACACATTTGGAATGGGGCCTGCATGAGGGCTTTATGTTGCTGTCAAATCTCGTGGCAAACTCTGTAGCGCTTCCCGACTCGGTCACGTGGTACAGTCGAGCAGGGAGGCTTCAGATGTCATCACTTCCGGCTCCTCCCCTAAATGAAGCAAGCCTCGATACGTGCTTCGCGGCCACGCGTCGAAGACTCGGCACAACCCGTAACATCGCTACCGAAAACCAACATTGAATGCCCATGACCTACTATCCCTCAGGCGGCACTGCATTAAAAACTGACATCATTGTGTCAAGGATATTGCCATGTGGGCTCAGGAACACTTCAGAAAACCATTTTCAGTTGACACAGTTAGTCCTTTCATTTACAAATGTGAGGTAAAACCATGCAAAGCGAAAGCCATATTTAACGACACCCAGAAAGCCGCTGGCTTCTCTGAGCCTGAGCTCATTTGAGATGGACTGACGCAAAGTGGAAAAGTGTGCTCGGTCAAGTCCACATTTCACGTTGTTTTTGGAAATCATGGACATCGTGTCCTCCAAGCAAAAGAGGAAAACAAGTAGATGTAATGTTTCAAAGATTTTTGTTTTAGAATAAATACTTTAAGTAAACAGCAGCAACACATTTAAAACAAAGTTTTGCATCGGGGTTAGTTTCCCATTTACGCATATTAACAGTGTTACCAAACTACAACACAACAACCTTACAGCACAACAACACTGTTAACCTCCCAGCAGAGCTGACTCCTCCCACTCAGCTGCCATCTTGGAGACCTTCAAGTTGATCGAGGACGCCGCCGCCAACTTCAGCAGCGAGGACGAGGACAACGACAGCAGTGGCAACGGGCAAAACACGAGCATCCTTGACGTAAAGCGCACACACACATGCATACGCCTTTGTCGCAATCATCGCTCTTATTCTGAAAATCTCGGCAGATGGTGAGGAGGAAACAATCGCCTACTCCGTCATCAACGACCTCCGACCTCAGTGACGACTCAGACACAGAGGAGGCCCTCAAGGGTTTCGACTTCCTGTCCAGCCACGATACAGATGGCGGAGAGGACGGCAGCCAATGGGGTGAGACCCACAGCTGTTACTAATATTCTGACGTTCATATTTTAACCGGTTCCTAATATTTTGACGGGTTATGCCGATCCCAATTCTACCCCTCAGACCTTCCCCTTCGTCTTAGCCCTTGGTTTTGCGTGTGCACGAAAACGAATGGGTGTCCCATTTCCTAGGTTAAGGGATGAAGGGGTGTATAGCCCTTGAAACCAAGTGTGGTAGGGGAGCTCGCTTGAACGCGAGATATATGGGACTGCGCCCCCACTGACAGGCGAAGAGCTTGCTTACAAGACGGCGGAACCGGCAAGGAAGTACATAAATGTAAGTGAGCACAATTATTGATATTCATGCTAATGACAGTCATGCTTTTATCAACTAAGCTAATCAGCTAAGTCGCGTTCAGAAGCTACGTAGCTACTGTGGTGTAGCTAATAATATCGCTTCTGTGTATACCGTGACGTTCGCTTTCCATATAGTTAAGCCTCATCACTCATGTATTGCAGTATTTTGTCAGCGTGAAGCCATTAGCTGTGATTCCCTGTGAATATCCTCGTCTGACATCGGGTTTACTAAACACACACGAAGTCAACGTAATAAATAACCGGACGGCTTTTCTTCCACAGGGATGCGACAAGGCAACCCTCTTCTACAACAGTCCAGAACGACAAAGCCAGTGCCAAAATGACAACGGACACAAAATGCAATTTTAGAGGAATGTGACAAAAAACACACGAGACTGAAGCAAAAAATATATTGTTTTTACTGTTTTCCAGTTAAATTGTAGATATTGTATTTAAAGGTTTTGTTTATGTTCGATACATTTCTTAGATATATTTTTTTTTCAAAATTGAAAATCTGCAATATCTAAATACAGAAATAAGCACACTATTACCATATCATAATATGGAAATGTTCCCAAATGTCAATAACAATGTTCTGTAAATAAGTGTGTCTCTTTGATAATTGCGTGCTTCTGTTTTACCTCAACGCTGCAAATTATGAGGCCTAAATGATATTTATTGTTCCTGTGACAATAAAGTTCTTTTCTAGTCTATTCTGTTTGATTTTCTTTTTTGTGTGTATTTACAAATGTTTGGTTATGTGTTTTGTGATGGTTGTTGCTGTGTGTTATTTATTGGCCGACGTTTGGCTCTAAAATGAGCTTGTCAAAATATGTTCCTTATGTGGAAATGTGTTTCTAGAGTAGATAAAGATGAAATATAGAAATGTATACACCCTGTCACGTGGTAGGAAACATTTATTCTAAAAAAAAAAAAACTTTTACAAACTGCAAAAACATATATATATATATATATATATATATATATAATTTTTTTAAAAAAAAAGCAATTTATAATAATAGTAGCATTCAACACTGCGCAACATGGTCGAACCCGACTGGACCGGACCTGTCACTAATATTCTGACTGGTTACTAATATTTTGACTGGTTCTCAATACAGTATTTTGATTGGTTCCTATTATTCTTTCCTGTTATTAATATTCTTACTGGTTCTAATATTTTGACTGGTTTCTAATATATTGACTAGTTACCAATATTTTGATTGGTTCCTAATATTCTAACCTCTTCCTGATATTTCACCAGGTCCTAATATTTTGAAATGTTCCTTATATATTGACCAGTTTTGAATATTTTGACGAGATCAGAATAATATGACCCGTTGCTAATATTCTGGCCTGTTCCTGATATTGGGGATTGAGAATATTATGTTTTGGGAATGCTAATCTAGCAATGCTACTGTGTTGTTGCAGGCAAAGAGGCGGAGGTTGGGTGGGATGTGGACGCGGGCGTGATCGCACAGCTGAAGGAGGAGTACCGGCGGGAGCGTCGCGGCAAGAAGGGCGTCAAGCGTAAATTCTTCTTCTTCTCCTTCTCCTTCTTCTCCTCATCCTTTTCCTCCTCCTCCTCCTCCTCCTCCTCCTCCTGCTATTCTTGAGACTTCTGCTTCAAAATGCACCAGTCAGCCGCCATCTTTATCTCCAGGCCCAAATCGCTCCAAGCTCCAGGACATGCTCGCTAACTTGCGCGACGCCGAGGAGTTCCCTGCTCTGCAGCCCCCTGCAACGCCCCCGGCCCGGCCCGCCCCCGCCACCAGACTCAACGAGCAGGAAATGGACGGTAGGCAATCGGCCAATCAGCTGTTGACTTTGTTGGTCGCTAGGCAGAGATTGTGGGCTCGGGTGTGGCAGCAATACGCTTCTTGTCGTTCAGCCCTGGTTTAGCAAAAGTTTTGCAAGCCGACATGGCGCCTACTTCCGTGTTAATTCATAAACAATGCGGCTGCTGGTCGTATCAATGATTGGGTGAATGGAACTTCTGCCTAGAGACAACATGCGAGGAAGAGATGCTCAAATTAAATGAATAACATACTGTACATATTGTAGATAGTATTTTTTGGCTAAAATAAAATGATTTTGGGACTTTTTTACCACATCAATCACAAATTTAACATGGATGCTGTTAGAGTTGTTATTGGATGGTTGAACTTCCTCCTACAGACAGTTCTAAAAATAAACTGGCTTTTGGACTAAAACATTCACGACAGCAGTACGGAACATTCCCTGAGTAAACAAGATCGTGTCAGCTGATGTCTTAATTCGGGGATCCGATCAATGATGGCATTGATCGGATGGGGGAATTATGTCGATCCGATATAGCCGATCAGAATCGTGGAAAGTCGAATTTCAATGTGGAAAGATGATTTAAGGTACGAGTGTTTTGATTTATAAGCTTTGAGTCTGGCTGGTGAAGGTTCCGTATTTGTTTTCCCCGTAGAGGGCGCCGCCTTCCTGCCGGTACCAGGGAAGTCGTTAATCGTGGGCCGCGTGGACGAGGCAGTCGCTAGTGAGCCGGGACTCGGAGAACTGGCTGGGCTGACGGTCGCCAACGATACTGACGGCCTCACCTACCAGGTAACGCCACCTCCACGCCCGTTGTGCGATGATGTCATTGCGAAATTACCTACAACCTTCCGTAAATTACACAGTGGGATTACTCAAATTGACCGGCCAGCTTGACAAAAAAAATTAAATAGTTAGCTTTTTTACACTGGTCTGTGGGTCGTCGCGAGCACAGCATTTTAATTAAAAAGAGGCGTATTTAATGATTTTTCGTGTATTGAATTAGCGATTGACCATGATTTTGGGGTGCTACTATGTTGACGTTGGTGCGCAACAATATATGATAGCAATGTGAGGTGCAATACTAACTTGAACGATGCAGTGTTCGACTTCCTGTCCAGCCACGATACAGCAAGCAAGATGGCGTTTATTTTTATTTATTTATTTGTAATTTTTTTTCCTGGAAAGTAGTCATTTTGAAGATGCGAGGATTCCATTCGTTACGTGTCAGAAAATCAGCAAAAATGTTGATCATTTTTGTCCAAAATAGAAGCAGCTTATTTGTATTCAGCACAAAGGTAATCAGTCTGCTTTCATGGAAGACTACAGAAATCGGAGAATGTTGACTCTTGAGAGGCTGAACTCTGAGGATTTGGACAATTTTAAGTTAAACAATGGTTCTAAACAATGAATCAGTTATCATAATTGCGATATTTGATAATCGATTAGTTGTTATAGTATATTATTTTAATATATGATATAAACAGCTTGGCGATACAGTAATATGGACGAAGTCCTGCCACAAATGGCGAAAAAACATGTAAGTGACACTCACCCCACCCAAAAGTGTGGATAAGCACTATGTAAAATGGATGGATGTTTGTATGTGTTGCTTCTCCATGTGTAGTAAAGTACCAGTTGTTTGAAGGTTTAGAATTAGCGTAACATTTATGCTAATTCCCGTTAAACTGTCAATGGCATTTCGAATGATATGTTAACATTAATCTAAAGGGTTTTAGTCATGTGAAATGATATGGTTTGCTTGAACATTTTGGTGTTTGCCATTTGTTTTCTATGTCAGTTTTCCAGTAAACAACTGGGAGTAACAAACAGCTTGAAGCAATCACACAGTGCCTCTTATTTGGACAACTATAAGAACGAGAGAGTGAGAACAGGCGCTAAGGAATACTTTGTGTCTTTTAATACATTTGAATGTGTATAAAGTATGTGGGGCGACTGGTTAGAGCGTCGGCCTCACAGTTATGAGGAGCGGTGTTCAATCCCCGGTCCCGCCTGTGTGGAGTTTGCATGTTCTCCCCGTGCCTGCGTGGGTTTTCTCCGGCGGGCACTACGGTTTCCTCCCACATCCCAAAAACATGCATTAATTAGGGACTCTAAATTGCCCGTAGGTGTGAATGTGAGTGCGAATGTTGTTTGTTTGTATGTGCCCTCCGATTGGCTGGCAACCAGTTCAGGGCGTACCCCGCCTCCTCCACGATGACAGCTGGGATAGCCTCCAGCACGCCCACGACCCGAGTGAGGAGAAGCGGCTCAGAAAATGGATGGAAATGGATGGATAAAGTATGTGGGACGGATCAAAATAAGATTAAAAAAAACATTTTTTTTTTTTAATATGGTCTCTCTAATTTACACATTTTCACCAATTATGGCTGGATCTAGAAAGTGTCCCCCCCTGCGTAAAATATTCCTTTCAGTATCTGTTGCGGCCCGCTAAAAACACACAGCAGTCCGGACTTGTGTTGATGATGATGATGCTGATGCTGTTTGTTGTGCAGATGGGCAGCAGTCAGGATGCACTGATGAAGACATGGAACGCCAAGTTCACGCTGCGCAGCCATTTTGACGCCCTGCGTGGCCTGGCCTTCCACCCGGTAGAGCCAGTCCTGGTCACTGCCTCCGACGATGGCACCCTCAAACTGTGGAACCTCGACAAGACCACGCCCACCAAGAAGTGAGATGCATTGAGACCACCGCACGCACACACCCAGGAACACAAATCAGTCAGTTGTGTCTCAAAAAAAAAAGAGTAAAATAGCACTATAATATTATACTTCATAAAAACATAGACTAATCTCGTAATTAAATACAATTAAAAATAATTAAACAGTGTTTGTCACACTTTCTCCTTCAATTATGCGGCTCAGTACAATACAGACCTACGGATATACTGTACTTGTGGTTCAGCTCCTCTACCAGCTTCTCAGTACGGCAGTAATATTAGTCGTCGTTTGCAATATTGTTATATTGTCTGCCAACATGTGTTGTTTCACCGTTTGCGTTCAGATAGCTGTTGCTTAAAGCGTAACAACTCCGCCACATAGATATTAATTGTTAGCCCGTGTGCCTATGGGGTTTCCCATTGTATGTTAGCTTTCAGGTATGGGAGGCTATGGTAGCTTTAAATACACAACATGTAATTCTTTGTTTTATGTTTAGTTTAGACATTTTTCATCAACCCTATTTTGTAATGTGTTACAGACCAAACCAGTAACTGAATGATAATCATGATACAAATAACGGTTATTTGCAGCCGTCTTATGAATAACGTGTAATTGACATGTAGTTGAACCTGAAGCAGCCTCAGACGTTTGTCGAATTGGTAGCCGTTCGTTCGTATTAATCGGTACCAAGGAAATAGCTCTCAATTTCAAAAAGGTTGGTGAATATATCACTCCATGTTGTGTGATATTGCTTATTTGGTTTTGTTTCCTCATTAAACAATACCAAATAACAACAATAATCATTAATAAACACAAAACAGTAGCTTTAGCAGAGACGCCCGGAGTTCCCTCTCCCCAGCCACTTCATCCAACTCTTCCGGGGGGATCCCCAGGTGTTCCCAGGCCAGCCGAAAGATGTAGTCTCTCCAGCGTGTCCTGGGTCGTCCCCGGGGTCTCCTCCCGGTGGGACGTGCCCGGAACACCTCACCAGGGAGGCGTCCGGGAGGCATCCGAATCAGACCTCCCGGATGACCAAGCTTCTCACCCTATCTCTCGGCCGCTTGTATCCGTCCTCAATATACTGTATGTGAAACATACAATGGGCTTACTTTTCCAAGAGGCAACTTTCACAACAAAACGGAACAAAGCATAAAACATAAAGACATAAAAAAAACATCCATGCTCTTTGTTGTATGAAGTGGTTATAGGTGAAAGGGGTCTGGAGTCGCCCTTCACCAGTTTGTCAAAGATGGTGCGATCACAGCGTACATGACGTCACTTCTGTTTCCCACAAGCAAAGTTCAAAGTAACTTTCGAGTGACATACATACAGAAAGAATGTCTCCGTTTCCAGTCCCATCTAGCTCCACATCCCTTCTCAACTCCTCCGGGCCACTTTGCTAAAACCCCCTCCCCAAAGTAGACAAGCTGCGACATTACTGCGGCTGTTGCAAGAGTGCTGACTGCCAAGGCATAAAAGCAACCAGCGGCGACATTCCCCTCCTCAGAAACTGTGCTGCTGCTAGTCTGCTGCAAAAGGCCCCAAGTGCAGACATTCTCCTCCATTAAATGTCCTGCTGCCACTGTCAACAGTCCACCACGGGTTCACATGAGGGACAACAAACGTGCATTCATTCCTTTTCCGTGCCGCTTATCCTCACTAGCGGAGCGGGCGTCCTGGAGCCTCTCCCAGCTTCTATCTTCGGGCGAGAGGCGGGGTACACACTGAACCGCTCACCAGCCACTCACACCAAATGTAAAATACTTCATCTGATTATTCGAGTCATCGATGGAATAATCCATTCTAAAAACATTGGACAGCTCTAGTTTAATTTGACAGTAACTTTTCATATGTTCCCGACTGTATGAAAGTAGTTTGTCTGTGATTTCTCGTTTAAACAGATGTTTACAGCCAATCAAAATGCCAGGTAATGTCACATTTTTAAAAAGACTTGTGACTTGAGCTCATGATGTGTTTTTAGGTGTGCATCTGTGGACGTGGAGCCCATCTACACATTCCGAGCTCACAGGCGAGTCCAGCAATCTGTCAGTCAATCAATCAATCAACCATGGCGACAGTTCTGATAATATTTTTGCCCGTCTGTCCAACGCAGTGGCGCCGTTCTTTGTCTCACAATGAGCGGCAGCGGCGAGCAGTGCTTTAGTGGCGGCGTGGACGGAACCATCCAGAGCTGGAATGTGCCCAGCCACAACAGTGACCCCTATGACTCCTATGGTACGCTCCCTTCCCAACAAAGGAATACAAATGCCATATCATTTTAGTTCTGGTACACACAAGAATTTTTTTTGACTGTTGAGAGATTTTATTAATGTTATAGACCCAACACATGAAGATGATTGTACTGTGTGTTGTGTGCTCCGATAATCTCAGTACAGCACACAAAGATTGTGTTTCAGCAGCGATCTCAAATCTAGTCCTCCAAGACAGAAATCTTCTGCGAGCAAGGGGAGATCGAGTCCGAGTGGACCATGCTCCGCGCCTCCATTGTTGAGGCGGCCGACCGGAGCTGTGGCCGTAGGGTGGGCGGTGCCTCTCGTGGCAGCAATCCCCGAACCCGTAGGTGGACACCAACAGTGAGGGATGCCGTCAAGCTAAAGAAGGAGTCCTATCGGGCCTTTTTGGCCTGTGGCACTCCTGAGGCAGCTGATGGGTACCGGCTGGCCAAACGGAATGCAGCTTTGGTGGTCGCCTGAAGCAAAAATTCGGGCGTGGGAGGAGATTGGTGACGCTATGGAGAAAGACTTCCGGATGGCTTCGAGGAAATTCTGGTTCATCATCCGGTATCACAGGAAGGGGATGTAGTGTACCATCAACACTGTGTATAGTGGGGATGGGGCGCTGCTGACCTCGATTCGGGACGTTGTGAGGCGGTGGGGAGAATACTTCGAAGACCTCCTCAATTCCACCGACACGCTTTCCCATGAGGAAGCAGAAACTGGGGTTTCTGAGTCGGGCTCGCCTATCTCTGGGGTTGATGTCGCCGAGGTGGTTAAAAAGCTCCTTGGTGGCAAGGCCCCGGGGATGGATGCGATTCGCCCGGAGTTCCTAAAAGCTCTGGATGTTGTGGGGCTCTCCTGGTTGACACGCCTCTGCAACATTGCATGGACATCGGGGACAGTGCCTCTGGATTGGCAGACTGGGGTGGTGGTCCCCTTTTTAAGAAGGGGGACCGGAGGGTGTGTTCCAACTACAGGGAGATCACACGCCTCAGCCTCCCTGGTAATGTCTATTCAGAGGTGCTGGAGAGGAGAGTCTGCCGGGAAGTAGAATCTCAGATTCAGGAGGAGCAGTGTGTTTTTCGTCTTGGCCGTGGAACAGTGGACCAGCTCTACACCCTCGGCAGGGTCCTCGAGGGTGCATGGGAGTTCGCCCTACCAGTCTACATGTATTTTGTGGACTTTGAGAATGTATTCAACCGTGTCCCTCGGGGAGTCCTGTAGGGATTCTGTTCATTGCTTTTCTGAACAGAATTTCTAGGCGCAGCCAAGGTGTAGAGGGTGTGCGGTTTGGTGGCCTCAGTATTGCATCTCTGCTTTTTGCAGATGATGTGGTTCTATTGGCTTCATCAAGCCGTGATCTCCAACCCTCACTGGAGCGGTTCGCAGCCGAGTGTGAAGCGGCTGGGACGAAAATTAGCACCTCCAAATCTAAGACCCTTGACCTCGGCCGGAAAAGGGTGGCTTGCCCTCTCCAAGACGGGGATGAGATCCTGCCCCAAGTGGAGGAGTTCAAATATCTTGGGGTCTTGTTCACGAGTGAGGTAAGAATGGAACGAGAGATTGACAGGCGGATCGGTGCAGCATCTGGAGTGATCCAGACTTTGTATCGGTCCGTTGTGGTGAAGAAGGAGCTAAGCCGAAAGGCGACGCTCTCAATTTACCGGTCGATCTGCGTTCCTACTCTCACCTACCAAGAAAAAGATCCTGGATACAAGCGGCTAAAATGAGTTTCCTCCATAGGGTGTCCGGCCTCTCCCTTAAAGATAGGGTGAGAAGCTCAGTCATCCAGGAGGGGCTCAGAGTAGAGCCGCTGCTCCTTCGCATTGAGAAGACCCAGATGAGGTGGCTCGGGCATCTGATTCCGATGCCTCCCGGGCAATGATCACAAGCATATATTCTTTTTGCTCTGTGGAAGCAACAACTGTTACTTGAGCTTAGTTGCAGACCTTCTCTGCCCCTTCTTCCTTGTAATTGATATATTTTTATAAAGATAGAATGCCTGTATATCGAAATACATAAGGAAGGTCGTGTGAGATCTCGACAGGAGTAGCCTGGGAAAATGAACAGAAAAGATTAACTGTGTATGTTCGCAAGTATACTGAAAGTCATTTGTCTGGGCTTGTTTCTGAAGGTTGTAACATCTGTTGTTTGCCTTATAAGGAGTGGAACTTTCTGGCACATTCCACCCCGCCCCCTCCTCAGAATAGAAGATAGATAGCACTTCTTTGTTTAGACAGACACATAGTCGCACAGCTTGCAAAACTATCTGTCTCCAATGCGTTGTTGCTCCTTGCCAATAAACGACGGACAACTGTCCAGTTGGTCTCCTGGAACTTCATTGGTTTCTCCTCACATACAAGAACTCACAATTGGTTGGTATGAATGCTTTTGCCCAGTATTTTCCCCCAACTTTAACATAATCACACTCCACGTCTCCCAGTACAGCTCAGTGCTGCCTGGCATGTTGTGGCACAATGTGGCGCTACACTGAAGACATGCAACTCGAAATTGGGACTTGGCCTGTATACAATGACACTAATGGACAAGTCTTTTTTTGGTGTGCACAGAGCTTTCGGTCCTGCGGGGGGCGCTCTGCGGACACGCGGACGCCGTGTGGAGCGTGGCCTATAGCGCCGTCCACCATCGCCTCCTCTCCTGCTCAGCCGACGGGACCGTACGTCTGTGGAATGCCGCTGCCGTCTCGCCGTCTCTCGCCGTTTTCAACCAAAGAGGAGGTAACGTGGGAACATGTTTACATGTACGCTTGTGCATTTCACGCTATGTGCTCACATGTGCGGGCGACTGTCGGCCACTAGTTCACCTCGCAGGTCGCAGATGTAACGCCGATGTAACTTATTTTCTGTTAAGATACTTTTACTCCAGTATTGCTTTGAATTGCTTTATAAAGCACTGAAAAAAGTCCTTTGAATTTACTTAATTTGAACATGTGCATCGGTTGCACATGATTAAAATGTAATTAATATTCCAAAAATTCACGCCATTTGTGCTTGGATTTTTCTCATTCCAAAAATTCCACAGTTTTCACCCCCCAAAAAATCCCAATTCATTCCCAACGACACGTTGAACAAAAAACATTCACATTGTCCACATTCAAAATTCAATATGTTCAGGTCATTCAATTCACATTGGGATTGATTTTTCAACATTCAAAAAAAATTCCCACACGTCAAAGATTTGACCATTTTCACCTACTTTTTCACCAACAAAATTCCCATTTTAGGACATATTCTACATTATTCCCCCCCTCCTTCAACATTTATCAATTTATTCAAACCATTCCAATATAAACTGTTTTCCACGTTCCAAAAATTCTCCCATACCAAACATTTATCCAAAGTTTCCACATTTTACACCAACAAAATTTCTACTTTAGGACATATTCTACATCATTAACCCTCTCACCTTCAACATTTCTTGACCGATTCAAACCAGTCCAATTACAAAATATTTTCCACATTCCCTAAATTCCCCTACATCTCACATTTCCCACATTAAAATACATTCTTCCCTCCTCCTTCAACATTTCTTGACTGATTCAAACCGTTCCAACTTCAAACTGTTCATTTCATTACGTTATTCCATATCATTTAATATCACTTAAAACCATACAATAACATCTGTAACAGTGATTGCATATAATTCAATATCATTCCACATCATTCCGTATTATTCGTCTTTCTATATCATTCCATTTCATTCCACATCGTTCCATATGATTTCATTCAGTTTAGCATTCACACGCAATTTGTTGACAAGTCCTGTTACGTGTCTCAAGTTCGCACACGTCCCTCCACATGTTGACGTGTCGAGCCCTTTCAGAACTGGGCATTCCGACCTCTGTGGACGTGTCGAGCAGCGAGCCGGCTCACATGGTCGCGTCCTTCTCCGGCGGCCATGTTGGCGTGTTCAACATGGAGACACAGCAGCTGGTCCTCAAGATGGAGTCGACGGGACTGCCAGGTAGGCCAACACGCTACCTGTTGTGTGTGTGTGTGTGTGTGTGTGTATGTATGCATGCGTTGATTGATCATTTAGTTTGTTTTTGTTGTTGAGATGCGTCTTGCCAAATCAACAAAGTGCTGAGTCATCCCACGCTGCCCATCAGTATCACAGCGCAGGAGGACCGACACATACGATTCTTTGACAATAACACTGGTACCTCACGCCTTACGAACTACTTACTAAATGCAATATCGACTTCCCGTCATTGTCATCACGTTGTTGTCTTGCGTGTTTTTGGCGTGTTGCGCAGGCAAACTGGTGCACTCGATGGTGGCGCACTTGGATGCTGTGACCAGTCTCGCTGTGGATCCAAACGGAATTTACCTCTTGTCGGGAAGTAAGTCGCCTCTTGTTAATTATGACAAAAACAATGCCCGTGCAAGAAAACAATTTACAATTTCCCCAAAAATATCCACGATTCACAACATACATCCATGTAGGAAAGTTTACAAAAATGTATGCACATTTACAAAGATTTACCAAGAATCTTTTCCCCCCAAAAAACAGGCAAGCAATATTCAAAATGAATTTAAAAAAAAAGAATGTTTAATCAAAAATTGTATGGAAATTCACACACAGTTAAAATTATTTTTTACACCAATTTATAAAAAAGTACAATAAAGTGATGATAATTGTTTTTACACACATTTCACAAAAATGCACAACATAAAATTTACAACAATTGGTAAAAGAAAAAAAATTGCAAAAAATACCCTAAATTAAATAGTTAATACAAATGTTGGAAATGTTAGTTTTCAAATAAAATTGTACACACATTTACAAAACAAAACATGCCCATTTTACAACAAAATGTACAAAAATGTACAACATGAAAATGTACTAAATTAACCCAAATGTACAAAAATTTGTAAAAGATCAATAAAATTAACAACAATTGTGTAATATTTTGGGAATTTTAACCAAATTTACAAATGTTTAAAACTACAAAAATGGAGATGTGCAATGTAAAATTTTCTACACACATTTATAAAACGTACCAACAAATTGACTTTAGAACAATTTGTAAAAATCTACATTAAAAATTACACATTTTTAAAAAGTTTAAAAATGTGCAATTATGAAAATTTGCAAAATTGTGTTACAGAAAATTGGAAAAATGTCCACGCGTTTGCAAAAATTATGGATATTTACAACAATTTACAGAAATGTTAAAACATATACACTTAGAAAAATGTACCAAAAACTTTTGACTTTTTACACCAATGTAAAAAAACAAAAAAAGTGTATATTAGTTTATTAATTTGGAACATGAAATGTATAAACTTTGCAAAAAATGAGCAACATGTCAAATTTCCAGTAGCAAAAAATGTTGAGCACTGCTGTTGTTGCTTTTGAGGCCACGACTGCTCCGTGCGTCTGTGGAACATGAACACCAAGACATGCATCCAGGAGTTGACGGCCCACCGTAAGAAGTTCGATGAGTCCATCCAGGACGTGGCCTTCCACCCCACCAAGTGCTACATCGCCAGCGCAGGGGCCGACGCGTTGGCCAAGGTCTTCGTATGACCCTCGTGACCTTGTCCAGACTCGGGCTGGCCCCGGTCCGCAAACAAATGCGCACGACGACGACGATGTGTGCCATGTTCTACTTCCTGCATTATGACTCCCGATTTAGTGAGTCGGCCATTTTGTAGTGCTGGAATGCGTTGTGAGTGCAGCGTCCCCTCCGCATATTCACCATTTGCTGCTCGCAGATTCACCTAAACAAGGATTTTTTTTTCTGGAACCTACCTTCCATTAGTATTGCTTTGGGGCCAAATTGTGGCAGCTTGGTGTGAAGGAACTATGTAAAAGTGAGTTGAAAAGCTTAATTTAGACTTTTGGCATTTTGGTACCAAGGAACTACGTTGCAATGAGTTGAGGAGCTTCATTTAGACAAAAGTAGTGCTTTGTTGGCATCTTGTGGCAACTTGGTGCCGAGTAACTGTTGAAGTGAGTTGAGGAGCTTCATTTAGACAAAAGTAATGCTTTGGTACCATCTTGTGGCAGCATGGTCCCAAGACAAATGTTGAAGTGAGTTGAGGAGCTTCATTTAAATCATCTTTTGGCATCGTGGTACCCGTGTGTTGCTAATACTAATTAACTGTTGATGCGTGTTTTGTATTTTTAAGATACAAGTAGATCTTTTTTAAATCCGTAAAAAAGTGAAGTTGTTCTCCTGGGTGATTATTAATAACTTTATTATCGTTATTAATATTATTATTGGTTTAGTGTGTTGAGTTGTATAGAAACTGTGTACAGTGTAAAACATGAACTTCAATTTATTTATTAACCGGCTGTGAAGCTTTTGGCAACAATTGAAGTGCGGAAAAGAACTTTTGTGTTTGCCAATTTACATAACAAAAGTTACATACTTGCTGTCTTTAAGCACTGGCCTCAAACGCTGCATTCCAATGAGCCATTTTCAGTAAAAAAAAATAAAAAATAATTATATATATATGATTTGTTGCTTCAACTGGGAAAAACACAGCATTCATTTGTAAATGATGAATATTGTCCATAAATGTGTACAGGGAAATCTGATACCTTAGCGACAATGTACAGTACATACTCTTGTTTTTACAATAAAGGAACATTAGGTTAGCCTTAACCATGTTATTGTACACTTTTTATGTACCTCTAGAGTCGGGCCCGACTGATTAATCGGCCAATATTAGTCATTTTCAAATTGGCCGAAATCAGCCAATTTTTGCATATCTATATATATATATATATATATATATATATACACACACACACACACACGTTTTTTTTTTGTTTTTTTTACACTAACACTTTACAACAAGAGACAAAATAATGACATTCAAACAAACAAAAAAATATTGGCCAATTTTTCTCAGTTGTAAAGTTAAACAAATATTAAAGGACAAAGTATTGTAAAAGAGTCAAATGTTCTGCCTGTATTTCATTTCTTTATTGTTGTAAGCATTAAGGGACCACAAAAATGAGTTATTGTATTCATTACACTGGACCCCTGCATACTCGCGGTTCGGCAGCTGTGGATTCAGCTACAGTATTTGTCGACATATTTTGTTTTTTTCTTTTATCTGTTTGGGGTGGTACAAACCTTTTTTTTTTTTTCCCCCTAATGCAGTTGTAATGGGCGTCAATTACCCATGGATTTTCACTATTCACAATAGGCCCTGGTCCCTATCGCCCGCGAATAGCAGGGGTCCAGTGTATAGATTTTGTAAATTGATCGGGGAATTAATTGGTTATCGGAATTTTATTTTGCCAAATATCTGAATCTGCATCGGCCTTAAAAAATCCATATCGGTCGACACGATGGGCCCTACTTTAGTGTATGCATTATCAAAACAAACTGATTATTATTTTCTTTTTATTTTTATTTTTTAGCAGAGCAGATCATTTATTACGGTGTACATTTTGCAATGAGATTTGAACATGAAGTTGTAGATTTGTATTTAATAGTCTACTGTATGATATTGTAAAAAAAAAAAAAAAAAAAAACGAAATTCAGAGTAAAAATAGTAAAAAGTGAGTTTGGTTTTGACATCCTTGCATGAATAAAGTTGCTATTTTTAGAACAAAAGGTGTATTTTTTGGAGAATATAGTCCTATTTCTCTTAGAGAATAAAGCTCTTTTACACAATAAAAGGCCTAATATTACAAGAATAAATGTGTATTTTTGAAATGTATTTTTAAAATATGGCTTTATTCCTTTGTTAAACTTTGACTTTAATGTCATAATATTACAAGTTCACAATGCATTTATTCTCGTAAGATTACAACTTTCTATCCAGGCAAAATATGTCTTGGTTTTTGTTAAGGTTGATACTTTTTATTTTTCAAAACAAAATGTGATTTTATTATTGTAATGTTACTTTCCCCCCCCCTCAAAATAACATGAATTTATACATTGTAATAACAAGACTTTTTGGTCAGGAAAGTATAAAGAACTTGTGAAAAGGTGAACTATTCTTTATAGTATAACGTATATTAGTTGCGGCCGCGCCGTGGTTGGGAAGCTAAGAAGCCAGCCAAAAACACACGAGCGCCAGGTTTAAGTACCCCAGGGGCGTGTCGAAGAGGGACGGAAAGACCACACCCATCATCTTGAATCTTGACTACAAATTTTATCTAATTGGTTTAAAATCATATATTAATATAAAATAACCTCAA
Organism: Phyllopteryx taeniolatus; assembly: GCF_024500385.1. NCBI lineage: Eukaryota > Metazoa > Chordata > Actinopteri > Syngnathiformes > Syngnathidae > Phyllopteryx > Phyllopteryx taeniolatus. Next base: position 18,229,368 of record NC_084505.1, read on the forward strand.
CTGTGTACTCTCTACTCACAGGTCAAGCACTTAGAATGTTTGTACTTTAGTTTTGGCAAATCAACTGCTTATGATTCAAATCACATTTCATGCTGCTGGGAGTCAAATCAAGACAAACAATTCTCAAAATCTCACAGCTGCATTTGTGAAGTTGACACAGACATCAAGGCATACATTTGGAATAATTGTGCAGAGTTCGTGAAATATCAAAACAGACATTTTTCCTTGGTTAAACACCAAATGAGAGTCCGCCCGGTTGACTTTGCAGTTCCTCTCGGCGCCTTGCGCGCACGTTTGGATATTAAGCAAATAGTTTGTTGCTCTATTGGCATCCCATCGTCGATCGGGCATTTTTGGCCTGTTGTGAGTTCAAACAAAGAAAGGACTCTTTGATGACTGTAAACCAAGATTTCGAGGGACCTGCTAATTACTTTAGGGTCCAAAGCGTCTTGTTGTGGGAGTGTCATAGCAGGGCGGCTTCGAAGCCTGCAGTTTATCAAACTGTGGGGAGCCACTGTGTCACCTCCGTTTCCGTGGAGCCTGTCCGCTACAATATCTTAAGTAATCAATTACACCCAACAAGCTAAACCGAGTCGAAAACAATCGCGATTATTGTGGAAAGTGCTACAAAACAACAAAATCAAATGAATAAACTGGGATAAATACAACATGAACTGAGGAACAGAGAAATCATAGAAGCAGAAATAGAAACTCAGTTCTGAAATCAAACGGAATGCTTGGACCTTTACAGTTAATTAGAATATTTATAAATGTAAAAAGTAAATTATTAAAATACAGGAAAACAGTTTTTGTGGGAAAAGTACTGAGGAACGGAGTACAAATATTTATGAATTTCAAAAAATTGCATTAAAAACATTTAAGTTTCGTCCTGGATGGACTCATCGAACTGTCTTGGTGGCAATCCCCGAACCCGTTGGTGGACACCAGCGGTGGGGGATGCCGTCAAGCTGAAGAAGGAGCCCTATCGGGCCTTTTTGGCCTGTGGGACTCTTGAGGCAGCTGATGGGTACCGGCTGGCCAAGCGGAATGTGGCTTTGGTGGTCGCTGAGGCAAAAACCCGCGTGTGGGAGGAGTTCGGTGAGCCCATGGAGAACGATTTACCAACGGGTGTGAGGAAATTCTGGTCCACCATCCACCGTCTCAGGAGGGGGAAGCAGTGCACCATCAACACTGTATAGTGGGGATGGGGCACTGCTGACCTTGACATTGTGAGGCGGAGGAGAGAATACTTCCTCAATTCCACTGACACGCCTTCACATGAGGAAGCAGAGTCTGGGGTCTCTGAGGCGGGCTCTCCTATCTCTGGGGTTGAGGTCACCGAGGTGGTAAAGAAGCTACTCGGTGGCAAGGCCAAACCAGTCTACATGTGTTTTGTGGATTTGGAGAAGGCGTTCAACCGTGTCCCTCGGGGAGTCCTGTGGGGGGTGCTTTGGGAGTATGGGGTGCCGAACCCCCTGATACGGGCTGTTCGGTCCCTGTACGACCAGTGTCAAGAGTTTGGTCCGCATTGAAGGCAGTAAGTCGGACTCGTTTCCGGTGAGGGTTAGACTCCACCAATTTTGCAGATGATGTGGTTCTGTGGGCTTCATGATCTTCGTGATCTCCAACTCTCACTGGAGCGGTTCGCAGCCGAGGGTGAAGCGGCTGGGATGAGAATCAGCACCTCCAAATCTGAGACCATGGTCCTCAGTCGGAAAAGGGTGGAGTGCCCTCTCTTGGTCGGGGATGAGATCCTGCCCCAATTGGAGGAATTCAAATATCTTGGGTGTCTTGCTCACGAGTGTGGGAAGAATGGAACAGGAGATCGACAGGCAGATCGGTGCAACGTCTGCAGTGATGCAGACTTTGTATCGGTCAGTTGGAGTGAAGAAGGAGCTAAACCGAAAGGCGAAGCTCTCAATTTACCGGTCGATCTACGTTCCTACCCTCACCTATGGTCACGAGCTGTGGGTCGTGACCGAAAGAACAACATCCCGGATACAAGCGGCCGAAATGAGTTTGATGATGAATTGTTCAATTTATATATAAAAAACAAAACAAAAAAAAACGTTTTGGTCTTCTCTCCACTAAGGGGGGGTGGCGTGTCGTTAAGCTGGTCGAGCAGTAGAAGAAGAGTGCAACTCAGCTCAGTTCTCCTTTTTTTCTTCTGTAAACAAGAAATGTGAATCTTTGACAACTTTTGAAAACAGTCAATCGGGTGGCCGCCAGCACCACATGATGAACGATGAGCGCTTGCAAAACTTGAAAGTAAGTCAAATCATTGTCACGATCGACAATTTGATGCGTTCATTAGCTCGGTCGCTAGTTAGCATCAACTAAGCTAACAGCACCGAAAAACAAAACACGGCCGCCTTCGACACTTTTCAGCTTTTCTTGTTTGACTCGAGCGTTCTTCCTTTGCGCTGGAACTCCCAACTGCGTTCGTTTAATGCCATGACGTCAAAATTGTTGGATGTGTGCTGTCTATCTGCTAACGTTAGCTTAGCATCGCCCTGTCAGCTGCTGTGCCCTGAGTTTGCTTTTGCTTCTGGTGGTTGTGTATGGGTGACACATTTCAAAGATTCATTCATTTACACACGACCAGGATTATCAGACATATCTTTTAAATTTTAAAAGCGATTCCAGTGATACAAGTGTCATTTCCTGTGATAAATGTTGTGAAAGTTATGACTCTTTAAAACCGGTGAAAATGCACCAATGTCTGGCAGACTTGATCCTATTTGTAGTGATGGCGAGATGAGGCATCGTAACACTTCAGCCATTGGTTCGAATCATGATCCATTTCTTGATGCTTCATGTGCACACGAAACCACCCGTTGGCCAACTGTATCTTAGGCCACATAATTTGTGATGCATTGCAATATGGTTGTTGTTGTGGCACTTGGAAGTGACTATGAATGACAAAAAAAAAAAATGTTTGACCAAATATTGTGTCGACGTGAAATAATAAAATATTGTTTGAACGTATTCTGTGTGCATAACTGTCTCCAAAATGATAGTAATCATATACAGGCACAGCTAAAAAAAAACGTGAATATGGAAAAAAACTCAATTGAAAACTCACACATATAGATTTATTAAACACTGGGGAAAATACTTTTCAGAGAGCAAATTCCTGCCTAAATTCTACATTAAAAATAAATGTCATTGTTTCATAATCGTTTACGTTATGTTCTAGTTTCTAGAGATGGTGAATTTGGAGTTGTCATTTGCTCCAAGCTATAATCATCAAAATTATACATGTGCGTGGTGCATCTAGAATATTTCACTTTTTTTAAATGAACTACTTAACTAAATTAAGCTTTTGACACTTAGAATTTATTGAAATGTACCAGTATGGCAGCTTGTGCAATGTGTTTGTCAACTTTGGAGAATGGCATAAAGCCCCATTTTCATGGAGCTGCTTGACGGGGTCTATATTGCTGTGCCAAAATTTCACACATCGCGCCAAATTCCGCACCACTTCCTGAAGCGGTCACGTGGTACAGTCGTGCAGCGAAGCTTCGGACGTTATAATTTCCGGCCCCTTCCCCAAATGAAGCAAGCCGCGATACGCACCTCGCAGACACACCCCCTTCATTACTCGACACACGCCTCGAAGACTCGGTACAACCTGTAACATCACTTCCTATTTATTAAAGCCGAGTTACAAACTTAGACATCTTTTTTAAAACATTTTTATTTTAATTCTTAACAAAAAGGGCAGATAGCTTCCACGGTCAACAGCATCTGAAATTTTAAATAAGTAAATCACTGAAGTTTACCCAGTTTTAAATTGATCTCTTATCAGCCGTCGGATTTAAATGCCGAATATCGGCCAGGCTGAATTGCTGTATCCCTACTTGACATCATGATTATCGGACAGATCTTTTGAAGTTATACAAGTATCATTTTCCTGTGGTAAATGTTAAGAACGATATGATTATGAATCTTTAAAACTGGTGAAAATGCACCAATTTCTGCCCTCCCTTATCGTTCCCATGTTGGGCACCCGTATCCGCCCTCCTGTCCACCTGGCATGGGCCACATGCTCGCTCTCCGGCTGGGACGGGGCTGAGTTCTGCGACGGGCTCTACTGGTTGAGGGGGTGCGTCTAGCTCTCCCGTGGGTGGGGGACGTGCAGCGGGGTGTGTTGGGCGGCCGGCTGGAGTGGTGGTTGGCCAGGGAGGCAGCGGTGTCCTCCTGATGGCCGGTTTTAGGGTGCTTCAGTGGGGCTGGTGACCCGCCCTGGATCCCTTGTGTGAGTGGTGTCCTTTCAGGCACTCCGGGAAACTCCCACATTCCCCAAAAACGTGCATGTTTCATCTTGAATTCCCATTGAAACGTGGTAGAAAGTTATTTACCAGCTTTCCCCACGAGTTGGGTTTGACTGGGATGTTTGTGACCCGTTTTGCACGTGTGGGTGTGTACAGGCCGGCGGCTGCCATGAGCGGTGAAAGGTCGGCGGCGTGACTGTCAGAGAATGGCCGCGGAGTTGTTTCCCACCAAGAAGCTTCTTCCGTCCGCCTTGGCGCAGCAGCAACAACAGCAGAAGCAGAGCCAACAGTCCCAGCACACACACGACCAACAGAACCTGAGCAACAACAACAGCACCTCCAGGCAGGCCGGCTGCACTTGGCAGGGCCTGTACCCCACCATCCGGGAGAGGTGGGTCCCTCTTTCCCAATCACCGCTAATTTACGTGACTCAGAGTCAGGACTGGCCCAAAGCAAAATTTCAGAACTTTGTACAACTTTGTTGTAATTGTGTCCTAAGAAGGTCTCAACAGATGGCAAGGTGTGGGCCACAATCCAACTTGAAGCAATAACAAGCACTCAGACAAGTAGGGGCAACATGGGCGTATCGTCCTGTCTAACGTCAGACCTTCAAATTAAATCACACGAGTATAGTAACAGTTTGGCCACACTTTCTTTGGCCCCATGGTGGCTTATTAACAAGCTAATCAAACTATCCATCCATCCATTTTCTGAGCCGCTTCTCCTCACTAGGGTCGCGGGCGTGCTGGAGCCTATCCCAGCTGTCATCGGGCAGGAGGCGGGGTACACCCTGAACTGGTTGCCAGCCAATCGCAGGGCACATAGAAACTAACAACCATTCGCACTCACAGTCATGCCTACGGGCAATTTAGAGTCTCCAATTAATGCATGTTTTTGGGATGTGGGAGGAAACCGGAGTGCCCGGAGAAAACCCACGCAGGCACGGGGAGAACATGCAAACTCCACACAGGCGGGGACGGGGATTGAACCCCGCACCTCAGAACTGTGAGGCTGATGCTCTAACCAGTCGGCCACCGTGCCGCCACCTAATCAAACTAATTGTGCTTTTTTTTTATTGAGTGTGACTGTTGATTAAGCCAACATGTGGCCCAAGAAAGTGTGGTGAAACTGTGTTATGAAGTCAATTCATACTACTACTTATTTTAGGGACAACATGTCTTGTTTTGAGTGAAAAAAATCTTCTCATGGAACAAGTATGAACTGACTTGATAAGATTCTTAAAATAAGATATTGTATCTTGAAACAAGTCTCTTTTGTCTTTCTGAAAATCGAGAAAAAAGTCAAAACTATCTTGATAGTTTCAATTGACAGTGAGTCGAGATATGATATTGGCAAAATATGTTACTGTGAACTAGGAATGTCCCGATCCAACTTTTCCACTTCCGATCCGATACCAATATTACCCCCTTGAATTTTGGCCGATACCTATATCGGTCCCATCTGATAGCAGCAATAATCATACATAATTTCCTTATTTCTTACAATGGAATGTTAGAAAAGGCTTGATGAATTGATGTTACTCAAGCAGAGAACAATAATAATTGTTTTTACTGTCAACATTTGCTTTTTCATTTGTTTTTGTCACGTGCGGCAATACACTTTTGAACTTCTTGATGCAGCTGGCGTTTAGTTTGATTGACAATCGCTGTTGCTGCTGTGCATGTCTTGGCCTCTGAGGGGCAGTGTGATACATGCAATGAGATAAACGCAGTAACAAAAAGTAGAAGTCACGATGGAATATTTTAATTCAACTCGTTTGAAGAATATATGCCATTGAGTATTATAATAATGCCTGTTTGTATATGTTCACACAGCATTTTGGTACCAATATTCATTATTCTGAGAGATACAAGTGCTGCGAGTTCAATGCTAATTTTCATTAGCTCGTCAATGGTGTTTTTCATTCATTGTTTGTTAGCTTTGAGCTAGCGAGTTTTGTGAACAAAAATGAAGAGACAAACAACGGTTGTTATTTGAACATTCAGCAGGTGTAATTCTTTTGTTACGAGAGTTCAGTTTTACAGTGAACTTAAACTGGAGTGTCAATAAACGACTGTAAGCAAGCAACATTCACTCTTAGTCCTTGCTACTATGCTAGCAACTGAGCAGCCTGTTATTGGGATGACGTGGGATCTGCATGGCTAGAAATGCTGGAGTGGAGCATTTAATGGACTGCTTGTATTAAGAGTGGTCAAATCTGAGATTTTAGATACAGTACGATACGATACCCCCTGCCCCCAGCAGGAGCTGACAAAACAGGTCAATTAAAAACACACAAAAAACAAAGGCTTTACTTTTATTTGATAATTTCTTTGACTCAGAGGGGCAGTTTTTATAGTGAGGGCGCCTAACCCTCTTCCCCTGGGAAAACCACTTAATTTCGAGCATTGCCACAACCATATGATTGACATACATTTAAAAATGATTGGATCAGTGTACCACCACCATATAAAAGTGTCATTTATGGTTAGGCACACAGTTTTGCAAATTATTTATTATTATTATATATTATTATTTATTGCAAATTGCAAAACAAACCAATTTACCTGTATGTTGTAGCAGGCAGGCAATCATATTGCAGTGGATCGCTTTTAACACAAATGGAATTCATACGAATGATTGACATGGTGTCAGAGCGCTCTCTCGCTCTCTCTCATGTGCAGGAGGAGGAGATTGCAGTAGAAAAAACGGCAACTTTCAACCATTAAAACATGCACTCGCGCACATGCGTCAAGATGAAACTTTTAATTGCACAAGCTAGAAACCAATTTGTCTTGAAAGCTATAAAGGCATTTTTTTTCCCAGAAGAAAAGTCAGAATATTTTGAGAATAAAGTTTTCCTTCTAAAATTCACTTGTTAAAATGTGACTTCTTCCCTGGTTAAACTGAACAAAGACTCTTTCATTTCAAAAGGATTTTATCTATTGTCAATACTCGACATATCCAGGACACGGAAAAATGGAAATGTGGTTTCTCTCTCTACAATAACAGGAATAAAACAAATGGTACAATAATTGTGTTTTTGTTCCTTTATTTTATGCAGGAACTCAGTCATGTTTAACAACGACATGATGGCAGATATCTACTTTGTGGTGGGACCGCCAGGTGGGACACAGCGGATTCCGGGCCACAAGGTACCACCACTCACAAAAAGGAAAAAAAAATAATAATTATCTTTGCTCTCCATTTTCTGATTAATTGGCAATTGGATTATGAGGGGGGCCTTGGAAAAATGTCTCCCCGCTGTAAGGAGTTGCCGGCCCCAAAAAGGTTGACAAAGCCTGGTTTAGTGTACGTGACGCCAAACCAAGCCGGTCCTCTTGTGTGTCCAGTACGTCCTGGCCGTGGGAAGCTCTGTGTTCCACGCCATGTTCTACGGCGAGCTGGCCGAGGATCAGGACGAGATCCGCATCCCCGACGTGGAGCCGCCGTCCTTCCTCGCCATGCTCAAGTGAGTGCAGCTTGAGCTAACTTGTGCACTATGTGCGCCGCAGATTGTAAACATGCAGACCTTATGGGAAAGGTGGGTACATCTCAGCAATTTCCTCGGGCTGTAAATCAGCAAACTAATGCTTCTTCTCGAGTCCTCCCGGTCCACTTATGCGTTCGAGTTGGTACTGTGCGACCCTAAAAAGAAACTACCGCGAGGACACACGGCTAGGTATGTCCCAAAACTGACGCAACAATAGCCAGTTGAACTAAGCTAGTCATCGCGACTTAAAAGTTCAAAAAGTCAGTCAGCACGCGAGCAAAAAAAGTAAAATAAAATAAAATAAAAAATGTGCGTGTGTGCAGTGGCAGTTCTAGCTTGAACGTCACGGTGTGCGAGACCCCCCGTGGCTCTTTGAATGTGTGTGCAGTTTGTGGAGAAAAAAAATCTTCAAAATGAATTGTTGTTTTGTTGTGGTCTATTTAAATAATTGATTTGATATTTAAATAAAAGAATATATTTTTATTTTTTACAGTGCCATAAAGCAACAATGCTCAGGGTTAAGTGGTCTTTTATTGTAGATGTTTGAAAATAAGGTTAGACAAATGTCATTTTATAGAATTGTGTTAAGTCAAGGCTTTTGATGATTAGCACATTAACTATCACACTTTTTCTGCACCGAATCGAATCGAGAATCGTATCACTCCCATACTGAATCGAATCGTTCCGCCCATAAAGATATTGTTTTTTAATCAAATCACTACCTGTGTATCTAGATATGTATCGAATCGGCCTCATGTCAGAGATCCCTAGCCCGACTAGTACATGGACACCTTAAAATTGATTTGAACTCAAAGATATGGAATAAAGGCTCAAAAGGCTTTCCATACTAAGCAGTGTTCTTCCCACCAGGTACATCTACTGTGACGAGATCGAACTGTGCGCTGACACGGTTCTGGCCACGCTATACGCCGCCAAGAAGTACATCGTGCCGCACCTGGCGCGAGCCTGCGTGAATTTCCTGGAAACGAGCCTGAGCGCCAAGAACGCCTGTGTGCTTCTGTCTCAGAGCTGCCTGTTCGAGGAACCTGACCTGACGCAGCGCTGCTGGGAGGTGATCGACGCTCAGGCCGAGCTGGCCCTGCGCTCCGAGGGCTTCTGTGACATCGATGTGCACACGCTGGAGAGCATCCTGCGCCGCGAGACGCTCAATGCCAAAGAGATGGTGGTGTTCGAGGCGGCGCTCAGCTGGGCCGAGGCCGAGTGCCAGCGCCGGGACTTGAGGCCCACCATTGAGAACAAGAGGCTGGTGCTCGGCAAGGTGTGGCGCTCTTCTTTTGTCCAAAATGACTTGGCAGGCACGATTTGTAGATTTAAAATCGATTTGTGGCAAAGGTACTCACACTGTGTACTTGAGTAGAAGTACAGAAACTTTGCAAACGTACAGCTCGGCATGGCAACCGCAGTGGGATTACCGGCTCGTGCATTGAATAAGACGGCAGCTCGCAAGCTGCGAGAACTAATGTGAATTGACCGTCGAGACTTCAAACGTACATCGTTGTAATAAATATGCAAATATTTGGTAAAATTCTGTGCCAAACAGCATTGAGTCACGTCTTCCCCGATGCGCTGCTCCCGGCATCTGGGAAAGTCCGTGAGCCTGACTGCTTATAGACAACTATAACCACAATATCCCATGATAAAGCGAAAAATCTGCGCCATAAAATTAGATGTGTACAATGTAAAAATCTGCGATACAACGAAGCCCTGAAAACTGAACTGCGTTATGGCGAGGGACGACTGTACAGGAAAATTAACAAGTAGATTACACGGGCTGTTAGTAGCTGCATCGGGAGAAAACCAAATACATACTGTACCTTGACTGTTTCCTCCCAGAGGTGCATTCAAGGACTGCCAACAGAAGACGACATCTGAAACGCAGATGGAAATACACCACCATTGAATTAAACCTAACAACGACACCAATATTGTCTCAAAGTAATATTTTTTTTTTATTTTTTTTTTTATATATATATACTTTGGCCTGTGCACAAACACAACAAATAGGTGAAGCCTGAACTACGATGATGCAGGATTGACTACATGTAAATAAGAGTGTGTCTGTGTGTGTTGAAACTAGGCCATCTACCTGATTCGCATTCCCGCCATGGCTCTGGAGGACTTCGCCAACGGGGCGGCGCAGTCCGGGGTGCTGACGCTAAACGAGACCAATGACATCTTCCTATGGTACACGGCGGCCAACAAGCCCGAGCTGCTGTTCTGCAGCAAACCCCGCCAAGGTCTTGCGCCGCAGCGCTGCCATCGCTTCCAGTCGTGCGCTTACCGCAGCAACCAGTGGCGCTATCGTGGACGCTGCGACAGCATCCAGTTCGCCGTGGACAAGCGCGTCTTCGTGGCCGGCTTCGGCCTGTACGGCTCCAGCTGCGGCTCGGCTGAATACGGCGCCAAGATGGAGTTGAAGCGTCAGGGCGCGGCCGTGGCGCAGCGTGTCATTAAGTACTTCTCGGATGGCTCCAGCTCCACCTTCGCCGTGTGGTTTGAGCACCCGGTCCAGATAGAGCCCGACGCCTTCTACACGGCCAGCGTGGTTCTCGACGGAAACGAGCTCAGCTACTTCGGACAGGAAGGCATGACCGAAGTGCAGTGTGGTAAGGTCACCTTCCAGTTCCAGTGCTCCTCAGACAGCACCAACGGAACCGGCGTGCAAGGTGGTCAGATACCAGAACTCATCTTCTACGCCTGAGGTGCCAACACAGGCGTCATGGATCATATGGAAAGCCATTTGAGCATTTATTACATTTATTCATACAAGTATGTGCTTTTGTCCTCACTACGATGGACAATTCAGCACACTTGTAGAATATAATTTGACAATTGACAGCTGATGTCAAGTCAAGTTTACCTTTTATATGGGTCATTTTCATATAATTTGATCAGTAATGATGGACCTCTAATTTAGCATTTTTTTTTTTTATTGGGTAATGTCTCCCAAGCTGAAACAGCCACGCCTAAAATCCTATTTTTTTAAAGTTATTGATTTAAAATTGGAGACAAAAAATTGGAACTGTACAACATAAGTGCCCGGCATATAAGCAATTCAGCATACTAGTATGATAGTGAATAAATGCTCTAAAGCTAAAGCTGTTGCTCATTTGTCCGATGTCATCTTAAGCTCTATGTACTAGTGTGCGTTTTGTCCTCACTAGTAAGACAATTCAGCATACTAGTAGGTTATCTAATAAATTCTCTAATGGCTATAGCTGCGAACAAATTGTCTTACCAGTGGGTACAAAAAGCACTACATACATGGACCTTAAGATGATATGGAATAAATGCTCAAAATGGCTTTCATAAGTTTGCGCTTTCTATCTCCTTCGATGCAACCGAGAAGCGTCTGCTGACTTCCTGTTCACCTGCACCACAGAAGATGTGAATTTCTTTCACGTTTCTTCGCAAAGTTCTGAAGTGAGGCAACAACTCAAAAGAAAACTAGGTTTTGATCTCATCCTTTGCCTGGTTTTGTGTTGTCTGTGAAAAATCATAAAACTGTAGACTCTTTCTTTGCCTTAAAAATAATCGGACACAAAAACTTTGCCTCTGAAAACACTAAGAGGTGACATTTTATGTTGTTTTTACCAAGTACGTGGTCACGTGTTTGTGTCAGTCGTTTTCTGTGTCCGACCAAGTTTTTTCACGTCTTTGCTGAATGTGCGCGATGGCGGCAGTGGCCTTAAATCATCAAAATAAAAACATTCTATCGTCTTGACTATTTGTATATATAGCAATGTGTCTGTTTATTGTTTTTACATTTATTGGCAAAGAAAAAGCTAGGTAGCTAGTTGGTAACTTTTTGTCATTCACGTCCGATCCAAACTTCACAACCCGGATGTGGTCTCAATCATAAGAATAAATACATTATATCACGTTGACTATCTGTATGTATGTTTTGGTGTATTTTTGGCTTTATACAGTGAACCCCCGCATATATCTGAATTAATCTATTTGCAGACTTTTTTTTTTTTTGCTGAGGGAGTATCCATTATTTGCAGAAAAACTGATTTTGTTCTCAGGCCAAACAAAACAAAAAAAGGTTTTGCAATGTCTTGTGACAGCTTGTCATCAAGAAACTATATTAAAGTAAATGGAGGAGCTTCATTTGGACAAAGTAGCGCTTTGCTGCCATCTTTTGGATAATAGAAAATTATAAACCTTTTTAGTGGGGTTTGCTTTAAAGTAAATATCGGAGAGTAAGTTTTAGAATTCCCTATAGATGCCACAAGATTGTGGCAAAGCACTATTTTGTCTAAATGAAACTCCCCCACTCACTCACTTCAAAAAATAAAATAAAATTCCGTACCGCGAACATGCGGGGGTTCGAAAGGGCAGCTGCAGTTTGTCCTTGTCGCTTCCCAACCCGGAAAGAAGCAGCATTGGTCGTTTTCTCCTTCCCAGCTTTCCCCAGTTGTTTTAATCATCCTAATAAAAACATGACTTTACAAAGCATGATTATATAGCTGTCTAGTGATAGATTGCTTTATAACGCGAATTGCTAAAAAAAAAAAAAAAAAAAAAAAATCTAGCTCGCAGGTATGTGTCGTCACTTCCGGGGCAAACTTACGAACCCGGAAGTAACGGGCCAACTAAACAAACGGCTCGTTGTCATCGCCTTTTCGCCGTCATGCAGAGGCTTAAAATTATCTCGGGACATTTGTGTCCGTCGTTCTCGGAGGAAAAGTGGACGGTGTGGGCCAACGAGTGCACGGCGGCGGTCGCTGGGTCTGACGACGTGGTGGTGATACACGGCCTCAGGACCCCTATTGGGAAGGCCAAGCGAGGAGCTTTCAAGGTAAATATTTAAAAAAATAATACTCATAACTTTATAAGTGCACATTTAAACGTTTAAATGCGTCTTTTAATGTCGTTCATCTACTCAAATTTAATGATGAAATTTACTTTTCCGACATTCAGTGAACACAGCGCAAGTGACTGACGTCAGGCGGCAGGCCACCTGTGGTGGTAAACATACGCCCCCAAAATAGAATAAATAAAACATACAAATACAAAAGTACCCACACTCTGTACTTAGGCCAAATACTTCCATCCATTCAAGTTCTATACTGTTACTTGTGTGCAAAATTCTCTGGTAAAAGTAGAAGTGCTGATTCAACTCCTTTACTCAAATCTTTTCCTCTTGGCTTGTCCCGTTAGGGGTCGCCACAGCGTTTCATCCTTTCCCATGTAAGCCCATCTTCTTTATCCTCCCCTCTAACACCAACTGCCCTCATGTCTTCCCTGTTCCCTCACTACATCGATCAACCTTCACTTTGGTCTTCCTGTGGGTCTCTTGCCTTGCAGCTCCATCCTCATCATCCTTCTACCAATGTACTCACTAGCTCTCCATTCCTCTCCTTTGCAGTGCACACCTCCACCTTTTTAATGTGCCTCCACCTGCTCCCTGCTTTCACTGCAGATCACAATGGCATCTGCGAACCTCACGGTCCATGGGAATTCCAGTCTAACCCGATCTGTCAGCTTATCCATCACCACTGCAAACATGAAGGGGCTCAGGACTGATCCCTGATGCATCCCCACCTCCACCTTAAACTCCTTTGTCACACCTACAGCACACCTCACTACTGTTCTGCTGCCCTCATACATGTCCTGTACTATTACAACATACTTCTCTGCCACTCCAGACTCTCTGTCATATGCTTTTTCTAGATCTAGAAGGACACAACACAGCTCCTTCTGACCTCTGTACTTCTCCATCAACACACTCAAGGCAACTAATTCATCCGTGGTACTGTTCCTAGGCATGAAACCATACTGTTGCTCGCAAATAGTCACTGCTGTCCTGAGTCGAGCCTCCGCTACTCTTTACTATAACTTGATTGTGTGGCTCATCAACTTTATTCCTTTCTCCTTCCCACAACTCTGCAGATCACCCTTGTTCTTAAAAATGGATAGCAGCACACTTTAATCAACCCCATCCATCCATTTTCTGAGCCGCTTCTCCTCACTAGGGTCGCGGGCGTGCTGGAGCCTATCCCAGCTGTCATCGGGCAGGAGGCGGGGTACACCCCGGAACTGGTTGCCAGCCAATCGCAGACTTTAATCAACTCCTTTACTCGAAGTAAAAACTTTGAAATGTACTCTACAGTGTTTCTCTAGTGTGGTACCACAAGTGGTATGCAGGGCTCCCTCTAGTTGTATACGAAAGAGCCACTGCCCAAGTGCAGTTCAGTTGTATTTAACTTTACAGTACATTTGCACTCTTGGCCTTTTCAAACTCAGAATCGCCTTTATTGTCATTGTTTGGTATACAACCAAATTCAAAGTGCAACTCCATTGGTGCTTTCTTGTTTTTAAACTTTTTAAGTACAATGTTATGACGTAACTTTTATTTGAAATACATTTAAATGTAATCAATATTTCGGTTCAAATTGTCCCGCTATATTTCGGTGTAGTGCACAATGTTAAATTTTTATGGCTTACCTTAACATTAGGAATAAAACCTCTGCACTTTGCCCTACTACGCTACTGTATTTTATTTTGGTCATGTTAGTTAGGACTAATCGTCCAACCTGACTCCAGCCCCTGACCTCAGTCACAAGGCCACGCCCCTCAGAGGCACACATCCAACACCCATAATTGTAAGGTGTATTTGTACCTGGACACTTCTCCGCTTCAGGACACCACACCTGACGAGCTGCTGAGCGCCGTAATGAGCGCCGTACTGAAGGACGCGGGCTTATCTCCTCACCTGCTGGGCGACGTGTGCGTGGGTGAGCCCTGCCTGACTGATGCTTGTCAATCAACCAAACCGGCCAATAAAGTTGATCGCTTCCGCAGGAAACGTGCTGCAGCCCGGGGCTGGAGCCTTGGTGGCCCGCGTGGCTCACTTCCTCAGGTCAGGAGACCTTGTCTCGGCTCACGTTGACGATGTCACCGACACAGTTTGATGATTTCACTAACGGCTCCAGCTTCCTTCCAGCGGCTTCCCCGACTCTGTTCCTGTCTACACTGTCAACAGGCAGTGCTCGTCTGGACTGCAGGCCGTACTCAACATCGCAGGTACACACGCACACACACACACACACATGCACACAGTGTTGGGGAGTGAAAATGTCCTCACAGGATTATAAAATAGTATCTATCTATAAGTACAGGTGTACATACAGAATACAATGTATGAAATGATATGCAATGTGTCTAAATCAATGTGTCTATTGATTAATGGCACATTCATTTCAATGAGGAAAGATGATTTGAGTTACAAATGTGGTCACAGGACCAATTCAACTTGTATCTCAAGGCACCACTGTATTTTGTGCGTGCAGGGGCCATCCAGAGTGGCTCTGTGGACCTCGGCCTTGCCTGCGGGTACTGTGGTTTGACCACCCCCAACAACACCCCCGCTTCACCCAAACATGACAACTAAGACTGTGTGTTTGGGTGTGCATGTGCCTATGGATGTGTGTGTGTGTGTGTGTGTGTGTGTGTGTGTCAGCGTGGAGAGCATGTCCTTGCGTTCCATCGGGAATCCTGGAGATTTGAGCTCCAGGCTGGTGGACAACAACAAGGCCAGAGATTGCATCACCCCCATGGGGTCAGAGGGCACACACACTTCACACACGCATTCACCTTGTCCAGTGACATCACACTCAGTGTGTGTGTGCGTGCGTGCGTGTGTGTGTTTGCAGCATGACATCAGAAAACGTCGCAGAGAGATTTGGGATCTCCAGGGAGAAGCAGGACGCCTTCGCTCTGATGTCTCACCAGAAGTAATCGATACTTTTCAACACTTGAATTGATGTTAAACAAAGTGACTGGAATTGAGTAGTAACCCCCACAATTCATCGAGAAAAGCTACCGAGCCCTGCCGCGAATAGCCACCGTAGGCTAATTGCGCATAGATGCCAGAAGATAGCAAGAAAGCATTTGAAACAGAGAGGAGAACCAACTCATTCACTGGCATCCATTTTCAGAGCAGCCAACCCCATAGCAGGGGTGTCAAACTAATTTTTGTCACATGCCGCATGGTAGTTATGCTTTCCGTCAGAGGGCCCTTAGGACTATGAAAACCATACAGTATAAATGTATAGTCACGTCACCCAATTATTTCACATACATAATTGCCCAGCAGTAGATTGCTCCATACATTATATTGTGAGCAACGAATTTAATTCAAAATCAGAAGTCGTGGAACATTGTGGCATACAAAGATTAAGGATACAACTATTGTTCACGCTATGTTAAAAAGGGTTTTGTTGGGAAAAAAATGCTTGTAATATCTGTCAAAAGTGAAGAAAAACTGCATGAAAAGAACAAACCTACTTAGCAAGAAACATGAAATAGACACTCTTGACACATCAAGTGGTTTCATTCTGTAAACTAGCTGAAACAAAATTTGAAACCATAAAACTTTAATCACATCATCATATGATTGCAAATACACAGAAAATTGGATAACTAGTTTTGAAATCAGGAGTCAAGGATAATAGTTTGTTCAACAATTTAATCTTGTTCTTCATTAGATTTTTACAAAACCGAACAGACTTACCCCATGCGTGAACCCATGTTACATAAACAACTTTGTTCAGTAGTTCATTATTCACCACAAACAAACCACCTTCACACAAGGCCCATCAGTAGCAGTAGCAAGCATACGTGCTGAAATAACACGCTGGAAGTGATGAAAACATCAGTCATGAGTGGCTTTGTGTTTGTTGCGTGCCAGGGCGTCGCGGGCACAGGCGTCGGGCGCGTTCCACGACGAGATGGTGGCCGTTGTCACCAAGATGGTGGACGAGGACGGCGGGGAGCGACGGGTGACGGTCACCAAGGACGATGGCATCCGGGCGGGAACCACGCTGGCGGGACTCGCCAAACTGCGACCGGCCTTCAAACCCGACGGCACCACCACGGCCGGTCAGTCGCCCTCGGAACGCCCGCCGCTCGTCCTAATTCCTCTTCATAGCAGTGCCAGGGTAGTGATGTGTGGAGTCTGTTCAGGAAGATGGTTTGTAAAATGGTATCAAAACCTGCAGTCAGATCACGGAGGATGAGGATGGGGAGTAAGCCGGAATCGGCTGCCAGGAGGAGGGCATTGGTGATTTTGATGAGGGCCGTTCCGGTGCTATGGTAGGGGTCTTTTTGGAAGCGACTAAGATTTTTGAGAGAAATGGAAGGGTGAAGAAGGTTATTGAAGTTATTGGGATCTCAAGCAGGTTTTTTTCAGTGTTGGGATGATGGCTGCGGTTTTGAATGCTGCGAGAAGAATACCAGTAGAGTGAGATGAGTGGATGATTTTAGTGATGAGGCGGACCAGGGACAGGAGGCAAGCTTTTACCAAAACAGTAGGGGGAGGCTCAAGTTGGCAAGGATGATTTCTGAAATCTGGTCACGTAACTTGAATAGGTTAACGATGGTACAGCCACATCGTGCTGCTGGGTCGCTGCTAATGCTAACATTAACGCTCTCTCTCTCCGGTGGTCAGGCAACTCGAGTCAGGTTAGTGACGGGGCGGCCGCCGTGCTGCTGGGGCGCCGCTCTGCCGTGGAGGCTCTGGGCATGCCGGTCCTTGGGGTCCTGCGGGCCAGCGCCGTGGTGGGGGTCCCGCCGGACATCATGGGCATCGGCCCCGCTGTCGCCATCCCAGAGGCGCTACGCAAGGCTGGTACGACTACAGACCAATAGCATGACATCATAGCGTGACGTCATAGTTTACGGTGTCCGAAGTCCGAAGATATCACACTTTTTATTTGAAATGATTTTTATAATCACTTTTTTCTCATTAAAATGTATTATTTAAAAGTAAATACATTTTAATGTTAACAGTTCGTTTCGTTACCCTGCATCACTAATTGACAACAGGAACCAAGTTCATGACATGAAAGCTAAAACATGATGCATTGAAGCGCAACAAGACCTTAGTGGCAACTCTCGTGTGTGTGTGTGTGTGTGTGCATGTGCAGGACTGAGTGTGGATGACATCGACGTGTTCGAGATCAACGAGGCGTTCGCCAGTCAGGTGAGCGGCGGGTGAGCTTCACGGCGCCTTCTTGCGTCCTCGCATAACATTGCGGTGCGGTCGCCGTGTGGCCAGGCGGTGTACTGCGTAGAGAAGTTGGGGATCCCCCTGGAGAAGGTAAACCCCAACGGGGGAGCCATCGCTCTGGGTCACCCGCTGGGCTGCACGGGTGCCCGCCAGCTTGTCACCATGTTGCACCACCTCAGACGACAACAGAGAAGGTACGTGTCCGCGTATCTTGTGTTTTTTTTTTTTTTTTTTAATGTTTGCGTGTGTGTGTAGGGCCTACGGTGTGGTGTCCATGTGCATCGGCACCGGGATGGGAGCAGCCGCCGTCTTTGAATATCCTGGCCCGTGATGAAGTGCGGGACCGCGTGGCCGCACCCACAACCAGACGCTCCCGATTGCCCCTTTGATCGTGCTGATTGAAATAAATTCAAGCGGCTTCTACCCTCTGGCATCAACAAGTTTAAAGTTGCTTAGAATTTTTTTTTTTTTTAGATAATCACATTTAGAGACATAATCAGTGGACAACTCTTTATCAAATTAATTAACAGCTATTTTGATAATCAATTAATCACAAAGAGGCATTGTTTATCTTAAAATTGTCCAAATGCTGATTTCAGCCTCTCAACAGTGAATATCAGAATCAGAATCATCTTTATTCTCTCATTTCTGCAGTCTTCCAAGAAAGCAGACTGATTATCTTTGTGTTTGATCAAAAGAAGAGATTTGCAAACATCTGCTTTTGCTCCAGTAAACAATGATCAACATTTTCCCTGATTTTCTGGCATCTTATGTAACCTAAACTATTACAGGTACATCTCAATCAATTAGAACATGGTAGAAAAGTCAATTTGTTTCCGTACTTCTACATTCACTTGGGATAATACTTTTCAGGGGGCAAGTGCTTGCATAATTTCTGCAGCACTTTTTTTCCCCCATTATGTAATATTCTACTTTCTATAGATGGTGAATTTGGGGTTTTCCTTTGCTTTATACAGAAATTATACATACAATATTTCGGTTAATTTCGTCTGTCCTGTTTCAGGGTGTTCCAGAACAGCGATTCTCAAAGTGTGGTTCTATTGTACCACTAGTGGTACACTGGCACCCTCAAGTGGTACACTAAAGAAAAAAGTTCACACTGTGCATAATGCTACTCAGTGGCTTAAACGTTTTTTTAAATCCAGTACAGTTCAACTGTATTTTACTTTTGAGTTCAATGCATTTCGATTTAATTTCAAAAACGTTTTTCAGACAATTTGTATTTAACTTAATTGTAGTACATTTCATCATTTAACTTTATTTTCCTGTATTTAAGCGCAGTGTTGTGTAATTTGGAATAAAACCTCTCATGTTTTTGAGGAAGACTACTTTAACAACACGATTGTACTTGAATGTTGGTCATGACGGTGGTACTAGAGGAGCCAAGTATTTTTTTAGGTGTTGTTGTCTCAACTTTCAAAACCACTGTTCTAGAGCACTCTTTCTCAAAGTGTGGTATAGTGGTACGTGAAATGATCAATGCCTATGTAAAGGTCAGTTGCGTTTAACTTTTTAGTACATTTGCATTCCAAACATTTTTTGGGTATTTTCCTATACTTAAACACAGTGTTAATGTTCAAACCGCATAATGTTACAGTGGCTTACAATGATCATGTAATTTTTAGGAATCAAACCACCTTGTTTTTGTTGAACACTTGGGCCTACTACCCTATACTGTATGTTGGTCATGATGGTGGTAGTTGGAGGGTTAATCATATTTTTAGGTGGTACTTGTCAAAAGTTTGAAAGACACTGTTCTAGAATGACTGAAGTGGTGAAATGGACAAGCTCCATTCAAAAAGGTCAACGTTATGAAGTTTGTGTGCCCATCCAGGAAGTGAAGTTTGATGTTCAAAGTACTTTTGCTTTCTTCCGTGCTTGAAAGTCGTGCGTCTTGCTCTTAATGGACTTGACCAGCAAAGACAAGCTAGCGTCCATCGACGTCTCGGGGGCAACGTCCCGGTCGGCGCGTTTCTCGGGTTCCGACTGAGCTACGCCGTCATCCACGAGACGCCGCTGTTCCTCTTCGTGTCGCCGTCGCCGGCGTTTCTCGTCCAGGATGCTCTGCGTGGCTCGCGTTCGTTTGAAGCTCGGGTGCGACGGGTCCAGATTGAACAGGTGCGACGTGAACACGGCCTGGAAGCGAGGGTCCGACACGTCCACCTGAAAGCAGAAGAACCACGACGACGTCGTCATGGTCGTGCTGACACACGAGATGGTCGCTGCTGTGGAGATTTTTTTTCCCCTCTCATTGCGAAGTGAACTCTGACCTGGAATTGGTCCTCGGGGGGCACGTGTCCATTCTTCATCATTTTCTTCTTCTTCTTCTTGCTCAGGTTCTGCTCCTCGACCAACTTGTCGTAGTTGAAGTGTTTGTGCTTGTCGTCGTCGTCGTCATCCATGAGCAGCGACATCTCAGCCTGAATGTGCACATAAACGCACAAAAACGTGTGTACGGGCGCACGCACACATATTGGGACAAGCACACACAAGCGTGGAAAAACAGCCACAAACAACTTCACGCAAACACACTAATCCACACAAGCAAGCGCAAACATGTATAAGCATAAACAGTACAACTGTACACACAAAAACATTCACAAGCGCACACACAAACATACATGGAAACACGTACAAGAGCACACACATTTACAAACATACACACCAACAAACACATTGGGCCAAGCGCACAAACAAAAACACATAAGCACACACACAAGCAAACAACTATGCACACACACACACACTGTGTGTCTGTCACGTTGCAGTGTGCGTGAGACCTTGTTTTTGTCCATGTGTTGTTGGTCGTCTGCCGTACGCTCTTCATCGTGGTTTTTCCTCTTTTTCTTGTCTTTGCTTTTGGTCTTCATGTCTGAGGATCATCAGCAGGAACCCAGGGTTTAGTTAACGAAAAAGGAAAGTCAAAATTAAATAAAACCTATAATGAAAAATCTAACTATTATAACCCTGGCAGGAACACACTCGCATGACAACATACTACCGTCATTTCTCGTGTATAATACGCTCTCGAATATAATACACACCCCAAAAATCGCAGTTTCGCAGCTGTACTTGTCCGCATGTATAATACACACCAGAACTGCTGGTATCCATGCTAAAAAAATGTATTATGTGGATAGTAATTTGTGTTTTATTAGGATTTTCAAAATATATCTATATATATATATATATTCTTTGAAGTAGGTAAACTAGAAATGCATACATTTGCACCTGCGGCAAACGAAACCAAAGCTGAAAATGCTTGCCGGGTTTCCTTGCTCTGGGACGACACGGATACTTCCGTCTCCCGAAGAAGTTACTTAACCTAAGGAATCAAAATGAAAATTCCTGCGCAAGGTACCTCGTCCAGTACACAAATACGGTAAATCCGTTGCAGCCTTACGTCAAATGGACGCGCTAGCAAGAGATATGATAAAAGGTATCCATATGGCACCGCCCGGGAGGCCACCGTGATTCTTGGTGAGCAGCAAAAATTATGTTATTATGCATAAAGTAGTAGGGGATGACCAAGATGGATTTCTTTTTAGGCCGATTCCCATATTTGGCAGAGCAAAATTCTGATAATCTATTAATTGGTCAATCAATTTTAAAAAAATATGTAAGGAATAAAATAACTTTTTTTTGGTCCCTTAACGCTTACAACACTAAAGATATGAATTACAGGCAGAACATTTGACTGTTTTACAATATGTTGTCCTTTAGTATTTGTGTAACTTTACAACAGAGGAAAATCAGGGAGGGGGGAAAAAAAAAAAAAAAAAAAAAGGGCCACATTTTTCCAAATGACAATTTGAGAAGGGTGAATATCAGCCAATTGAATCGTCCGTCTGATGAATCGGTCGGGCCCTATAAGTGAGACATTACATTAGACATTACATATCATAAATCATTACATTTCATTGGAATGGAAATGCACCTTTTCCACAACCCTTAGGTACCAGTATACATCTATGCATTGTGACGCAAAAAGTGTACCCGCCCTCGATTTTTTGTACATTTCTTTTTGCAAAAAAAGCTGCATATCAATTACGGTAACCTCCAGCAGCTAACATGCCAGTGAGGCGTTTACATGCTAGGTTCACATGGTAGCGAATCCTCACCCACGGCCGCAAGTTCCTGTCTGAAGAACGTGTCATCGAGGTCTACGTCAGAAGGAAGTTGGTCATCGCTCAGCTCGTCGTCCTGAAGAAGAGGAGCACACACGAGCATGTTTTCTGTCGCGAATGTGTTAGCTGCTAACAATTCTGCCAGCGCTAACCTTGTTGTCGTCTTTCTTTTGAGTCTTCTTCTTCTTTTTCTTGTCTTTCTTCTTCTGCATGAAGTCCGCCCAAGGCGTTAGCTGCTGCTCCTTCTGCTCCAGCTTTTTCTTCACCAGCTGCTCTGTCACCTCCTTCAGGCCTGGATGGCCAAACGTGAAGATTATCATCGCCATCATCGTTTATCTCGCATCATTCGACCATCACTACACCGATGATGTCCTGACATCCGTCCACCAAACAAGGTCTGAAAAGTGGCCACTAAGGAGCCGTTTAGCTACCGGTCAGGTGAATGCATTGATGACCACTTTGCAACTTTTCAGATTACCCCGGCAAGCTTTTCTTTTTTTTTCTTCCAAAAAAGCACGTGGCAACACATTTAGCTAACTTAAAAAAATTGTTGCAATACAGCAGAGGGATCTGTGAGCTTTCAGGATGAGGCTGCCATTTTGCATTCACACAATAGCAGACAGCAAAGTAAATGGTGTTACTTCTGAGATCTGTATGAATTTGTGAACGTGTCGGAAGTATTGCATGTCTTTACCATTATTACGATTGTATGAAGACAAGTGTAATGGGTTTAATGAGTAGGTTTTTTTTTTTGCCAGCGTTTGAAGGGCAACGCGTAAATTGTGCAACTCACAATTTTTATGAAGCTGTTTTTACCATTATGCATTTTGTCTTTACCGTTATGAAAAAGGTGTATTTCAGTGGACCGCCACCATTTTGTCTGTCAATAAGGACTGCTTTTACTATGATTACCTGAAATTTGAAACCGTCAATAAGTTTTGGAAAATAAGACTAAGCGTGGCTGTTTCACCATGAGACATTTACCTATATAAAAAAAAAAAAATTGCTAAATTATTTCAATTGCAGCTGGTCTGACTGCAGTCGTTTTTTTTAAACAGTGTCGGTAATACTACTTTATGCGAGGGGCTCACCTCTTTCTTGTCCAGTACTTTGACTCTTTTTCAGCCATTTTCTTCAGTAATTTTAGTAAATTTGCCTTGTCTTGAATGACTTGAGAACAGCTGAGATTCCGCCCAACAGCGACGATGTTTTGCTTTTCCTCGCTGAATATTTAAGAAGTATGCAGTTTTCTTCGTGAATAAAGTGGGCAAGACACGTCATAATACGATTTGAACATAAACACTTCACAGATTTAAGTAAGCAGGAGAAGATGAAGATATGCACATTTCAAATGCATATTCGGGGTTATTCAACAAATGTTTTTTTTTTTGTTTTTTTTTATGCAGAACATCACGTGACCAAACCCAATAAACAGGTGAGCTGGCTTCCTGTGTATGCTACTCTAACGAGCATGACTTTGGTTTGCTAACAGAATTGTCTGAAGCTTAACTTGCTGAGATGTTGTTTGGACAAAAGTTAAATCCATGCGTATCATTTATTTATACAAATGTGATAGATGTAGATATGAACAAAGCCTACAAATCGAATATTGGAATCTTCGGTGGCTCTGTGGGGACATCTCGTTTATATATATATATATATATATATATATATATATACTAAAAAAAAAAAAAAAACGAGTATTGTAGACGTTTAAAATTCCTACGGTTGTCCTGAACTGAGAGGAAGTGCTTAGACCTGGTTTGCCAAATGCTGAAGTCGGTTGCGCATGCACCAGAATATAATGGGTATCAATTATTTGTGGATTTTTGCTATTTGCCGTCGGACACGGTCCTTATCCTCCATGAATAGCACAAGTCCGCTGTATGACAGAATGTTATAACATCTTGGGTTTAGTTCCCTTTTAAAGGTCAACTGTTTTCAACAAGCAACCCGAGAGAGCAGTTGACAAAATTCAAAAAGTTTAGCAAGTGAAGATACTTTGTGTGTTGGAGTTGTGTGGTTCTCCTACCGGGAACCCATGTGATCTCCATCTCCATGTTTTTGTCCTCCTGCTGCCGTTTCTTCTCTTTGTCTTGGAGTCCTCGCAGCAGCTGCTGGTATTTCCCCATCTGGTCCAGGCTCTTGCTCGTCTTCTTCGGATTCTCATCTTCCTGCTCACCTTCCTCCTCCTTGTCTTCCTCAACATCATCGTCTTCGCTGGAGGACGCCAGGTAGGCGTTGAAGTCCATGTCCAGAAGCTCGCTTTTGTTGAACTTCCTGCTGAGGGCACTCACACGCTCCTGGTCCGTCTCATCCCAGGTCAGCTCCACCTGATTGGACCGCAAAACATCGTCATCATTATGGCTACTTTGGCCCGGGTAATTCATTGACTAGACATTCACTCACTCACACAAGAACCCCCTAGAAACACGGAAATTCAGCACAGCACACACACAAAAGCCCACACCACACACAGGGTTCAGCATCTTGCCCCAGGACACGTTGGAAATTCAAACCGCCGACTCTTCGGTCAGTGGACGGCCCGCTCTACCAACTGAGCCACAGCGGCATAAATCAATAAAAAGTACATTTTTGCGTCTTCCACTGCCAACAGAGAGGAAAGAGCTAGTTTACAAAAGAACAACTCAGTGATTTGGTCACTATATTTAGCAACTTTCCTGACTTCTGAGTGGCATGTGAAAGAATCACTGAATCACTCATCATTTGGGTACAATGGCTAACGTTTTTCTTGAATACATTTGAATAGAATCATGATTTAAGTTGGTTAAATTTTCCTCTATTTAAGCCGTGTTGATGTTCAGACTGCATGCATAATGTTACAGTGGCTTACAATTACAAGAAATATGCACTAAAGTTTTGAAACACTTTCTCATGCTATTGAATGGAGAAGTGAATCCGAAATTTGGGCTAGTAGTGTACTTCTTAGAATGAAGTCTGTCTCATTTTTGCTTAACATTGAGGCCGTTGAGGTATTTTAATTTTTAATGTCATGATGCCAGTTCTTGGAGAGCCGAGTACTTTCTAGTACGTGGTACTTTGTGTAAAAGTTTCAGAACCGCTGCCCTATAGTGATTAGTTTTCAAAAACGTGACGTGCGACTAATTCCAGCTAAAAAAAAAAAAAAAGAAAAACAAAAAAAAAATAGCAGTGATTTATCAAGATTTTAGAAACCTTTGACCCTGAAGTGTTCATTTATTAAGGAGTTGTTTTTAAGTACAGTTTGAAGGAGACAAAAGTATTTATTGTCACATTATCTGTCAAGAGGAAATATTTGAAATGAGTCTAACTCTTTCTGTAACTATATTTTATTTGAAGGCAATATCAGCCACGCCTAAGGTTACTTCCTGTGATGACACATCGTAAACTTTGCTCATTGGTCACGTGACTACCTTTGAGGTGGCGTTGGCTGCCGAAGTGAAAAGTTTTGGCGTGTACATCGCCAAGTTGACATCAGTTGCAACGTCTTTGGGAGAGTCCTCGAACGTCATGTCATCGGGAATGAACCTGGACACACACACGGACACACACACACACACAAAAAACTTGACAGGTGGCAAATGAGGCAAAACTTGCTTGCTTCAAGCTATTTGTCATGCCCAGTTGTAGTTTATACTGTAAAACTGACACGTAAAACAAATAAAAAATGAACTTTAGCTTTATTAATGCTAGCATTAAAAAAAAAAAAAAAAGCCATAGACATCCATCCATCCATCCATTTTCTGAGCCGCTTCTCCTCACTCGGGTCGCGGGCGCGCTGGAGCTATCCCAGCTGTCATCGGGCAGGAGGCGGGGTACACCCTCAACTGGTTGCCAGCCAATCGCAGGGCACATACAAACAAACAACCATTCGCACTCACAGTCACACCTACGGGCAATTTTTAGAGTTGCATAGTATGTTAAAAACTTATATATAAAAGATTTATAAAAAAAAATAAAAATAAGTAGTATTAGGAATTTGCTAATGGCTACACAGTACATACAACAGTATAAATCGGCGTGAAAATATTTTTTTTTTACTTTGAGTCTCGCTGGATGATTAACCTGCTCGCTACAGTAAATCTAAATACAGGGAGACCTCAGTATACATCTGTGCTCAACTGAACATAGTTTATTTTCTACTGAAGCTATTATCCGTCCGTCCATCCATTCCTTTTCCGTACCGCTGCCAGTTAAACAAAATATATAAATTACTGGAATTTCCCCCCCCCTCATATTGTGCAGCTCTGACACACACACAAACACCACATTCTTGCACACACGCAACAGGTGAGAGTGTAGTTGGAGTGTTGTTTGTTTGTGGTCTTGCTCAGTCGTCCTTCTTGAGTACCTGAGGTCGAGAACGGAGCAGCTGCTCTCATACTCAAAGCCGTCGCACTCCTGGTAGATTTTGGCGGCGGTGGCAGCAGTGTTGCACTCGGCCACGGCGTAGTAGTATTTCAGCCGCTTGAACTGGTAGTTGCGGTTCCTCTCTCGGAAAAACCTAGCAACAAAACGCCATCGCTACGTCACACTGCCATGGTTACATAACACCGCCATATGGCCTCGAAAGAACATTTCCCATTTTTTTTCCCCACACAACAATCAGAGTCCAATTTTTTTCCTGTGAAAATAATTGTTTCCTCTAAGAAAAAAAAAATGTCCTTTTTCAAAACGTATGTAAACAAGATCCTTAACATTTTAAACGTTCACCAATTAAGCATCAGAAAATAGCTGTCAAAATGCATGGATCAGCTGGTCCATTATGTAAGCACAAGAGTAACAGCGCACCCCTTTCTGTTCTCTGTCATGCTCTTTTCTCACGTACAGGTGAGGCAAGTTGCCCTTGGCCAAATATTTGCAGACCGGAAATTTCCCGGAAACAAATTTTCAGTCAAGAAAAGTCACGCAAACGCTGAAACTCGCTAGTCGCCTTTTTGGGGAAAAATAGTCCCTTAGAAGCAGTGGTCCCCAAACGCTGGGCCGCAGATAGATGGGTTTAAAGGTCCCACATGTGGGCTATTTAGAGCTTTATAGTGACTCTGTAACATTGACTTGGTACAGAAGAGTACATTTGAAATTTCATTTCAAAAAACACCTTGGCTTTGTCATACAAGTGTCAAGAAAAGGCCCCTCTGAGAGCTACTTTGGTTTGACCCAGTTTTGTATCCGCTTTGTCCATATTTGGCTAAGATCATCCCCTTTCCTCACCTACTTGTGAGCGCACACGTGTCAGTTATGTTGACAGCGCTGGCTCGGGACCGGAGAGGTAGGCGGAGATCTTCGCTAGTGACGTAGATCAAATTGAGAAATTCGAATGACCTGATTTCAGGCCTCTCGGCGGAAAAAACATCTGGAACTCAAGAATGAGTGGACGATTTTAATTAATATTTCATGTTTACTGAGGCACCATAGAGCCAATATTTTGAATCCCAAATACAAGAAAAACTTAGTTTGGTCAAATATGGCACCTTTAAAAAAAAAGAAGTAATTGCATTGTAATTGTATTTTAGTAAGAGAGCTTGTTCACATTTGCACTCTTAAAGTTACTACATGATGCTGCAAATCTAAACTTAAGATGAAATGCATTCTTTTCTAATTATGCGCCGCCTAGCGTTTCAGTGGGCGTACACCATTCACTTCTTAATAATGCTTTTATTGGGAAACATTTGCGGGAAGGTGTTTTGGGAAAACTCATTAGCAAGGTTCAGGTTAAAAACTTTTAAATTCTAAATCTACTGCAATAATCATGCATACTCTACTTATTTTGTAGTATGGAATGTTAGAAAGGGCTTGATCAAGTATATTACTCAAACAGAGAACAATAATCAGCAACAGTAGGTATGAGGAAAAACGGACACGTTTATTATTAACCAAAGGGTTGCATAAAGTAACTTAAAAAATAAGAATGTACTACAATTGAATAAATAAATATAAATAAATACAAAATATATTAGGAATTCCTGAAAAAGAACTTCAACGCAACCAATAACAAAAATATATATTTAAATTGCGACATAGACACAGAATATATGCCAAGGAGTAATGTTATATTGCCTGTTTGTATGTGGTTATCCAGCGATTGTGTACCAATATTCATCATTTTGAGAGATATAAGTGCCACGAGTTCAATACTAATTTTCATCAGTGGTGTTTTTCATTCACTGTGTTAGCTTTGAGCTAGCGATTTTTGTGAATAACGAAGAAGAAAATGAAGGCTGTGATGTATTTGAACATTCGATAGGTGCAATTATTTTGTTATGTGAGTGTTATGTGTCTTATGTGTATTTTTTTTTTTTACAGTGTACTCGAACTGGAGTGTCAATAAATGACTTGAAGCAAGCAACATTCACTCGTACTCCTTGCTACTATGTTAGCAACTTACAACCTGTTGTTGTGATCACGTGATCACTGCATTCCGTCTGGCCGCTGCTGGATAAAAGTGCTAAAGTGCCGCACGGAGTGACTGCTTGTATGAGAGTGGTCAAATTTAAGGATTTTAGATCCAGTCCGATCCGATGCTCGTTTTTTTTGCTGACATTGGACCGCTTTCCAATCTCAAGGATCGGATTTGGGCATTCCTAATAAATATTCTGTTTTATTACATATTCTGAAAGCTACTATATATAAATGCTGCTTTGTTACATAATGTTGAGAAGATTCTGCTTAAGAATTTTGTTTTGTTACATATTTCTGGAAACACTGCAAAAATATGCTGTTGTGTTATTCCAAGAAGCTCCTGCATAAGTATGCTGTTTTGTTGTGAAAGTTGAATCTGAAAGCTCATATTTGCCTCACTGAGGCAAATTAAAATGCAGTTTTTCGTTCGTTTGTTTGGTTTTTTTAAATCAAATTGCACCAATAACAAACCGTCATTACCATCACCACGGTCACATCATCATCATTATCATCCGAGCGTCACCTGTCGTCTTCGGTGTCGTCCTCCGAGTCATCGGGCAGCGCCTTGAGCTCCAGTGGTCCCTGGGACTCCTCCATCCTGAGCCGCTCCTTGCCAAACTCGGACGGGTAAATCTGCAGACGAAAACGAACATGACTAACGTCATCTGTCACTATAAAAGCCACTAAGACTGGAAAGCTACGTCAATGTGAAAAATGATGCCAACTTTGTGGAATTTCCTAGAAAACATGGAATGAGCCTTTTAAACGCCTCTAAAATTCTCCATAAATAAATTCAAAAATAGTTGATGACTTACTGTAAGTACATAAGTCCTACCACCCACACTTCCATTTTCACGGATAATGTTAGTTATTTAAGCTGGTTTTTTTTCGGGCAAGTTACGCTGTAATTTGGACACGTCGACTCAGGAAACCCCTCGGAATTTCGGCCTGTGCCAGCTTATTGGTGAATATTTTTAACTGAAGTACGTCAGCCAATGGGACAAGGGTTTCCCCAAAGTAGCAGATGAACCTAAATGGTATGTTGAGAAAGAATCATGTTGTTTCACTCAACTTTGAAAGGATTTGTTGACCAGATATTCTATCGGCCATAATCACACAAACAAATTTCCCAAAAAGGCCAATCCCCCCCCCCCCCCACGCCCCACACACACACACAAAACTCAATTTCGCCGGAACACATCATCCGATTTTAAAAATTCTTGATGCCTTAAACTCTGGTTGAAGTGGCTGATTTTGGATATCTTGTCACGTTGCCAATGCTAGTGATTAGGGAGTCAGCAATGACGAATGTTTGCAAACGCAGTCACTCATTCCTTCCTCCCTAATCACTAAAAAGGGATTTTCAGTGGACATTTTAGAGAACTACTGTATGTAGGTACACACGTGGCCAATACAAGCAGACTCAGCATTTTGACAGACATTTAACAGTCATTTTTAGGATATCATGTCGCAGTCATACTTCAAGGTTTAGCTTTAGCTCACCGGTAGCTAGTCAAACATGAACTAAGCGTCATGTTGGTGATGAATGCAATTGAAAAGACAAAGTAATGGACAAAATGGAGAGAACTTTGGAACCATTGAAAGATGTGAATGCGTTAGTACAGCTGACTGACTAACACAAGTACAGATACAAAGTAGACATTTGTAATTTACTGAGCGAGATTTACGGCTTACGACTTGCTTGACCTAAGTCAAGACCTGACTCGACTTGCTTGAAATTTTACAGTTAAGACTTGAGAATTGGACATATGTATTGGAGTACTTACTACAATTATGACCTCTATTTCAATTCTGTATATGAAAAAAATAATAATAATAAAAAATGTTTGTATTAGGGGTGCGCGGTCATCCCGGGAGGCTTGACGAAACCGCTGGACATCAGTGTAAACAGGGCGTTCAAAGTGAAGTGAGCGGCATGGGAGCCATGGATGACAGATGGCGAACACAGCTTTACTAAGACCAGGAGGCAGCGCCGGCCGAGTTGCGCCACAATTTGTGACTGGATTGCAGATGCTTGGGCTAACATGTCTGCTTGCACTGTTGTTTGAGCTTTCGTGAAAGCCAGCATCATTTCTCAGGAGACGCACGGCAACGAGACTGACTCCTACGAGTACGAGAGGGACCCTGGCGTGTTTGATTGAGAACGTGCCCAGCTGTTCATTTTGGATACAGAAGATGAGAACGTTGATGGATTTGTGGATGAGGATTGAACAAAAAAATAATGTGAGTAAATTGTTAAACACTTCAATAAAGTACAACCGAACTCAGTTTTGCTCCTGCTGCCTTTTTAAAAACATTGTTTTAGCGTGCATGCATGCTACCGTATGTTTGAAGCTAGCGTATGTTTTTTTTTTTTTTTTTTAAACTTGCTGATCGGTGATCGCCCCCAAAAATCCTGATCGTGTAAAGCCCATTTACAATCCCTATTCAAGAACTAATTCCGTTCGCAAATCGAGGTTCCGCTGTATGCGACTTCCTCCCACCCAGCATGCTTTCCCACGTGTCTTTTCTCACACTCCGCCCCCCTTACCTTGACGGACAGCACGGCGCCCCCATCGGGCTTGAAGGAGTTAAGGATGGCCAACAGGTCTTTGGCCTTCAGGCGGTCCCAGTCCACGTTGCACACGGCCAGTCGGCGCCAGACCTGGAAGAGGCGCCGGGTCAGACCTCCAGTAGACCAGAGCTGGCTTGGGCTTCGCTGACCTGCTCGCTGCGCGCGGCGTCCTTGCAGAGTTCACCCCAGTCATGCTGGATCTCGGCTTCTTCACGCTGCAGGACACCGTCCACGTCTTCCTCGTCCTCATCCGAGCTGGTCTCTACATTGCCTTTGCCACGAGCCAAGTCCGGACCGCTGTCGTCGCCGGAATCCGAGTCGGACTCCTCGCCCTCCTCGTTCTGTGACTCTCCACCCTCCTCTTCTACCTCCTCCACCTCTTCATCACCTGACCAGACAATATGTTTATTTGACATCCACACAAAAAAAAACATGTAGAAAAGGCTCCAAATGTATTCATCGTGATTGAGAATATTAGTGGTATTCTGTGTTTCTGTATATACTTTAGGTGCTTGTACTTTACTGTTCATTAAGACACTTCGTGTTGTCATGATACCAACATTTTGCCTTCAAAATTATACCTGTATAAATTGCCTTGATAACAATATTAAAACGATACCAAGGCTCAGTAAAAGCCGTTGAATCATAGATGGCACAACGTGGAACTTGTAATTGTTTTGTCATTAATTCAAAACATTATTAGGCAATCAAAGATATTATATAAAAATGATTTGATTGAAATAAAAACAATTTCACAACAGTACGGCTATTAAACATGAATAAAATGATCCTTGCAGGTGAGAGTTGTAGCCTTATTAACAAAACAAAAACAAACAAAAAACCTAGGCATGAAAACCAGCACACATTTTTTTCTTTCATCCTCTCTGATTTATTATTTGAACAGCTTATAATAGCCTCAGTGGACTAAATATGCTCAGTAGAGCACAGAGGTATTTTGAGTCATTTGTGTCAAGTCGACCTGGATTTACACTTGTGCTCATAAATTTACATAACCTGGCAGAATATGTAATAAGTGTACCATTGTTTAAAACAAAACAAAAAAACGAGTGAACAGGCAAAACAAACTTGTTTTATATTTATCGGGATTCAAATACTGGGATATGGTTTGGTTGAACATTTCGGTGTTTAAATATTCACTTTTTTTGTGCGGCAGTGTTAGTGAGTGAGAATAGGCGCTGCAGAATACTTTAACAAGTGTGTTGTTTTAATAACTTCCAATGTATTTAAAGCATGTGGAACAGGTATAACTCTCTATTCTAGGGGTGGGTAAAAAAATATTGATTCATCAATGCATTGCAATTCAACAAATCCTCTGAATCGAGTCACCTCCTGGCCAGCGGGGGACGCTTTGCTTCAAGATTCACATTGCATGGACTCGCCTGTATATAAACCACTAAACCAAGTATGTCAAACTCAGGCCCGGGGTCCAAATTTGGCCCACGATGTAATTATATTTGGCCTGCAAGAACATATCAAATGCGTATTAGAGCCGGCCCGCCAGTATATAGCACATGCGCCACTAATATTACAAATCCCAGAATGCTTTGCTAGTCTGTTGGCCCATCAGTCTAGACCGGCGAGCGCCCCTTCCCTTTCTGTTGCAGCCGTTAGCAACTATGCTACCAGTCTCCTTGAGCAAATTTACACTTCCCCCTCCCCAAAATGGCCAAACGAAAGATGGAAAACAGTTAACTTCCAAGACAGGTGGGAGGCAGATTGTCTGTTCACGAAAGAAAAAGGCAGACCTATTTGTCGTGTGCGGAGCAACGTGGCTGTAATAAAGACTAGAACATAATTTTTTGTTTAATGCCCTTTATCAACTCCTAGGCAGGGATTGTTAATAGTTTGAAGTTTTGATTTTTATTGAAGAACATTCTTATTTTTTGGGGTTGTTTTGTTGTTGGCCTTTGAAAAAAGATTGACATCAAAAAGAAAGGTAGTTGGAGATAGATAAATAGAAGCTGGAGAGACAGAAGAATTCATTCATTCATTTAAATACAAAACAAGAAACAAATAACACTGATGTCTTTTCTCGCAAATTTGATTTGTCGCGTTTACAATATTAAAGTTTGTTTATTCCAGATTCAGTGTTTAAGCAAAATTTAAGTTTGTGGTCATATGATAAACTTCAACGCTACATTTCTGCAGAGAAGGGAAACATTCACACCGCAGTGATTTTTCATCAAATATTGAGTTTGGCCCACGGCGTTGTCCCAATTTTTGATTTTGGCCCACCGTGAATTTGAGTTTGACACCCCTGCACTAAACGTTAAGTCTTCCTCACCTCTCTTGACTTGCTTCTCTGCCTCCTCCTCCTCGTCGTCATTATCCTCTTGATCATTTTCATCTTCAGAGATCTGGTAGAAGCGTCTGAGGTCCTCTGCAGTGGAGCGCTCGACAGGCCGCCCCCGCTTGTCCACCGTGTATTTGACTTTGAAGCGCTCGTCGTGGAACATGGACGTGAAGCGCTTGTCGATCTTGATCTTTCGCTCGCGCTCGGGCATCTCCCAGAAGCGAGGGTCTCGCTTGACACATGAAAAACGCTCATCCGCAGGCGCACCCTCTTGGTCCTTCGCATTTTTTTTGGACGACATGGTAGCCACCTGACAATAAAGTCATCATGTTACTTCAGTCATAATGGAGAGTAGTTTTACTTTATTTCACTTCTATTTAGGCCTGGGCGATTTATTGATTAAATCAATCTTTTTTTTCCACATCAATTTAAAAAAAAAAAAAAACTATTTTCCCCTTTTTAAAAGTTTCCTTTCTGCAACAGTTTTGTCGGTACATACTAATCCCAAAGAGAATATTTTGTTAGCATAATTGCAAAAGTTATTTTTACATAAAAAGTGGCGTAAAATCGTTAGTCCTTATGTGATTCTTACAAACTAAACTCATTTTATTTGTTTAACACTTCTCTATCCAATGATATTCTACTTTGATATAAAAAGGTATTTTGATCTTTCTGTAACATTGCTCTACAGTATATGGGTTTCACGGTCATAACGCCCCTTTGAGGGAAAGCATACCGACAATGCGGCCGGCCACAAATACGAGTTTGACACACCTGCAATAGGGTAAATTACGGACTTGTGTCTGACTTAGTAAATATATTCAACACTGAAATAATGAGAAACTTGAGTGTTGTTCTTCGCGCGTGCACAGCAACGTAGACATAAAAAAACAAAACAAAATGGCGGCGGCGCATAAGCAGAGAGAAGCAACATTGGAAACAAACTCATTCAATCGTCCACAAAAACGCTTATATATGAAGAATACCAAAGTTGAGAAAAGTCTTAGCAATTCGGACCGACAACTCTGGAATTACACCACACGTGCTTTCCCAGCATGCAATGCGCCTGAGCTCTTCCGGACTGCTGACTACGGAAAGTAAAAAGGACTAAAAGGAACGCCCGAGCTCGGGAAAAAAAGGTCAAACGTTTCAATTTGTAGTGGTTATCAACTATTGTAACCTAGGTCACCCTGGGAACTTTCTTTTGTAGAAGTTAAACACAATAAGTACATGCATTTTGGGGAATGCATTGTTACAAATAGCCAGCATTTGGCAATATAGGCAAACATGCAGTATCTAGATCCAATGATGGGAAGATGACTAAGGAAATGTAGTACAAGTGACCCTGTTGAAACTGTAACATAACTGTTTCAATTACTTTCTCAAAGTAATATCACGAATTACATTTGATTCCATTTTGATTACTTTCCTTAATTTTTAAATGCATCAGCAGGACCCTATGTTTCCTCGAAAAACATGGACAAACCGTAGATCCTTATTTTGTAATTAAACACATATTTACAGATTTATAAAACATGACAAAATATGAATAAATAATGAAATGCTTCTGTGTTAGTCACTGATGGTGTAGTGGTACACTTGCCTGACTTTGGTACAGGCAGCGTAGGTTCAGTTCCCACTCAGTGACGGTGTGAATGTGAGTGTGAATGGTTGTCCCTCTCCGTGTGTGCCCTGTGACTGACTGGCGACCAGTTCAGGGTGGAGTCCGCCTTTCGCCCAAAGTCAGCTGGGATAGGCTCCAGCGCCCTGGGACCCTGACGAGGATAAGTGGTGTTGAGAATGGATGGTGGGTGGATGTTTCTGTGTTTTATAAATTTATTAGAATGCGTTTGTTGTACTATCTGTACATGTGGAAAACATGATACCATGTTAACCTAATGACAAATAAGTACAATTTAGACAATAGCGCTTGGAATTATTGTTTCAGAAAGAATCCCAAAATTCCATCTATCCATCCATCCATCCATTTTCTTCCGCTTATCCGAGATCGGGTCGCAGGGGCAGTAGCTTTAGCAGGGACGCCCAGACTTCCCTCTCCCCGGCCACTTCATCCAGCTCATCCGGAGGATCCCGAGGCGTTTCCAGTCCAGCCGAGAGACTAAGTCTCTCCAGAGTGTCCCGGGTCGTCCCCGGGGTCTCCTTCCTGTGGGACGTGCCCGGAACCCCTCACCGTGGAGGCGTCCAGGAGGCATCCTAATCAAATGCCCAAGCCACCTCATCTGGCTCCTCTCAATGTGGAGGAACAGCCGCTCGACTCTGAGCCCCTCCCGGATCACCAAGCTTCTCACCATCTGTTCAAAAGTCAATGTTTTTGTGTTCAAAAGTTAAATTAAACATGAGTCTGACCTTTACATCCGCCTCGCAGTTCTGAGGTCCCGGGTTCAAATCCGGCCTTCCTGTGTGGGGTGTGCATATTCTCCCATTCCCGTGCCTGTGTGGGTTTTCTCTGTGTACTCCGCCCGCTAGGAATCCTGCCACATTCCAAAAACATGCATGGTAGGGTTAATTGAAGACTCTAAATTGTCCGTAGGATGTGAATGTGAGTATGAATAGTTTTTTTTTTTGTTTTAATGTGTGCCGTGTGATTGGCTGGTGATCACTTCCGGGTGTACCTTGCCTCTTGTCCAAAGTCAGCTGGGATAGGCGCCAGTACACTCGTGACCCTAGTTCGGATAAGCAGTTCAGAGAATGGATTGATGGATGCAGGGGCGTAGCTGGGCTGGGATGACGCCCTGCGCGACGCCCCTACATTGCGACCCCGGGGGGATGCATTGCCGCCGGAAAAACAATTATCCATAAATATGCGCCCTGCGCGACACCCGTTCATTGTGCTAGTCTGGTCGATCGTCCGTTTTGGAGTGTCCCCCAGAGAATACTGCCCAGGTTACCCATATCAGAAACCGCCCCTGGATGGATGGTGTCTAACTTGGTCTAACCTTTTCAAAATCTCAAATAACTCTATTGGTTGCCCCACAAGGTGGCACTTCGAGGTCATATTTGGAAAAAGGGTGGCACCAGAGAGAGCCAATCACAAGCGTTAGCTTCAGAAGGAGGAATTGATGGTGTGTCACACAATGTAGTCCGCCGGCCCTCGCTTGAAAGTGGCTCAATATCTTCTCCCAGCGTGGCTGCCAAATTGTAGAAACTGGGCCTGGGGGCAGTATTATGTCAGTCAGCCTGTGTGTCGCATTGCCGTTTGATAGGAGGATGATGCTTTGGTGTCCTTTGTTTTATATTTTTCACTATGTTTTGTTTTGGAAGAAGAAGAAGAAGAAGAAGAAGAAACCACAGCAAAGAAAAAGTGCTTTCTCTTTAAAGCAACAGAACAGGCCAACGCGTCCACACAACGTGTTTATCCTTTGTGGGGGTGTCAAGTTATACTTTTACACGCATCATTGGGCTTCTGTGAGGGCACTAAATACTATCAAACTAACTTCCCAGAGGATTTTCCCTTGCTCCCTCCTGTTTTGTTTGACTTTTTTTGTCTTTTTTTCCAATTTGTCTGCATTGTGATGAGTTTGTACTATGTCCTAATGATCTTGGAAATCTATTATCAATAAAAAAATAAACTATAAGTGTTGTTTGTTTCTCCACTTTTCCCACTCCCACTATTGTTGCCACAGTCTAGTGCTCTCTTAAACCACAGTGGACAAACCATTTCGACTGATGGAGGCAGCACTTCATACACATGTCAATTAGTGTGGATCTGTGCGCTTGGCACACGCAGTTGTCACATAGCCAAACAAATAACACCACCCCCACCGCTTTGAAAACTTCGATGAGCATTCCTTATCAGAACCTAACACCGTTAGCCATTGCTTGACTGTGCATACAACAAAACTCAGTGCAGCTCTGCTTACCTTTTGGCTTTGACAAGTGTTTTACACAGTGTCGCCGGATAACAAAAGAGTTACTTGGTTGTAGTGTTGCACCAAATACCGATACCAGTACCAGATCGAGGTATGTAATGTAAAAAAATAGCACAGTACCAAATAAGAACGAATGTTAAACTCTACTGCATTACATCCAAAGATATGAGTTTGTGGAATAATTGTACAAATGAAGTATGTGTCAGACTTGAGCCAAATTAAAAATTAAAAATCCAAATACTGAACGGCTACAAGAAAAACCCATGATCCCCAGCTTTATTGTTCTTTTTGTCCTTGTTTATTGGCCCATGGATTATTTCTTTTGTGTGTCCTGTAAGATCAATGTGAAACTAAAGAGACCTTTGTTACTATGAACGATGTCTGGAATTGTTGGACTCGAAAATTCTTTGTGATTTCTTCCTATCCCTTTTGAACATCTTGAGTTTCATAGTTTTGTTGTTGTGGTTGTTAAGGATTAAATGTATTTTTTAAAATTGATTATGGAATCCTTTGTGTTGTCTTTCTTGTCACCCAATTAAGCAATTTATGAGTTTCTATGCATCCATAAATGAGAATTTGTGATGATTTGTTGTTTATCCAGTCAAGCCATTTGCCACCTTTGTGTTAATCATTGTTTAATAACAACTTACAACAATGGAGTGTTGTGCCTGCAGTCACACTGGGAGCAGGTTTGTCAAACAAAGAGTCCCCAGTCACAAGCGAGGGTGCTGAGGGGTGGGGGCGTGGGGGGGGGGGGGGTACTGGGGTGGAGTGGGTTGGGGGGGGGGGGGGGTTGGGGGGGGGTGGTTGTCAATGGGTGCTAGATTTTGGTAAGCCAAAAAGTAGTATGAATGACGAGTAGAGTGGGATCATCAAATTGTGGCAATTTGTATTTATTTGTTTTAATTATTCTACATTGTGATGAAGTTCCCCACTGCAGCTAAGTGAGAACAATCAGGTGCACATGAAGTGAACACACACGCAGACACACACTTGGGGGGAGACAACAAAAGCCAGGGACCAACAAAAGCCCTGAATGCCATGAGGAGAGTGATGCTGCCTTCATGTGCACTCCGTAAAGCCTCAACTTAAAAAGGACCAATCCATTTGGCGCAACAGTAAATAAATATATGTCCGTTGTGTACGTTTCATCATACACTGGGAACCTGACGCGATGTAACTCATTCAACTGCCAGTCCTCCATGTTAACATGGATATTTGAATTCAACAGCGGACAATGGCAGTGAAATTTGTTAATGTCAAAACAGACGCGGACGAAGTTGCGTTGTGGGGGGCGAGTACGCACACGTCCTACAGCTCTTGAAGGCATCAGCAGCAGCCTTCCTGGTCGGTCAGATCTGGCTGTTTGCTCGTGACGTGCCCAGCCGAGCTGAGCCGAGCGTGAGCGACGTTTCCTGGCAGAGCAGCGGAGGGACGCGAGTGGTGTTTGTCTGTCTGTCCGCCACCGCCGCCCTCTCTCCGTCCGTCTGTCCGTTTCGGGACTTGTGACCGGCGGCTATGGATTCGTCCGCCTCCTGCTCTTCTCGCCACTGAGGGACCGTCGGATGCTCCAGCAGCCGTCGAGGCGGCGGAGGAGGAGGACTGGGAGGGGGCATCCCGGTCGTTCTTCGACCACCAGGTGAGACGCTTGTGTCATTTGTGTCGCGCTTGACAAGGGCCCCCATCCTCCTGGACGTGATGGAAGGAAGGCGGCTCTTCGTCTTTCCGGGGCCGCGTGAGGGAGAGCAGACGTCGGGGTTGATTTTTTTTCTGTATTTTCTTTTTTTTTTATTATGGGGAGGGGGGGGCGATACTCGTTGTGGCGGCTGGGAACCGAGGTTAGCACGCTAGGCTAGCTGCGGTTAGCGGGGCTCGGTCGTCGGCTACTCGGGGAGGGATGCTTTCCGCCCGGGGGAGATGAGGGCGAGTCACGGCCTAGCCCCCCCTTCTCACGATTGCTAAAAACACGATTCGAAATAAGATGAAAGCAGCATCCCCGTCACTTTAGCTTAGCATCTAGCCTGCCTCCCCCACCCCCCCCCTCCCTTCCTCCTCCCGCTAGCATCCTCTGGTCGAGCCGCCGAAAGGAAGGCGCCTCACGCCCGGCGAAACACCAGACCGTCTCCCGCACGCAAGCCAGACGCCAGGCCGGTAAACGGCCACCGGGCGGTTTCCCAACGTTGTCCGACCGGCAGACATTTGCTCGCCTTGAAATAAAATGGAAGTACGCCGAGCGGATGTTGTTATGTAACAAATAAATGACACCACACACGCCCTTGAAACAAAAGCTCTGGTTCCGTTTGTTTGTTTGTTTGTTTGTTTGTGTGTTTGTTGGACGCACACCACCGCGGCCTGTGGATTAGAACCGTCCTGCTTGGGTGGTGGCGTTTCAGGTACCACAACACCGGCTGCTCGGCCATTGTTGTTGGGTTTGTTGTCATCCTCCCCTGGAGGACCGTCAAAGTGCGGCCCAAGCCTTTATGGAGCCCGAAGCAGAATTAGATTTGGGGGCACCCCACTCCCACCATTTTTAGATGTTTACAGGATTCCCCCACATTTTCACAGTTAATTAGGCAATGGCGAATACACCTATCCTCCATTATTTGCTGAACATATCACCCATTTGATGGTTTTTCGCTCAGGCAAAAGCAATAAAAGTACAGTGGGGCCTTGATATACGAAACACTCGACACACAACTCAACACAAATCATCTTCCCCCATTGGAATGAGAAGAAATGCAATTAATCAATTACATTACCCCTGCCCAAAAAAAAAAAAAACCCTCAAATCTTTGTTTTTACTTAAAAAAAAAAAAACAGAACTCAATAATATTGTACTTCATAAAAACACGGAGTAACAAGTTTTACAATTCAATGGAATGTGAAGCATGAAACAAGTTTGTGCATCATGATCTAATGCTGCATCCAATTTAGTGTGCTGCTCCTTCTGGTGTGCTCACCTTAACCACCGGGAGGCAGTATTGTATACAGTGGCACCTTGAGATACGGATGACCCAATTTCCGAGTTTTTCGAGATACGATAGTCATTCGGCCGAATTCTTGCTTTGACTGGTGCGCAAATAATTACACGTTGTATATTTAAAACAAGCAAATGCAACGAGGTTTGCGTGTTTGAGGGTGTCCCACTTGCTTAATGAAAATGTCATTGACATGCTAACATCAGCATCGACAGTCGCGATGCAACGGGCTTTTGAATGCATATGGTGAAACAACACATGAAGACAGGCAATATAACAATACACACAGGCATATATTCTTCATCCTCTATGTAAAATGACTAATATTATTGCAGCAACTTACTGAGTGGTAGTGCAGTGGAAGAAGAAGACAGCTATTCTTTGTTTGTCTGCATGACTGTATTGCAGTGGTCCCTCGAGATACGATTTTAGTTCATTCCGTGACCATGCTTATGACTAAAATCTCTCGTATCTTCAATCATCTTTCCCCATTGAAATGAATGGAAATGAGATTAATATGTTCCAGCTTTCGGGGGAAAAAAAGCTCTTCCAAAGGCATACATAACTGAGGAGTCTGAGGACTGTCATATTTAATGTCAATATATTTAATGCTGCACCATTTGGGCTCAAATATCAGTTACTTAACGGGTTATATACATTTCCCATTCGGCCTATGCTTCAACATTCGCATTAAGCTGTAGTGCGAAAGGCTCACCTATGTGTTTATTTGAAATACACGTGTAATTAATTCTCTTAGTTTTATGTTTAATTTGAACGTAAACTTCAACTGTGATTGGCATTATAAACAGTTTTTTGAAGAATTGTTCTCTATTTGCCAAAGAGCTGCTATTGTGACGTTGAGTTCACTGCCACCATCAAGCGCTTGTATCTCAAGTTTGAGCTTGCAAGTCTCAGCAAAAGGAAAAAAAAGACGACAGAAAATGGCTAATAGGAAAGTAGTAAATGGTGTTTTGACAGGTTGCGATTTGGTGACGTACATGTCAGCGTTCTCGCACTTCCAGGGATTTTCTTTTTTAATGATCTGCAGATGTATTTTTGAGGGTAATGTTGTAAGTAGCAACGTGACAACATTTCCTCATGTGTTTTGAGATTATAGGGTGAAAACTGCAGCTGGCTACTCGTGTGGACTGAATGGGCGGCAACAATGGGGAAATGACATGTCAGTATTTTGAGGGTAATAAGCCTGTCAGCAACATACAGTATTGAAAAAAGGCACTATGAGCTAATTCATTATGGAACAGTGAACTTAGTTCAAAATTTTGAATTATGAACTGAACTTGTTCATTTTTGGAACGGTGAACTGAACTTTGAACTAGTTTGCGTAGAAAATGTGTTTTCCCCAACACTGGTCAGCGGCATATTGGCAGAATGAAAGTGGCACAGTTTTGGCAGCATTTTAGTAGCAACGTGACTAATTGGTGCCACCTTGGAGGAATTTTCTTAAAAAACAAAAAAAAATGGAATGAGCACTTCAAATAAATTTAATTTAAATCCTCCATACAAATAAATTCATGATCCCCCCCCGAAGTACATGACACGGTGAAAACTGGTTAGCACATGTGCCTCACAGTTTTAAGGACCCGGGTTCAAATCCGGCCTCGCTTGCGTGCAGTTTGCATGTTCTCCCTGTGCCTGCGTGGGTTTTCTCCGGGTACTCCGGTTTTCTCCCACATACCAAAAATATGCATGGTAGGGTAATTGAAGACTCTAAAGTGCCCATAGGTGTGAATGTGTGTGCGAATGGTTGTTTGTTTCTATGTGCCCTGCGATTGGCTGGCGACCAGTTCAGGGTGTACCCCGCCTCTCGTCCGAAGATAGCTAGGATAAGCTCCAGCACGCCCGCAACCCTTGTGAGGATAAAGCGGTACAGAAAATGGATGGATACCAAAAACATGCATGGTAGGGTCATTGAAGACTCTAAATTGCCCGTAGGTGTGAATGTGTGTGCGAATGGTTGTTTGTTTCTATGTGCCCTGCGATTGGCTGGCGACCAGTTCAGGTTGTACCCTGCCTCCAGCACGCCCGCGATCCTAGTGAGGATAAGCGGTTTGGAAAATGGATGGAAGTACATTCTGCTGCCCGCACCACTTCTCTCACTTATAATTAGGGTTGGGCATCGAGAATTGAGAACCGATTGGAACCGGGACTAACGTTCGGTTCTCTCGGAACCGTCCATCCATCCATCCATCCATCCATTTTCTGAGCCGCTTCTCCTCACTAGGGTCGCGGGCGTGCTGGAGCCTATCCCAGCTATCATCGGGCAGGAGGCGGGGTACACCCCGAATTGGTTGCCAGCCAATCGCAGGGCACATAGGAACAAACAACCATTCGCCCTCACAGTCACACCTACGGGCAATTTAGAGTCACCAATTAATGCATGTTTTTGGGATGTGGGAGGAAAGCGGAGTGCCCAGAGAAAACCCACGCAGGCACGGGGACAACATGCAAACTCCACACAGGCGGGGCCGGGGATTGAACCCCGGTCCTCAGAACTGTGAGGCTGACACTCTAACCAGTCGTCCACCGTGCCGCCGCTCTCGGAACCGTTCAAATTAAAAAAACATTTGGTTCCCAGTTTCGATGCCTACAGTCCACTCACCACAAACAGGAAGTGGCGCAAACCAATGAAGATGCGGCGAAAACCAACAAAGACGAACGCGCACAAAGATGTGCTGGTGAACAAAAGTCTGTCTTAACTTTGTTCAAATTAATGACCAGTCGCCTCAGTGCAACACTTGGAATAAGATTATATTGTGCAAAGGAGGCTTTCATGATGTGTAGCGTCTGACGGACTCCGAGCCTCAGCCTACACCGCGCCTACTTTTTGGACCCAGCCCCCTAAACGGAATCGGAATCGAGAATCGTTTGGAACCGGAATTGAAATAAGGAACCGGAACCGCTCAAATTCAAACGATGCCCAACCCTACTTATAGTGTTCCATTTGTGCTCGTTAAAGCTGGAGTATGTAACTTAAGCTTGAATTCTGCATTACAACAAAAGAACAGAGCCATCGCTTCAATATGACGTAGGCAATACATGTTATGCCCCTTACTGTCTGTGTGATACAACATGTTTTGAATTTTAGCTCCATGTTATCATCATACTGGCACGAAATTAG
The DNA here is from genome assembly GCF_024500385.1 of Phyllopteryx taeniolatus. Lineage (NCBI taxonomy): Eukaryota > Metazoa > Chordata > Actinopteri > Syngnathiformes > Syngnathidae > Phyllopteryx > Phyllopteryx taeniolatus. Next base: position 18,272,620 of record NC_084505.1, read on the forward strand.
CAGAATGTTACGCGCACCTTAGCAGAACATTAGTTCAGAAAATTAACAGCCTTTTGACCATGTTGAATGAGGACATGCTAGTTTATTTTCCTTAGAATTAGTGGCAACGATTTCTAATGTGTGCAAGGTGACCGGTGGGAGAGAAGGAGGAAGTGAGGAAGGCAGAAGGTGATGGAGGGCAGGCCTACCAGCAAAAGAACAAACCAGGAAGGATGAATCAGAGGCAGAGTAGGAATGGTCGAAAAAAGAAAAAGAGGAGAAGAACATGACGGACACGAGGAAAGGCGAGAAGAAGGCAGTCTCGGGAAGGAAAGAAGCAATCGAGGAGACAGGAAGGAAACAAACCACTGACCTCTGCTTTGTTTTCTTTCCTTCCAGACAGACTCACCAGAGCTGCGTCTGACCACAGAAGACGAAAAAGAAGAAGAGGGCACAAGAAGAGAGGGAGGAAGAAGAGAGAAGGTGACACAAAGGAGGCAAGGACTGGCCTTCATCCTGGGAGAATCTGTGACGAGGCGGAGGAGGAAACGCCACCATGAGCGACCAGAACGTGGTCAAGGAAGGATGGGTCCAAAAAAGAGGTGACATCACTACCCATCAATAACTTCGTACAAATGTCCGGGGGTCCAAGTTGGAGCTTGCGCAATCATTTTCAATGATGTGGTATCTTTTTAAAAGAGAACTACGTTGAAGGGAGGAGCAGCCTTTCCTATAGCCAGGCTGTTGAATAGAAAAGTAGTGCTTTGCCATTATCTTGTGGCATCTATTGGCTATGATAAACTTTTTTTTTTGGGGGGGGGGGGGGCCTCAATTATTCCTGAATTTGCGTCATTCGCAGCATGTTTCGCTCTCCATCCCCTGCAGATAGTGGAACAGCAATATATAACTGTTTTGTTTCAAAAGCGGTATTGTTGCAGGAATGAATTAGTCATTTTTTCCAGAACGTGTGTTTTTTTTTTTTTTCTGAAAATATAGTTCTATTTTTTTTTTTTTTTTTTTTTTAGAAAATAAAGGTGTGTTTTCTGGAAGAAAAGGCGTAATGCTTGGAGAATAAAGTTGAATTTTTGAAATTCACTTGTTAAAATATGTCTTTCTTCTCTTGTTAAACCTTCATTTTACTGACAAAATACATCTTTGTTCTTGTAAAGATTGTGACTTTTTTTTCCTAAAAAAAAAAGAAACTATTCTACTAACTTTTTTTTCTATAAAAAATATGAATTTGTTCAAGTAACACGACTTTTACGTTGAAATAGGCAACTTTCTCATTCATATAGCCTTTTGGGATGCACATGGTCGTTATGCTTAATTGGCATCTGGATTATGATGGGTGCTTGGAAAATGTCATCCCTTGACTCCAAAAGTTTGAGAAATAGTGAATTTATCAATCAAATCATTGGTTGGCCTGCAGTCCTTCAGTTGCCCCTGAATCTTAATTGAAAAGATTTTGGGTAACTCCATCCGTCAGTCCACTTTCTAATTTTATAATCAAGAAAAAGCCTGTTCTAAGGGTAAAACTGGGTATTTAATGGTTGTGTGTCACTTCCTGTGGGGTAGGCGAGTACATCAAGAACTGGCGTCCTCGCTACTTCCTGCTGAAGACGGACGGCTCCTTTATCGGCTACAAGGACAAACCGCAGGATTCAGACCTGGCTTACCCGCTCAACAACTTCTCTGTTGCAAGTAAGACTAAAAAATGCTGAGCACTGTGCTGCTCCAAAAGAAGTACCGTGAACCCCATGTTTATTGAGGGGGATACGTTTCAGAACCGCTAGCGATCCGTGATATAGAGAAACCACATAAAAAATAAAGATTGATCCCTCGCACACACTTTAAACACATTTAAACTTATACAATATTTTGGAAGTGTTCCTTAAAGCCTGTTCTCACGCTTACTTTTAAGAAATGGAAAACTATCGTATAACATCACTTTGAGGAAGCAAAAAGACTTTCATGCATGCCTGCCTCATGCGATTTTTAATTTTTTAAAATTTATTTAGTTTTTTGTTGTCACCCCAAGTTGGAATTTACCATAAAACTTGACACGTTAAACAAAAACTAATTCAACGTGTATTTAAACACAAAAATGTTCAACCAAACAGCATCATTTAGTCCGATGAAAATCCGCTACCTTGATGCTAACACAATGCAAAATGCTATAGACATGTTAACATCAAGCATTAATTGTTACGGTAAACCTTTGAATAACTGCTACTTAACACACATAGAGCAGCAACACATACAACAATACTCACAGGGATACAGTATATTCTTTTTACTGTTGGAACGATGACTAATGAAGGAGATTAGTAGGGGACCTTCTCTGCCTCTTCTTGCTCTTAATCATGCTGCATGTCTCCTGAAGAGCTAACTGCTGCCCGGCATATTGTGGCACAGTGTGGTACTACACTGAACGGTCTTTCCTTTATCATGTTAAAACCCAATCAAAAAAAACCCGATCGCTTCTCCACGATATATCAGGGCTCCAAACAACGCACCACAATATAGCGAGGGTTCACTGTAATTCTTGTGTGACGTGTGCGCATGCCTGCGTGTGTGTGTGTGTTACTTTCAGAATGTCAGCTAATGAAGACGGAGCGTCCCAAACCCAACACCTTCATCATCCGTTGCTTGCAGTGGACCACCGTCATCGAGAGGACTTTCCACGTTGACACACCTGACGAGAGGTGAGCCTTCATCGCTCCTGCTCGATGTGCTTCTCGCCATTAAATCGCCTTAAAGCTCTAATATGCGATATATGGCTCCCCCTACTGCTGGAATTCAGCATTACAACAAAGCGGTCTGCTGCGTTGTTATGATATAGGGTGTGCCGAGTCCAACTGTCCCCGTCTTCCCCTCTCCCAACCCCTTGCGGAGCGGGTCACTAGCAAGTTAACTTACACACACGTTAAAAGAAATGAGCTCAACTAAAAGCAGTAAAAACAGATCAGTAAGGATGAAAAGAGTGCTGGGTTGTGACCACGTGACCACCCACACAGCTGCTGACAGGCAACGGCTCCTCGAAGAGAGGTAGCTGTTGTTCATTTGTGGCAATTTTAATTATTGTTTTCATTTCAACACTAATTATTGTATGACTATTTGATGCTACAGAAACGCAAAGTCATATTTTTAGTGAGCGTTTTACAACTATGCTCCGCCTATTGCTCGCCAAAAGGCCTCATTTCCGTGCGGTCATTTCCTTCTACATCATTTTGGGTGCGCCACCAACTGGGCCAGCACGGGAAATGAATCAGGCATTCACTAAATATATAAATAAATAAATACAGCAAGATGTTAGAGGAGCTGACAGGGTTAATCAGCGTTTTGTTATCTCTAGAATTGGCTTGGGTGAAAACAAATCTTTATATATTTTACCCAAAAAAAAAAAAAAAAGTAGTGTATTCCAGCTTTAAAATAAAATCTCTTGACTTTATTCACAGAAATCTACATTTCTATTTAAATATTTTTTTCCCTTTGCATATAGAAAGAGAAAATGATAATGACAGTATTCAAAACAAGATTCTTTTTTTTTTCAATTTATTTTACTGGGCCTTTAAAAATGACAAATATTGTGGTGTATTATTTTAACCCATGTCATCATTTTGCCCACATTTAGTGATGGAGCGGTCTTATATTTGATGGAAATGCCCTTAAAAAGTCAATCTGATTGATTGATTAATAATAATCTCATCTAACTTGAAATACAGACCATCATTGGGATGAATTGTTCTGCCAAACAAGAATGTCACATTTTTATTGCAGTTTTGGTTTCTTTATTGCCTGGGTTGGTGGTTGGCATTCACGCTGGTGCTGGCTCAAATGCGACTTACTTGTTGTTTTCCTCTGCCGGGGCACCGAGAATGAGAAGTGAGAAGAAAAGCAGGAAACTTGGGTGTGGGGGGGGGTCTGGACCAAGACCAAGGCCGGCGCGCAACAACAACACAAATGTGGATTCACTTCACTTCGCTAACCACGCTAACGCCACTGTGCCATTGAATGAATCGGCAGGGACGAGTGGGCGGAGGCCATCCAGATGGTGGCGGAGTCGCTGGCCAAGCAGGAGGAGGAGGGCATCCTGTGCAGCCCCACCTCGCAGATCGAGAACGTCAATGAGGAGGAGATGGACACCTCCATCAGCCACTACAAACGGAAGGTTTGTCCCCACGTTCAATTAAGTTTGATTTCTAGAGATTCCTAATGACCTTATTCACTCCCGTGGACATTTATATTAATCATCTGGAATTCAAGCGCATACCGTCACCGACTAATATGTTTGTCAAGTATGTTTTTCAACGGGTAGGCAAGGAAGTGGGTCTCTCTCCCCCAGCTTGTTCATGAAAGTCCACCGCAATGACTAACAGAAGCCAGTTGATCACACCGTTGCGTCAATTTGGATTTGAGATCAGCGCAACTCTTGAGTAGAAGATAAAAATTAGGCGGTGAATCTCGGCCTGTTGCGTCGATTATGAGGGAGAGAAATGTCAACACATTGGAAGTCAGAGTATGTGCGAGGTAGTCGAAAGGGTGTGTTGTGATTGTGAGAGAAGATGAGGCAATTCATGGAGTGAATGGCCAACGCCATGAAAAAAAAGCCACTGACGTTCAACTCGAGACATAGGGCGAGTCAGCATCGCTAATGGGTTATTTCTTAGTTGTATATCTGTAAATGCGTGATCATTTTGCCATCAGAATCCCTTTCTCAGTCTTGTTTTACTGTGTTATAGTTTCAGGTATCACAAAAGCAAAAAATATTCGTGTCAAAGTCAGTGTTCTGCTTGACCTGTCCGCTTTTTGGTCAGAAACTGGTGTTTTTGGTGAAACCAACCCATGTTCTAAAGCTCATTACTCAAGATCGGTCCATTGGTCCTTAATTGTCACAGAACACAATATTCTGTGGCTCTTGCAAGATCAGTCAAAATGCTCTAAAACGGCTGGCAATATGGGCAACTCGGCTTTTAATAACGACTGGCAGTGAATGAGCTCACGAAACCTTAATTTGACACACTTGTAATCGTTCCCTCTTCATCCGCAACTTTGTCAAAGAAACAAAAGAGCAGAGGCTGAGCCAGGATAGAGGGAGCGAGGAGATGATAAAGAAAAGGATAGGAGAGAGAAATTATATATATATATATATATATATATAGAGAGAGAGAGAGAGGATAGAGTGAGGATATACAGGTGTATATATATATTTATAGAGAGAGAGAGAGAGAGAGAGAGAGAGAGAGATGGGCTAGAGCACAGATGGGATAGAGGGATTTCAGATGGGATAAAGAAGCAGTGTGGAGTGTATTTTTTTGTATTAGCAAGAATAATGTTATGGTGATTAGCAGTAGAGTATTAGCTAAGCAGACACTATGAATTCTGAGGGAAATGCCAGATTGTAGCAGAAGTAAAAGTGTTGCTGTTTTTGGCTGGAGAAAGAGAGAGGTTTAAGAAAGAAAAAGGGAAGTAAAAAAATGTGAACATGATGCAGCAACTCAAAGTATGTAACAGTCCAAATGGAAACCGTCAAGTATCGTCTTACTATAGCAGTAAGCACATATAATGCAAACATTGCACCCCTGGAACAGTAAGTCACAGACGTATTTGGAGAAAATGTCTGAAGTGTCAGTCCAACATCTGACACCCCATGTGTAATGTGCACCCACATTTTAGATGGCTAACATGTCTGTTTTTTTTGTTTTTGTTTTTTTATTAACCTGCACTGCAGACAATGAATGACTTTGACTATCTGAAGCTTCTGGGCAAAGGTACCTTTGGTAAAGTCATCCTGGTGCGAGAGAAAGCTAGCGGAACTTACTACGCCATGAAGATCCTCAAGAAGGAGGTCATCATTGCCAAGGTACGCAACCTAATAGAAGGGCTGTGCCTTAGCATACTGGTAGTACAAATTATTATTTTTATTATTATTTTAATATTGGGCAAAAAAAAATAAATACAAGACAGCAACTGGTGTGATGGAAAATACACCATAGTTTCCTAGAACTGGGTCAGGGTAATACAAAAAAGTAAGGATGAACTACTGTATATAGAATATGAAATGCAGCCTTAATACGGGCCTAAATATGTTGAACACTGAGTGATGCGGCCGAAACAGATTGAAATGTCGTGCAGTTTGCCGGGTTCGGGCACTGCTTTCGATGAGTGGCTGACCGTTGGCCACTGGTTTTGCTACAATGAAAAAGTTTTCATCGCTGGCAAAAATTCACAAAAAACAACAACAACATTTCAAGGTTTTAAGCATAAGTGAAACCCAGCTGGCCAGCAACTGCCGCCAAGCCATACCAATATGTATACTGTATGTGGTGTTTTACAGTATTACTCAACTATATTTAGAATTTCATATGTACCTGAGGCTACAAAGAAATGCATGGAGTATATTTTGCCAAAATGTATGGGTGCAGTCAGTAAATGGGCAATCAATCATTAAAATATCCACACGCTCTCCGTTTCCTTTATTTGTGGCCATCTGTTCCCTCCTTGATAATCATGCCATGTTTTTGTGGTTTAATAATATAATAATTGCATACACTGTATTGTCTTTGAAGCCTCAAAACCTGATACAGAGGTGCAGTTTTTCCATTGCAGTGTGTCGGTAGACGTGCCGTGCTTAATCGCTAGTAGTCCGGTGAAGTCGGCAACTCATTTTTTTCGTTTTGTTTTTTTGTGATGGTCCACAGGTCAAATAATATGTACTAATGTGTAGGTTCCACGCTTTTAAATCAATGCAGGTTAAAACGTCCGCCCAGGCCAATGAAACACTATGTAACAATTAATATGTTACATGATGTTATATGATGTGTGACATGCTTGATTTCTACATCCCGACAGGATGAAGTTGCTCACACGCTGACAGAGAGTCGGGTATTAAAAAACACTCGGCATCCATTCCTGACGGTGAGTGTTGTCATTGCGTGAAGTCATAAAGGATATGTTAAAAGCATCATATCATGTACGCTATGTCATATGTGCCGCACGCAGTCTCTCAAGTACTCATTCCAGACCAAGGACCGCCTCTGCTTCGTCATGGAATACGTCAACGGAGGAGAGGTCAGAAGATTCAACATTATGATTTTTTTACACTCTTTTCATTTACGAGGAATCTCTATAAATGGCCGTCAGCGTTTATGACATTAGTTTCATACGTATGTCACATTTTAAGCTACATTTATGCTGGCGAATGTGACTTTTCAAATGAGACCTGCTGTGTTTCTTACACTGTTTCGCAACTGTTACTGAGCCAAGGGATGTACATATTTGGGATTAAAAGAATCAGACATGGATAGATGAATAAAGATGCATTATTTGTAGTCGGTAAATAATAATTTTCAGGTAGACATCGACCAATATGTTTTTTTTTCAGGGCCGATACCGATCAATAGTAGTAAAGAAAGCCGATAACCAATATTTTGAGCATATATTAATTTGGAGTAAAAGGAAAAATATTGGCATCAGAATTTTAAATAATCCCTAGATCAGACTACAGGACTGTAGCCCTGATATCGGCCTGATTTGCTATCCCAGGCGATTTCCCAGATCAGCCCTGACATATTTTGTCAGGACCAACGAAACTTCTTGTCGTGTGACATAATCCACGACCAAAGATTTGGCCCTACTATGCCAAAATGAAAAGTCTAGCATGTTTGATTATTATTATTATTATTTTTTTGATAGCTTCCGTGTAGTGTGTCACATCAGCGACAACTCTCGAAGGCGCACTTTGACGTCGACCAATAGGATTGCTTGCGTATTGTGACCTGCGCATCGCCTTCCGAGCTTGCCGTTATCAACATACTTTGTTGCCGTTGTCAAAATGTATTCACACGCTCAAACCAATGTTTACCGAAGCTTAGAGCATGATTTGACACGGGGGTGGTTTCTGATATGTCTCCCCAGCCCTGCACAGACACGGGACACCGTAATGTCCCGGTTCGCTGGGTTGTGTGTGAAAGGCACAATAAATAAATGGCTTCTCTACTGGTGCGCCAAATTGGCGAAAAGGCAGTGTGAAAGGGTTTTTACGCTTTCTCTCTTTTTTTGAAACCTCTGCATTGTTGTGATGTAGACATAAAGTTGTTGTCTTTTCTCCACAGCTCTTTTTTCACCTGTCACGGGAACGAGTGTTTTCCGAGGACCGCACGCGTTTCTACGGAGCCGAGATCGTCTCCGCTCTGGACTACCTGCATTCTGCCAAGATCGTCTACCGGGATCTTAAGGTGACAATCGTCAAATGCATTCTTGTTGTGATGCACGTTTAATTACAACGTATTCCCCATCTTTGAAACAGCAGTGCACCTTTTTTTATGAATTTTTCGCAATCCCATATGCTTCACGCTGGTCATGAAGTGTATTTTTCAATTAACTTTTTCAAACAAATTCGATTCTATCGTGGTTTTTAAGGACCAAGACCCGCCGCAACTTACAAACATTTGCAAATAGTGAACTCCCACCCTAAAAATGTTTATCATTGCTTATATTAAGTGTAAACCCTAAAAACGACGATGATCCTAAAACACTGTCATTTCAAACTCGTCTTACAACATTACGCTTCGAAATAAATGGCGAGAGTTGACTGTATTTCCCCCAAAAATATTATCTTTTCGAGAGGAAAAAAAGTTGGATAAGCGGTATGGAAAATGGATGGTTTAAAAAAAAAAAAAAAAAAAGTCGTATATAAAAGGGTTCTAAATGTGTCAGTTGGGTTATGTGCTGTGGGTTGACTGTACTTGGTTGTGGTGTGACAGTCACATTTAAAATGGGAGCTTGCATTTATGTTGTTGTGCGCAGCTGGAGAACCTGATGTTGGACAAAGACGGACACATCAAGATCACCGACTTTGGCCTGTGCAAAGAAGGCATCACCGACACGGCCACCATGAAGACATTCTGTGGGACGCCCGAGTACCTGGCGCCTGAGGTCAGACCACAACAGCAACACTGCAACACACTGAACTTCAAACAATATCATGTTAATATTAGGGATGTTCAATATGACTTTTCAGTCCCAAACCAGTACGAGTATTCACTCTTGTGTACTCACCAATACCGAGAACCAGAGGTGGGAGTAAGTCACATATAGTGTGTGCAAGTCACAAGCCATTCTCAAGTCATAACCTTCAAGTCTCAAGCAGGTCTCAAGTCACTGTAGGAAAGAATCAACTAATTCCCCACTAAATTTCAAGTCGAGCCTAGTCATTACTTGGTTTAAGCAAGTCGCAAATCAAGATATACAATCTTACTCCAGTCGCAACATATATTGGAGTGCTATTAAATAGTTTGTTCACAAATCATAACACTAAAAAAAGTATTCACACCTTATAAAAGTTAAATGAACAACAACTGATAGTATGATTGGTTGAACTTATTGCACTGAATTGTTTGAAAGTTTTCAAACTCAATTTATTCTTAAGTATTTGGCAAGCAAGTCGCAAGTCATAAAACTGGCAAGTCGAGGCGACTCGAGTCAAGTCGTTTGAGTCGAGGTGACTCGCACTTTAAGCATTTAATATAAACCTTATCATGATACTAAGGCCCGACCGATATGGATTTTTTTTTTTTTTTTTTTTGGGCCGATTGCGATATTTGGCAGAATAAAATTCTGATGACCGATTAATCAGCCAAATATATAATGAATAAAAAACAAATATTTTTCGTCCCTTTATGCTTACAACAATACATATATGAATAACAGGCAGAACATTTGACTGTTTTACAATTCTTTGTCCTTGAGTATTTTTTTACTTTACAACATAGAGAAAAATCGTCAAAAATCTGATATGTTGACGGATTTTATCGTGATTGTTTTGTTGTTTTTAAATTGAATGTATGTAGGAGTGTCATTATCTTTGTCTTATGTTTGAATATTAATGTGTAAAAAAACACAACAAAAAAACTTTTTTTTTTTTTTTTACGATTTGAAAAAGAGTAGTATTGGCCAATTAAATCGAACATATACTTAAGCATCGTGTGTTAATGGGTATAATATGAGGATGGAGAAGGATGAAATTCACACAGCCATGCATGTCATTTAGTTCCTGATGGTATGACAGCCACAAGAGGGCTCCGAAATGGCAAACCAAAAAAAAGTATCGGTGGCTAGTATCGGCAGCTTTTACGAGTACCTGATCATTGAAATAAGGCCGATATGGGCCCAAATTGGTACCCGCCCATCCCTAGTTATTATAACGTATTTATTTGTTCAATATTTACTTCGGAAAGTCTACACCTGATGTAATTATGCGACAGCCATGACATCATTAACGGCACCCGAGTAGTGTTCCAAAACAATTTTTGATTTGACTTATGACTCAGCTATATAGTCCAGGATATGGAGTGGACTTTTTCTAGCGCACGTGCACTGTCCCTGATGGTCTGTGTTCGGCGTCAGGTGCTGGAGGACAACGACTACGGCCGCGCGGTGGACTGGTGGGGTTTGGGCGTGGTGACGTACGAGATGATGTGCGGCCGCCTGCCTTTCTACAATCAGGACCACGAGAAGCTCTTTGAGCTCATCCTCATGGAGGAGATCAAGTTCCCGCGCACGCTGTCAGCCGACGCCAAGTCTCTGCTCTCCGGCCTCCTCATCAAGGACCCCAACAAACGGTGAGGTGGGCATGGGATAAGATCACGTGAGACCATGAGTGATGTCATCCGCTTGAAATAAGAAGAATAAGAGGAGCAACTTGTTCACCCCGAAAGCAATTTGGAGATTAGGATGTATGACGAGCTCCTCTTCTTGTCTTTCTCCTCCTCTTGTTGTTCTCCTCTTTTTTACCTTCATCTTTTTCTTCTCTCCTCTTCTTCATTGTTCTCATCCCTTCCTCTTCTTCTTCTGCACTCTTCTTCTCATCTCCTGCACATCCTACTCTTCTTCTCATATCCTCATTTTCACCTTGTCATTCTCATGCATTCTTCTTTTCTGTTCTGCTTGTCCTCTCATCCTCCTGCTCTTCTCTTCTTCCCATTCTCCTTCCTGTCATTCTTCTTTTACACCTTCTGTGCTCTTCTTTTCTTCCTCATCCTCTTCTTCTCCTTCCCTTCCACATCCTCTTCTTGTACTACTACTCTTTTTATCCTCCTTTCCTCTTATGATCCTCCTTTTCATCCTTCTCTTTTCTGCCTACTCTTCTTCTTTTCCTCCCTTTCTTCTTCTTCTTCTTCTCTTCTCTTTTCTTCTCCATTCTTCTTCTTGTCCCCCCCCCCCCGTCTTGTGGCCGCCAGGCTGGGTGGGGGACCGGACGACGCCAAGGAGATCATGCGACACAGTTTCTTTGTCACTGTGGACTGGCAGGATGTCTACGACAAGAAGGTGAGACCAGTCCCTTCGTACACAATACTTACTACAATCTCATAATCCAGCAGATGTGTCATGTCTATTTGTCATCACCGCTGTTAGTCCCGCAATGGGGAGATTCTGCATTTACAGTAGCAAAGTGAATAATAGAAGACGAAGTATAACATCAATTGGTTCACGTTTGTCCACAACCAAGTTTCATGTTCACGTTCATGTTTGTCAACAATTGTCGTCATCAGTGTTTCACGGTTTTTGACAATTGTCAATCTCGACGTCGTCCCTGTTTGTCAGCAATCCGGTATATGCGCAACTTACTTCAGCAAAACGGGTAAAAGCACTTCCTCATCACTCAAGTGAATGGCAAAGGGGGACCGTGACAAAGCACCTGTGGGAACTTGAGATGACAGATGACAGCTGTTTGAAATCGTTTAAGACCTCCAGTATGGGGGAAATGATTTGGCGACATAAAGGCAATATAAAGAATCTGAATCAAATGTCACAAATGATTTGAATTTATTTACCAATAAATCTTGAAATTAGGGTCTGGAAAAAAGTATGACATTTTGAAATCTCAAATGTGTAGGAACCTTGTTGATGGGAACGTTGCCCTCACCAACGTGGCCGCCACACGTAGGCATGCCACTTAGCCAGGCTGCTACAGCACGCTGGCGTATCGAGGTTTCTGTTCATGTCTGTGTATTGCTGTTAGCACTCTGAAATCACTCCGGCAACCACAGTGTGCCGTCTGATGCCACAGCGACGCTGCTCTCAAGTCCCAAGTGCGGCGTCGAGTCTTGAACGGCCACCTAAAACCTCACGATGCGACCCAATATGGCATTTCGTCGTCAACGCCGCACTGCGCCGTGCAAAATGCAGCATGAAAAAGATTCAACGGAAATGTGTCACCCAACCCCTGGTGTTCAGTGGAACCCAGGTTAAAAACCACTGGTTTACATGTTGTCTGTTTGTTGACAAACGTCAACAAGGTTTCTCATTTTGTCAGCAAAAATCAAACGTCGATGTTGGCTGTATTTGTCACCAATCAGCACCTTTGAGGTGACGCGTTTGATTGACATGCGTGTGTTTCAGATGGTCCCGCCCTTCCAGCCTCAGGTGAGCTCTGAGACGGACACGCGATACTTCGACGAAGAGTTCACGGCACAGACCATCACCATCACACCACCCGAGAAATGTGAGGGCGCTGCGGCCGCGTGCACTCGTGCGCTTGTCGGGTGTGGTCGTGTCTTTACGTGTGGTTATGTGTTTCCGTGTGTCTCCATCCATGATCATGTGTTGTCACGTGTTGATATGTGGTCATGTTTATTCACATTTGATATCATGCGGTCATGTGTTTCTGTCTGTGGTCTTGTGTCAACATTTTGTTCATGTTTTCCATGTCTGGTCATGTTTTCCATGTGTCAACGTGTGGTCATATGTGAGGTCGTGTTTTGTCACATTTATCACATGTGGCCATGTGTTTCCACATGTGGCCATGTGTTTTCACATGTGGCCATGTGTTTTCACATGTGGCCATGTGTTTCCACATGTGGCCATGTGTTTCCACATGTGGCCACGTGTTTCCACATGTGGCCACGTGTTTCCACGTGTGGCCACGTGTTTCCACGTGTGGCCACGTGTTTCCACGTGTGGCCACGTGTGGCCACGTGTTTCCACGTGTGGCCACGTGTTTCCACGTGTGGCCACGTGTTTCCACATGTGGCCACGTGTTTCCACATGTGGCCACGTGTTTCCACATGTGGCCACGTGTTTCCACATGTGGTTCTGTTTTTTCATTTGTGGTTGTGTGTCATGTGGTCTTGTTTCCACATGTTTTCATGTCTCCATGTGTGGTAGTGTGTCAACGTGTGGCGGTGTTTCCATGTGTGGTCATGTGTTGTTGTGTGGCCATGTTTTGTCACGTGTGTCAACATGCGGTCATGCGTCTTCATGTGTGGGTCCATACGTAAGGTCCTAATATTTCCATGTCATGTTTCCCCGCGTGTGGTCATGTGTCAACATGTGGTCAAATGTTTTCATGTGTGGTCCTTGGACCAAAAAAACTTCAGAACCCTCGGTTAAATGATAGGTCACTAACAATGCTAACGCTTGTTTTTGTCGCATGTGTGCGCAGACGACGAGGACGGCATGGACGCCGCAGACAACGAGCGGCGGCCTCACTTCCCGCAGTTCTCCTACTCGGCCAGCGGGCGCGAGTGAGAGCCCACGCCCCGCTCCTCCTGTCCCGACCCGGACCCGAACCCTGCGCTAAACCCAACCCGCCTGCCTCGTCTCTACCGGCGGCCATTTTGAGGAAAACACGTAGCCATTTTAGGAAAAACCAGTACCAGTCTCTCCTCTTTGTTGTCCCGGCGGGCAGGCGGACGGACGGGCGCAGGAAGTCGGGAAGTCTCTCGGTGGACTTTAAAAAGTTTTTTTGCACAGTGGCCGCGCAACCACACTAAACACGAGTCGGCCACATTTTTCTGCAGAAGGCTAACTTTGTCCTTATTTATTTTTTTCCTCCATCTCAGTATTACCTTCTTCACGTCCATCTCATCCTCGTGCTGGTGATGATCGCCCTTTATTTCTTTTTGCACTGGCGACAGAAGAAGTAGTAGACGACGAGGCACTTCTTTTTCGGGAACAAAGCACCAAAAACGTTGCCTTACACGTGCCCACCTTCGTCGCATCCGCACGCCCTTCGCTTTGTTTTACTCAAGACAAATGTGCATGACTCCTGGTTCACCTCGACCGAACCACATACACGCCGCGCGCGCGCACAAAATCCTCTCTTGTTCGTTGTGAAGCCGGTTGCCATGGAAATACACGTTCTCAAACAAGGAGAAGAAAGAAAAACGTCTTTAGCATTCCTCTCGTTGTCGCGGCGTGACCACTCTTTCGCACGCGTACTATACACACAGAATCACCTATGTACACACACACACACACGCATATACAAATACATACTCATACACACAGGCACTGTCTTAGCCCTGTCATTTTCCCAGCGCCATATTTCAGGAGTTGTGCGTCAGGTGAGCCGCCATATTGAAAACTTGTTCAAGAAGGCTATTTTAAAGGCTAACACGTTGGCATAGTCCAGGGAGCGCTTGATTTGCGTTTGTCCCAGATTTCACCACCAACGCGACTCATGAGTTACATTCGCGTCAGTCCTGACATGTCGAAATCTCTGCCAGAACGCTATTGATTATTGTTTTGTTGTTGATGCTAATGTGCGGGGAAGGCGCGTCAGTCCAATTTGTTGAAATGTTATTCCATCCAGCAGCTTCTACCTGTAGCTTGCCAGAATGCTGTTGAATTGGAAATGCTCGAGCGCTCGATTTGTGTTTTTGTCTCTTGAGCCCGTTTGCGTTTTCCACCGCCGCGACGCAGAAGTTGCGTGCTAGCCCACATTCCCGACATGTTAAGCTTATAGTCTGCAAGAACGACGGAACTGCAAGAGGTCGACACATTTGCCACCGGCAAAACTCAGGAGTTAGGCGTCCGTTCAGCTGAAGTCTCGCTCCAATCCAGCTTCCAGTCTGCCAGAATGCTATTGATTTGTAAAGGCTAATGCTAGCGCCGAAAGAAACATCAGGTCGTGGCCGTCCGGTGGAAGTCATCCCAAACAGAAGAGAGATCCTGATGTTCGCGGCTTCGTCGCCAGATGTGGCGCGCTTGTTGTGCGTTTTGTTCAGTTTCCGGCACGCACTCTCGTCGGCATTCCGAGGACGACCAATCACTTTGAGTGTAAACGACGCTTCCAGACGCAGAATTCCGTCTTGTTCCACAAACATTCCCGTGAGATGATGACACTGCCCCCGTGTCATGTACATAGTTATGCAATTCTCTCTCTCTCTCTCTCTCTCTCTCTCACACACACACACTCGGTCTGTCGTCGTGGAGACGGGTCTCAGCCCCGCCCCCATTTTCTCCGTTCCCATGGTTCCCGCCAGAGACGTTTGTTCACCGTGACGACAAAAGAAGGCGATATATTGAGGAGGGGGGTTGGCGGGCTCCGTCAGGCTCGCTGACCCTCTTCCTTTCTTTTCTTTAACTTGGGTGAGCTGGGAAAAAATGAAAAGCACCTCGGGAAAAGTCGCTGGATGATGATTAAGTCATTAACTGGTCTTTTGTTTTTCTCCTTTCGTTTTGTTTTTGGATGGTTTGTTTTTGTTTTCTTACCAAAACGTTAGAGCAAGAACCCAGTAGTGGACTTGCTTTGCTGTGCTAGTATTTATTTTCAATTAAATTAAAACAAATACATTTCACACTCAGTCTTTCTTTTTTTGATGACATTGAGCGATGAGATTCCCGCCTCGATGGAGCTCATTGCTGCCCCCTGTTGTCACGACTGCGGTGTAACACAAGTGGGGACTCCCATCATTCTGCTCGGGGACTTCAATGCTTACGTGGGCAATGAGAGTTAGACCTGGGAGGAACGCGGTGTTCTGTTATTGGACTTCTGCGCTCATCACAGATTGTCCATAACGAACACCACGTGCACTTGGCACCAGGACACGCTAGGTCGCAGTTTGATGATTGACTTTGTGGGCGTGTCATCGGACTTGCGGCCGCATGTCTTGGACACTCGGGTGTAGAGAGGGGCGGAGGTGTCAACTGATCACCACCGGGTGGGGAGTAGGCTACGATGGTGGGGGAAAGATGCCGGTCCGACGTGGCGGGCCCAAACGTATTGTAAGGCAGAATCCCGTTAGAAGGAGTTACAACTCCCACCACCGGCTGGGGTCTCTGAGGCGGGCTCTTCTATCTCTGGGGTTGAGGTCACCGAGGTGGTTAAAAAGCTCCTCTGTGGCAAGACCCCGGGGGTGGATGAGATTCGCCCGGAGTTCCTAAAGGCTCTGGATGTTGTGGGGCTGTCCTGGTTGACACACCTCTGCAACATTGCGTGGTATCGGGGACAGTGCGTCTGGATTGGCAGACTGGGGTGGTGGTCCCGCTTTTTAAGAAGGGTGTGCTTCAACAACAGGGAGATGACACTCCTCAGCCTCCCTGGTAAGGTCTATTCAGGGGTGCTGGAGAGGAGGGTCCGTCGGGAAGTCGAATCTCAGATTTAGGTTTGTTCAGTGTGGTTTTCGTCCTGGCCGTGGAACAGTGGACCAGCTCTACACCCTCGGCAGGGTCCTCGAGGGCGCATGGAAGTTCGCCCAACCAGTCTACATGTGTTTTGTGGACTTGGAGGAGGCGTTCGACCATGTCCCTCAGGGAGTCTTGTGGAGGGTGCTTCGCAAGTATGGGGTACCGAACCACCTAATACGGGCTGTTCGGTCCCTGTACGACCGGTGTCAGAGTTTGGTCCGCATTGCCGGCAGTAAGTCGGACACGTTTCCGGTGAGGGTTGGACTCCGCCAAGGCTGCCCCTTGTCACCGATTCTGTTCAGAACTTTTATGGACAGAATTTCTAGGTGCAACCGAGGCGTAGAGGGGGTCCGGTTTGGTGGCCTCAGTATTGCATCTCTGCTTTTTGCAGATGATGTGGTTCTGTTGGCTTCATCAAGCCGTGACCTCCAACTCTCACTGGAGCGGTTCGCAGCCGAGTGTGAAGCGGGTGGGATGAGAATCAGCACCTCCAAATCTGAGACCATGATCCTCAGTCGGAAAAGGGCGGCATTCCCTCTCCATGTCGGGGATGAGGTCAAGTATCCTGGGGTCTTGTTCACGAGTGAGGGAAGAATGGAACGGGAGATCGACAGGCAGATCGGTGCAGCGTCTGCACTGATGCGGACTTTGTATCGGTCCGTTGTGATGAAGAAGGAGCTCAGACCTTTACCGGTCGATCTACGTTCCTACCCTCGCCTATGGTCACGAGCTGTGGGCCGTGACCGAAAGAACAAGATCCCGGATACAAGCGGCCGAAATGAGTTTCCTGCGCAGGGTGTCCGGGCTCTCCCTTAGAGATAGGGTGAGAAGCTCGGTCATCCGGGAGGGTCTGAGAGTAGAGATGCTGCTCCTCCGCATTGAGAGGAGCCAGCTGAGGTGGCTTGGGCATCGGTTTAGGATGCCTCCCTGGTGAGGTGTTCTGGGCACGTCCCACCGGGAGGAAACCCCGGGGACGACCCAGGACACGCTTGAGAGACTACATCTCTCGGCTTGCCTGGGAACGTCTCTGGATCCCCTCGGAAGAGCTGGAGGAAGCGGCTGGGGAGAGGGAAGTCTGGGCTTCCCTGCTATAGCTACTGCCCCCGCGACCCGACGACCTCAGATAAGCGGAAGAAAATGAATGAATGAATGAACATGACCTAGGAAAAAAGAAGCAATTTTAAAACACTTCTTTTATTACTAAAATAATAAAAACAATGTCATTGTATTTATGTCATTATATTTTCATTTTACATCATACTAACCAATTTTCTTTTCATTTGTTTTACTATATAAATTTTACATTATAAATTAACCATCTAAACTGAAAAATAAAATGTACCATACATTAAGGAAAATGGTATATTTACAATACTCAGCAACTTTATTTGTAGAGCAATAAATCAAAAATCTTACATTTCAGATTTTACTGATATTTTACAATTTTTCATTGGAATAATTACAATAATCCAATTAGTTTACAAATAAAAAAATGGTCAGTATAAGTAGTTGCTTTTATTTACAATACATTAACTAATTCAAATGTACATGTATTTTTATGTTCATTATTAAATAATGGTAAATATGTGCAGTCTGTACTGTTTCATATTTTATTCACAATAAATCAAATTAACCAATTTAATAAAATAAAAAAATGATATTCAACACATTTCCCTCCTCCTCACACAGGTTTTGACCAATGAACATTATATTTGTACATTTCAACAATTCAGTGAATTCGACACGAAATCTCTACACAAATAACACTCAATTATTATGACTCAAAAGATGGCGTGAAGCACAAATGTTTCTTAGTTTATTTTTTTAAATCTTTAATCCACACCAAAAGTTTTGACAAAAAAAAAAAAAAACTCAATCCCTGCAAAATAAACAAACCTTCTAGCACTATCATGAGTCAGAACAACCGATTTGGACTGGATCTGTTCTGTTTGGACTCTGTTGCTGTGGACTAGATCCATTTGGATTCTGTTGGTGTGGACTAGACCTATTCGGACCGGACTTGTGTGGACTGTGCCGGTGTGAGCGGAGTTCAGTCTGACAGGGCGGGAGGCCAGTCCACGTCTACGGACTGAGAGACAGAAAACAGGAAGACAACATTATTTGAACAAGCAGAAGAAGAAAAGAAAAAAAAAATCTGAATTTTAGAAAAAAAACACTTTATTCACGAAAGAAAATTAACAAAAATATTTCCCCCACCGCTCCCATTTTATAGTGGGCAAATAAATGTCTGAAAATAAATATAGCTTTTTTATTTTGAACTATGTTGTACTGTATATAACTTTCAATAGTCCAAATAAATGCTTGTCTTTTTGTTTAAGCATACTTGTTTTTATTTTCGTTTGTTATGGCCATTGTTGCCCCCAGACAAAGCATGCAAATCATCTGGAGAGGAACAAAAATCTCACGATATGTATTTTATTATTGGCTTGAAAGATGTTCATTTACTTTTTACTTAAGTACATTTATAAGTGTGTTAGTTTTGTACTTTTACTTAAGAGAGTGGCTTCAGTACTTGTACTTTTACCAGAATTGATTTTTGCACAAATATTAGCACTTTTACTTAAGTACTGAATACCAGTACTTTTGAGTGAACTTTGGTTCATTTTGTTGGGACACTGCATAAAATCTCTTCGTAACTCCACATCTCTAAAAAAGTATTCGAGTTCCCTGTGGTCTTGTAGAATATAAAAACTTCAGCGCCACCGTCGCCTTCACATTACACTTCCACAAGGGCCAAGTTAGGGCCCGAGTGCTATTTGTCTCTTCGCGTCATAAACAGCCAACTTGGCAAACCTGATTGGAAAAAATTCCGTTTTGTGTCCCTTGTATTTGGCCCCACAACTAAACATCGAACCAAAGAAAACATACCCAAAAAGGTTAAAAACCCCCATAATAAGAGTCAAGAAATGTTTTCGTCACTTGACAAAAACATGGAAAAGACGTTCATACAAATCACCGAATGGAGACTTGTTAAAAATAGCAGGATTCACAATGGACGAAAAAGTATAATTGGAATAGCGCAGGAAGAGGAAGAAGCAGAGGAATAATAATAAGAGTAGTACCTGTACGTCTAGTTCCAGTATGTCTGTGTGCGTGTCTAGCAGCTGACACAAGTTTGGTTTAGTACGCCCGAAGTCTCCATGAACAAATTCTTTGATGTAGCTAATGGGACCACTTCAGGAGAACAACATCAAAATTGGCATCAAGTACGCAGCGCAACAGTTGCGAGGCGAAGCCAGGAGGCAGCGTTGGCAGGCAAAATCAGAAAGCAGAGGCTGGCAACAGAGTTAGCGACAAAGTCGACTGGCAGAATTGGAAGGCAGGAGGTGGAGTCTGGAGACAGAGTCTTAAGGCGGACTATTGAGAGGATACGTTCCGGCCTGCGTCTTGAGGCTGAGCTGGAAGTGGTGTTGATCCAGTAAGTTTGCGCTCATGCTGTGGATAAGGCGCTGGCGCACCGCCAAAGTGCGACGGTGCAGAACCCTCAGCGGAGTCTTCTGGTCCACCCTCAGGTCCTCGAGGACAAAACACAAAACACCTTCAAACGTCAATGCAAGGTCTTTGCTGTGTTTGTAAACAATCGTCAACCTCCATCTTGACTACATTTTGCGTATCTCAACTAACATTAACCTCTTCTACGTTTTGCGTTGTAAACAAATGGTAAACTGTGACATCTGGATATGGCAACAATTGTTGTCCACATTCCACTTTTGACCACAATTGTCAACCTAGATTTCATCCATGTTGGTCAACAATCCTAAACCTTGATGTCATCCATATTTGTAAACAATCTTGAGTCAAAAAACTATTTTGTTCATGTTTGACAACAATCGCCAATCTCATCATCATCCATGTTTGTAATCAACTGTCATCTCCGTTTCACTTTTGTCCACAATTGTCAAACTGCTAACGTTGATGTCTTCCACACTTTGTTGGAAACAAATGGCAAACTGTGTCACCCGAATTTGTCAACAATTGTCGTCCGCGTTTGACTTTTGACAGAAATTGTCAACCTTGATGTCATCCATGTTTGTCAACAATCAGCAACCTTTATTTTAATGTTACGTTTGTCAAAAGTCATCAACTTCAATGTCGTCCATGTTTGTGAACAATCGTTATCCTTGATGTCTATGTTTGTAAACAATCCTGAATCAATCACGAATCTTGTTCATTTTGGGCAACAATCGTCAATCTCAACATAATCTATGTTTCATCTCAACAATCGTAAACCTTAATACCTCCATGTTTATAAATAATTGTCATCTACGTTTTGCATTTGTCCACAATCGTCAAGCCTCAACGACATCCATGTTTGTCAATAATCATCAACCTCGATGCTGTCCATGTTTCACATTTGTCAACAATCGTTCAACTTGATGGCAGCATGTTTGTTTGTAAACAACCGTCAGCCAAGTCATCATCCACTACAACAAATGGCAATCTTGATGTCTATGTTTGCAAACAATCTTGATTTAATAACCAATCCTGCTCACGTTTGGAAACAATCGTCAACATCGATGTTGTCGAAGGGTTCACGTTTGTCAACAATCGTCAACGTAATGTAAAAAAAAAAAAAACATTTGGATTTTGCCCCATTTTTATGAATGTTTGTCACCAATCATCAACTTCAATGTAGTGCACGTTTGTCAACAAAGGTCCACCTTGATGTGGTTGATGAAGGCGATGTCGTCTTTGTGGATGGACTTGTGTGTCCACACCAACGCTTGGTATGACTTGGTCTTCTCCTCCTCGCCCTCCTTCATACGACTCATGGCGTCCCTGCACGTGCGCGCGCACACACACACACACACACACACACACACGTGAACATACACTTTGACAGAAGCGTTGGGACAGCTGCAGGAAGTGAAACGTGAGTGATAAAGGAGAAGTTTGCTTGTCGTTTGTACCTGCTGACCATCTGCAGATCTCGGACTCGGATCTTGTCTGAAGATGCGTTGATGCTCTGCAACGCAACCTGGGTTAGTCAACACCATGGCAACACACACATACAAGCGCACTCACACAAAGTGCCGCAGCACCTGCTGGACGCTCTTCATGTTCTCCTCGCTCAGCTTGCTCTTGTGGGGGTTCAGCAGTTCCAACGCAAATGGTCGACCTGGAACAGGGGGAAGAAGGAGGAGGAGGAGGAAAAGGAAATTGAGGAAGAGGGGTAAAATGATGATGAAGAGGAGGGAAAGGAAATTGGGGAAGAGGAAGTAGGGGAAGAAGAAAAGGGAGAGGAAGTTGCAGAAGAGTTAGGCAATTAGGAAGTGGAGGATGAGAAAGAAAAGGGAGAGGGAGTTGAAGAAAAAGAGGAAAAGGGAGGAGCAGGAGAAGAGGAAAGGGAAGAAAAAGGATGAGGAGGAAGATAAAAGAGGGAAGAGAATGAGGATGATGAAGAAAAAGAGAAGGGTGAAGGGGAAAGGGAAGAGGAAGAAGAGGAGGAGGGAAAATTGAGGGAGATGAGGAAATGAGAAGAAAGGAGAGGGGGGAGGAAAGGAGGAAGATAAAAGGAAAAAGACAGGAGAAATAAGAAGATGATGAAGAAAAAGGAGGAAGAGGATGGGGGGGAAAGGAGGAGAAAGAGGAAGAAGAAGGAGGGTTTGTCATGGACATGAGGACCACTTGTTGTTTGTTGCCACGTCGCGTTGGTGTTGTTTACCATTTCCCAGGGTGCGAACGTCCACGTCTTCGCGGCCGGACGACGAGAAATTAAATCCTGCACAAAAAAAGCCCCCCCCCCCCCCCCAAGAACAACAAACAAAAGAAAATAAAAACAAAAAGGTTTGATTATTCAGCTTGTGCTTGTGGCAGTGAGGGCGAGGGCGACGAGTCGCCGTGTTTGTAAACAATTGTCAAAAATCCTCGTACTCAGTGTTGTCCATGTTTCATGTTTGTCTACAATCAACACCTTCGCTGTCCGTGTTTGTCAACAATCGCTAACCTTGATGTCATCCATGATTCATGCTTGTCAATAATCAAACATTTGAATGCTGTCTGTTTCACATTTGTAAACAAGTGTCACCTTCAATGTGCATCAATGTTTGTAAACCATCACCGACCTCAATGTTGTCTATGTTTCTGATTTGTCAACAATCATTACCTTCACAGTCACCCATGTTTGTCAACAATTGTCAATTTCAATAGCGTCCATGTTATAAGTTTGTATACAATTGTTAGCCTCAATGTTATCCATGTTTCACGTTTGTTAACAATAACCAACCTCACTCTAGTCAGTGTTTCATGGTTGTAAACAATCGTTGCCTCCAATGTCGTCCATGTTTGTCTACAGTCAACTTTAATGTCATCCACGCTTCACGTTTGTCAACAATTAGCAACCTTGGTCGTCCATCTTTCTCCTTTGTCGTCACATTCACCCAACTCAATCTTGTCCCTGTTTTACGATTGTTAACAATCGTCAACCATTTTCTCAACAATTACCAAGCTGGATTTTGTTAACAATGTTCACCGTGTGCTCTGAAGGCAGCAAGAACGGGCGTGGCGATGAGCTCCTCTACCGACGACTCCATCCGCCGCTCGCCATCGATGAGCCAGGGTGTCTGCGGCAGGCTGCGGCAGAACTTGTTGTAGCGCCCTGACGGCCGCCGCCACACAAAAACACACAATGTTACCCGCGCACACAAAAAAAGAAGCTCCACAGGGCACACACGACTTTCATGCGTGTACAAACACATACCCGCCACAAAGACGGACATGTGAACACACTGGACATCCTGCGGCGTGCAGCTGGTGCCTGGACGGGACGGCGGACACGGCGAGTGCCTGACACGCAAAACAACACAATTTCAACAACTTTTGGTACGCACTAATTTTAAGGTGGACTTACTTCATAAATTTGCTGTCGGGGATCTTCTCCAGAGCTTTCACCACCGCCATCCGGGTAAACACTGACTGCACACACAGTTATGAATAATTGTCAAACATGACGTCATCTTTCATGTTAGTCAACAATCACCTACTCAAAGATGCCCATGTTTTGCATTTGTCAACATACAATACAATATCGACATTTCATGTTTGTCAACAATCGTCAGGCTTGGTGTTGTCCATATTTAATGTTTGTCAACAATCAGTGTTGTCTAAGTTTGTGTTTGTCAACAATCGGCAACGTCAATGTTTTCCGCATTTCATTTTTGTCAACAATCAGCAACATCAATTTTGTCCACATTTCAGATTTGTCAACAATCGTCAGCCTTAATGTTGTGCATATTTCATGTTTGTCAACAATCTGTGTTTTCCGATTTTGTCAACATAGATGTCGCCCAAGTTTTGTTTGTCAACAATCAGCAACCCTAATGTTGTCCAAATTTTCTTTGTCAACAATCGTCAATGTTGTCTATGATTTATGTTAGCCAACCTCGATGTCCAAATTGTGTTTGTCAATCGTCAACCTTGATGTCGTTCGTCCATACATCGTGTTTGTCAACAATCGGTGTTGTCCAAGTTTGTTAATATCGGTTGCACTTGTCAGAAATCATCAACCTCAATGTTATGCATGTTTGTATGCAACGCTCAACCTTAATGTTGTCCACATTTGCGTTTGTCAACAACTGTCAACTTTGATGTCGTGCATCACCCTTGATGTCATCAGTTTGTCAAAGTCAGTGTTGCTCATCTTTTGCATTTGCAAACAATCAGCAACCTCAATGTTAAAACATCATTCCGGCAGTCAAGGCATATGTTGCTCGGCCATTTTTGGACCTCACTCAGATTTTATTCATACTAGTTTACATTTATTAAGAAAGTAGATATTCATTTAATATTCAACACAATTTTATTTACATGTGTGTGTCATTGATTTGTAGACGGAAAGCTAACAGTCTAGATGAATACACAGTAAATAGCACCTCCAAAAACTAACATTTCCTTTGTAATCAGCCAACAAAAAGACATTTTCTGCAGCAGCAGTGATGGAATATGCATGACGTGTCCCATCCAAATTACATTTGGAAGACAAAATGACATCCAATTAGACTGCAGAGGGTGAGCAAAACCTTTTGTGCTGAAGGGCTACATTGGCTTTTTTTTTTTTTTTTTTTTTTTATAAATGCACATTTATTTTTTTTCAATGCAATTAAAATGAGTATCAATTAACCGCAGATTTTTGCTATTTGCAGTCTGGCCCTGTATCTGTCCATAATGAATTCCAGAGCTATAGGTCAGATCATTTATGAAGATGACGTAAACTCAACCATCCAAAGCCGTCATGAGTCCCATTTATCATGAAATGTTGATTGAGTTTCACCTGTTTGTTCTTGGTGGGTTTGAAGCAGTCGGGGCAAGCCGATGCACTAAAAGAGAAAATGGAGTCAGTCTTCATTAAAATCTCAAAACATTGGCGTAGCACACATTAAGACGCTGCCACAGTAATGGGGTCACAACTCACAGGAAGTGGCAGTCGGCATCCGTTTCCGGGTGAGTGAAGCCCACGCTGACCTCTAGCGCACTCTGAAAACAAACACACAGAAAAAGTCCATTCATCCATTTTCTGAGCCACTTTAGTGCTGGAGCCTAACCCAGCTATCATCGAGGAGGAGGCGGGGTACACCCTGAACTGGTCGCCAGCCAATCGCAGGGCACATACAAACAAACAACCATTCGCACGCACATTCACACCTAGGGGCAATTTAGAGACTTCAATGAACCTACCACGCATGTTTTTGGGATGTGGGAGGAAACCGGAGTGCCCGGAGAAAACCCACGCAGGCACGGGGAGAACCTGCAAACTCCACAGAGGCGGGGCCGGGGATTGAACCCGGGTCCTCAGAACTGTGAGGCAGACGCTCTAACCACCGTGCCGCCTTGTTCATATCAATTGCATGCATTTTTTGATTTTTTTTTTTTTTTTTACTAATATAGTGAAATTTCTTGATCACACTTTTTTCTACATTCACAAAAACTTCAATGGTCGTTCACACAAACCAGCCAACTCATCTGACACGATTGTTAGGTCAACTGCTGTTTCTGATCCTGTCGTCATATTCTCGTTCGTCTCCCATCATTCAAACACAGTTTTTTTTAATCATCATTATTGCCATCCCATAATAAACTAAAAAGAGTTTGAAATACTCCCTCTGCTTATTTGTTTATTATTCGGATGCCTATTGAAAATGCAGCCAGACAGAAAAAGGTTTTTAGGGGACAGACAGGGGGACAGAACGGACAAGGGGAATAGGGGTGCGAACCATAGCAGAACAAAAGTCAGACAATACTTCATATTTGATTAAAATTCTACTTTTTAAAAATAGATTTTTTCAAGACTGCTTTTTTTGCTATTTTTTCAAAGACATTTTTGTTTATATATTTTTGCATTTTCTTTCTTCAATTTTTTTCCCCTCCAATATCTATCTGCTCTTTAAAAAAGAATTGTTCAAACTTTGCTAGAAAAATTATTTTTGACAAAGAAAATATTCTTCGATTTTGTTTTAAAGCAAGTCTTTTGGGGGAAAATATTTGTGTACTTTTTTTTTTTTCCTTGTGAAGAAAGTTATAGATGTGATTAGGGGCTATAGAAGTAAACTTGAAAACTTGATAAAGAAGAGATGCATACAATCTTCTTTAAACTCATGTCAAGGTACCACTGTATTTCTATTATTTCTGTGGAAGCTAAAGCTTAAAAAAACATTTGTATAAGGGGAAAAAAAAATCCAAGAAGGGGAAGAAAAAAGGAGCAAAACTCATTTGCTTTTCTACAAGTGAAGGGGAGAAAAATCTATTAGAATTGTGTTTTACTATGGAAAAAAAAAAAACAGAGATTATATTTTTAGGGCCTACATGTGCAGGTTCAACTTCACCAATCAATCCGTCCCTCACCTTGGCTACCACGGCAACGCCGGCCAGCTCGTGGGCCAGCAGGCCCTGCATGATCCACCTGAGGGCCTCCTTCACCTGGATGACGTCATCGCGGCCCAGCACGCCACACTTGGCCCTGGCGGGTCACGTGACGACTTGTCAAAATCACGTGACATCAAGTCAAACTTTTGAAAAAAACCTCTTTACCTCACTTGCTCCTTCACGTGAAGCCAACACGAGTGCTGCGGATTTAAACAGATGTCAAGGTAGCACAAACGCACAAACAGTAGCAAGAAAAAGTATGTGCACCCATCGGAGTGAGTCATCTTGACAGCACGGCCAGCAGCAAGAGTGTGGAATTTCCAGACGATCCGTGTTATGCTACATTACACGCTGGATGCGAAACGAACTTTAGACGCGCGTGCCTTTCACAAGTTTGATCGCGGGAGTCATTTATACACGCTTTATTTGCCTCATTTAATGCTCCTCCCACCTCAGTCCTCTTCGGCGGGTCATCGGCGCGCTCGCATCCGAAGACGGTGTGCTCTGAGTGGCCACATTCAGGACAAGTAACCCCGGTTGGTTCCTTTTTTTTTTGTTTGTTTTTATTTCTTTTTTTATTTCTTTTGCGCTTGCTTAAATGACTCCCCTTTCCAGCCCCACCAGCTCTCGCGGACGCAGAAAATTGATCAATCGTCGCCAAAATGTATGTGGACATTCCTACCTTTGCCCACTTCAACCAACGAAAATATCCGAACGATCGCCCCAATACTTTGGATTTTATGGATGTTAGAAGCATTTGCTATCCATATTTGGGCGTTCACTACAGAAAAGCTTACGTTGCTTAATGTCAGAAAACTGATCAGTCGTCACCAAAATGTATGGGGACATCTCTACATATGCCTACTTCAACCTCTGAAAATACCAGAACAATCGCGGCAATATTTTGGATTATATGGACGAGCGTTTTTCACTGCCGTTATATGTAATCACGTCGCGTAAATGATCCAATTCGCATCCGGTGTGAGCGCACCATCAGTGTGGCTTTTACAGATACTTGTTACTTGATCCTTTCCAGCTTGTCCAGCAATCTTTTGAAAGCTCTTTTTGCGCAAGGCCTTGTTCACAAATACTTGATACCGATACTGCAACGATACCATGGAAGAAAAACATTCAGTAAAGACAGTCAAATCACAGATAACAAACCATGGAACTTCAAATTCTTAGTATTTGTGTTAATTCAAAACAATATTGGGCAGTGGAGGATATTAAATGCAATTAGGAGACATCATTTATTATTTTCGTGCCCTCTAATACCTATATACTGTTTAGACACTGTATCGGCATACTGTTTAGTTTAATTAGTAATTCCATGTCTTCTTCTGTCTGTGAATTAACGTCATCAACTTAACCTAAAGCTCATGTAAATAGTTGAAGTAGAGATGCAGCAAGCAATCGATTAATCGACGACTAAATAATTGTTTATCAAATGTATCAACTATTTCGATAATCGATTCATCGTTGAAAGACATTTTTTAACTTAAAATTAGCCAAATCCTCAGAATTTCAGCATTTCTGCCTATTTTCTGACGGATGCTACGGACCAAACCAGTAAATTAATCCTAACAATTTGTCTGTGCATTTTCTGCACAAAACGGATGGATAGATCATCCATTTTCTACCGCTTACCCGAGGTCAGTCGCAGAGGCAGGGACGCCCAGACATCCCTCTCCCCAGTCACTTCATCCAGCTCTTCTGGGGGGATCCCGAGGCGTTCACAGGCCAGCCGAGAGACTACGTCTCTCCAGCGTGTCCTGGGTCGTTCCCGGGGTCTCCTCCCGGTGGGACGTGCCCGGAACACCTGACCAGGGAGGCGTCCGAATCAGATGCCCCAGCCACCTCATCTGGCTCCTCTGAATATGGAGGAGCAGCAGCTCTACTCTGAGATACCTCCCAGATGACCGAGCTTCTCACCCTATCTCTAAGGGAGAGCCCGGACACCCTGCGGAGGAAACTCATTTCGGCCGCTTGTATCCGGGACCTTGTTCCTTCGGTCACGACCCACAGCTCATGACCATAGGTGAGGGTAGGAACGTAGATCGACCGGTAAATTGAGAGCTTCGCCTTTTGCCTTAGCTCCTTCTTCACCACAACGGACCGATACAAAATCCGCATCACTGCAGACGCTGCACCGATCCGCCTGTCGATCTCTCGTTCCATTCTTCCCCCACTGTGTGGAAATTGAAAAGATGTTTTTTTTTTTTTTTATCTGCTACATCGATTGACTGCAAAAATAATTGACATTATGTTTTTGTGCGCTATTAGTTGAAGTAGACTGTGTTTGTCTATTGTTATGACCGAGATGAAGATCACATTTTACGACCAACTGATGCAGAAATCCATTCCAAACGGTTCACATATTTTTCCTTGCAACTGTATTTATGCATATGTTGTAGATACACGCACGCACAGACTGACCTCGCGCACACACATCTGAGCAGGGAGCGAGATGGACAGCACCAAAGTGTCCACCTCGTACTGTTGCTTCTTTACGGTGTCTGCGATCTGTGAAGACACAAAAAGCCAACCTTTCTTCATTTCAGCATTTTCTTTTTCCCTAATATTGGCTCATTAAAAGCTATTCTTTTTTTATTATACATTCGAAAGTACATTTTGGTCAATAATAAAAATAAAATGAATTACTTAGAAAAGAAACCACTTTACATACACATTTTAACTATTATATATTTGTTAAAATATATATATATATTTTTTTTTTTCCCCCCCCAGCCCTGGTTGAAAGCTACATTTTTAGCACGTGAATGAGAAGTGCCACCTCAGTGACAATTATGTGTGTGTGTGTGTGTGCGTGCGTGCGTGTCACCTGTACAGCTTGGCTGACATCACTGAGATGCTGCAGGACGCCCAAGCACACCATGCACACACTCGAATCCGGCGCCGGCTCCTCGGGTTCCAGTTTGCTTCTCTTACTCTCTGGTTCTGACACTGTCGCATTCTGGGAATTGTTGTTTCCCTCCTCCACTGTGGATTCGGAAGATTTGCGGTCCTCTGGAGTGCTGATGAACGCTTGAAGCTGCCGGAGGGTTTCCTGTTTAAGAGCAAACACGATACAGGATGGATCCATTGCTGCCACACATCAGCATCATATTGGATGTCGCAGAACTTTTACTGCAACATATGCAAGTCAACGGAGAAAACTTATGTTTATGGTGGTGTCTACCTGGCGGGTCTGCCTGTAGGCATCCGGGACTCCGATGCAACAGAACCTGAGCACGCAGCGAGCGCAGCAGCCGGACGCCAACAGCTTCTGGATGATGACCTTGTCCTTCTCCTTCAAGGGCAACATCTCTTCTTCAGACAGCAAAGAACAAAATGAGTTGATTTCATATGAGAGAAAGATTTGCCTCCGCCTACTAACGTCCACATTAAAATTAGGAGCTTATTGTAGGCCGGCAGAGTTCATATATACAGTCAATTGTATTGTCATCCAACTACATTGTTTTGTCAGCTATCTAGAAGTTGTTGTTGATGATGAAGTGATGGCGCAATTTTGTATAATAATCGCCATTAACAAGTTCACTAACATCACCGTTGTTGTGATTTTTAGGTGCCAGCTAAAGAGCGTTGGCTTGAATGACTCATTTTCCCAGGTTTCATTTGCAAAATGAATCGAGTATGATTTCACTTGCATTGTTTTTGACGTGCTAACATGCAGCTTGTGCAGCATGTGTGCGTCACACTAGCCTTATATCAGCAGCACATACTGACCGTCTACGAAAGGCTGCCAAAGTGCACGCTCAACTACGACCAGGAGAGAGAACAAATCGCACACTTCTTCGGGAAGATAATTCAATAATTGTGCGAAAGACTGTTTGAAAGTTGGCTGCTAACATGCTAAGATAATCGAAAGCTGCCTCCTTCGTTCGTCTCACGCCGAGTAGGCAAAGTTAATCGAAACAGAGCAGCTTGTTTTAATTCCGTAATACTCCAACAAAGTGTGTTTTTAGTTATTGTTCAATAAATGGGCATTTCTCATCAAATACAGACTTTCAC
Source organism: Phyllopteryx taeniolatus (assembly GCF_024500385.1). Lineage (NCBI taxonomy): Eukaryota > Metazoa > Chordata > Actinopteri > Syngnathiformes > Syngnathidae > Phyllopteryx > Phyllopteryx taeniolatus. The sequence continues at coordinate 18,302,923 of NC_084505.1, forward strand.
ATTATTCAGAAATGAACAGAGTTTAAAACGAAATATAACAATTTTTTTTTAGACTTATTAATTCTGTAGTAATTAAATAATAGTGATGGGACGAGTTTTTGTGTTGTATGGTTATTGGGCTGTAAGTACACACATATATATGGGCCCGTGATTTGGGTACATTTATATGACCCGTTATTGCATTATAATGATTTTATAAGTTAAAATATATTTAGCGACTAAGGGGTAGGACTAGATTATTTATTTATTTGTGTATTTATTTAACTTCCTCTTTCTCCTTTTGTCTTACTGCTTTGGTAAACGCTGCCGAACGATGGAATGTATTACTCCTTTTTTCTATTTTCTTTATCTTATTTTATATATTTGTTTTCTGTGTATATGTTAAAATAGAGCATCAAATCCAAAAGTACCATCTGTTGTTTTTTTCAAATCTTTATTTAACAATACTACAATGATCTCAAATCTATACAATGTACTGTACCGTAAGTAATGTGTAAAATATTGTGCTCGATCTGTTGTTTCGGTGCTCAGCGAGTACTGTCTGTTGACGTCATCTTTGTGCGCCCTCTTCACTGCTGGCTCTGGAAGCTTCCGAAGTGGGCTGGGTGGACATTTCAAAATCCTCCTCCATCCTAGGTCAAGACTAGCCGTTTCACCTGCGGGACACATCTGTCCTGTTCTGAAGGTTCCCTCCGACATTTTCCATCGATTATAAAGTTGCTATGCCCGAAGCGATGGCTGTACTGAAGGCTTCAAACGGAGGCAAAAACAAAGGAGGGGTGTATGTGGATCGCGACAAGCCGGCTCAAATCCGCTTCAGCAACATCTCTGCCGCGAAAGGTAATAAAAAAACAAAATCACAAAGTTCTTAGAATTGTTCATCTGGTAGGGATTGGCCAAGACAGAAGTCGTCTTCAAGCCCAGAGTCATCGCCATGGGCTGGGCCAGAGAACCTCGCATGTCCCAATGTCGTTACATTAAAGCGAAATTGTTAAAATAATAATTAATGGGAGTCTTGTAATATCTTCTCGAATGCTCGGCCGTCAATGCGTCGTTCATGACGTCATGTTGATTGGTCATGCACAACTGATCTGTTCCGAGGAATCCGCTCTGGGCTCCCAAAAAAAACATTTTTTGTTACGTTTTTAATGAATACAAGTAGCACTGACTAATTATTGTTACAGGGCTGCTAATATCTCTCATGAAGTGCAATAATTAATAATTGTGCTGATTCATCTGACGCTTGATTGACAGCCGTGGCAGACGCCATCAGAACCAGCCTGGGGCCCAAAGGCATGGACAAGATGGTCAGTGAAGGCATCACGCCAAAACGCCTCAGTGGCTCCTCTGTGTTACAACGCCACCTTCTTCTTTTTCTTATTTCAGATCCAGGATGAGAAAGGCGACGTGACCATCACCAACGACGGGGCCACCATCTTGAAGCAGATGCAGGTGCTGCACCCTGCCGCCAAGATGGTACGTTCCTTCCACAGTCCACAGGCATCATTCAGTACTTGCCAGTGTGTCTCTGTCATGGGTGATGGTGTGCGCTGTGTGTTGCAGCTGGTGGAGCTGTCCAAAGCTCAGGACATTGAGGCGGGTGATGGCACCACCTCGGTGGTCGTGATCGCCGGCGCCCTCTTGGATGCCTGCTCCAAACTGCTCCAGAAAGGTAGGAAAGGCAATATGTCACTCTTGAGTACTCACCAATACCACTAGTACTTTTGATACATAAAATTTCAATTAACACAATGTCAGATAATTGTGAACAAAGACCTGTATTTCTGATGCACAAACGTCTCAAACTGCTGCAGTGTTGCGCTAACTACTGGTGAGGAGGACTTCGTTGAAGTCAGATTTTCTGACATATCAGTGGTTGGTATCAGCAGCTTTCAGGAGTACCCAATATAGTGTTGCACCAAGGACTGATAGCAGTACCGCCCAGAGGTATTTTGACATGTACCGTATTTTCACGACCATAGGGCGCACCGTATTAAAAGGCACAGTCTCAGTGCCTTTTCATCCCACTGCTATCGGGGTATTTCAGGCAAGTTTAGTATCGAAGTCAGAATTTTGCTATTGTGACAACACTAACCCAATACCTTGACATAAGGCCCGTCCGTATTGGTAGGCGCCCATCCCGAATAGAATCCTAATAATGACCATAGTAATATTTTGGGAGAAAAGGTCGTCTTTTGTTGAAGTAAAAAAAATAAAAATAATAAATAAAGTATCGTATTTGTGTAGGAAAAGAAGTAGTTTTCGATCTTTTAAAAAGTCTTAAAATATTTTAATTGAATGCCTTCACAAAATTGAATATTTTCGTCAAAGTAAAACTTTAGTGCATTAGTAAATCAATCATTGTAATACCGTAGCCTTTCAATAAAATGTTAACACTCAATTTAAATTGTTGTTAGATTAACATATTTTGGTGTTCAACTACCACAAAAACAGTTTTAAAGAAAAATGATTTGCCAATGCTTCACGTATGCCAATGTATTTTGCATACTGTAGAGTTATGTCGTTTTAATTAATAAATCCTGCATTGCAAAATGTTGCATGCGTACAGTATTAAATGTCGAAGGCATCTTAAATGTTGGATTCATATTCTCCGACATTGGTTGTCTCGTCGTCCACCTCTGCAGGCATCCATCCCACCATCATATCGGAGTCATTCCAGAAGGCGGTGGACAAAGGCGTGGAGGTGCTGACGGCCATGAGCCGGCCGGTGGAGCTGAGCGACCGTGAGACGCTGCTCAACAGCGCCACCACGTCGCTGTGCTCCAAGGTGGTGTCGCAGTACTCCAGCCTGCTGGCGCCAATGAGCGTGGACGCCGTCATGCGCGTGATCGACCCCGCCACCGCCACCGGTGTCGACCTGCAGGACATCAAAGTCATCAAGAAGCTCGGGTGAGGAGGACGTGCATGGTATTTGTTAATAATAATATTAATGTTGTTCGTCTAGTAGCATAATTGCCTCAACGTTTACAGAAGACAAGAACAGGCGCAACAAATTCAACAAACAAGAAGAGTCCAGTTGCCTCAGTTCAACCTTTATGGATTGCAATGACCTGATTGCCTGACAATCTAAACAGACTTGAAGAAAAAAAACATTTTTTCGCCTGACTTAAGCAATTCTGCTATTAGGAAAATAATGGTAATTAGAGAGAGACTGATGTTGTTTTTAGGGCCAATACCGATTATTGGTAGTGAAAAGGAGGCTGATAACCAATATTCATTTGCAGTAGGGAAGGGAAATATTGGCGGCAAAATTTGGAATGATACAAACTCACTCCAACACTTTGTTCGCATGGCTTGAAACGTGTTTATTAAACAGCTTTACCAGATGTGCAACATGTTAAGATGTTTAATAAATGCCTAAGACCAAGGTTGCCAAACTCATTTTTGTTGCTGGCCACATTGTAGTGATGGTTTCCCTCGAAAGGCTGTTGTGACTTTGAATCCGTATGGTCGTCTCATATTACATATACACAACAAATTGATGGATGACTAATTTTGAAATCAGAAGCCAGTAAATTGGTTTATTAACAAAAAAGAGGCTTAGTAGCCCAAAAATTCTTGTAGTATCTAAACATTATTAAAAGTGAAGACAAAAAATAATAAATATTTGCTTTCGCGGGCCACATAAAATGAAGTAAGTTGATGTGCATTTGTGTGTTTCAGGGGCACCATTGATGACTGCGAGCTGGTGGAGGGGCTGGTGCTGACCCAGAAGGTGGCAAGTGCCGGCGTCAGCCGAGTGGAGAAGGCCAAGATCGGCCTGATCCAGTTCTGCTTGTCTCCGCCCAAAACTGATGTGAGTGTCCACAAACAGGCGAGAGGCATACATAGCGAAGCCATTTAAACAATGTCGTTTTTGCGTGTGACAGATGGACAACCAGATCGTGGTGTCGGACTATGCTCAGATGGACCGTGTGCTACGTGAGGAGCGCGCGTACATCCTCAACATGGTCAAGCAGATCAAGAAGGCAGGCTGCAACGTGCTGCTCATCCAGAAGTCCATCCTCAGGTAGGATGAAACACCCCTCGCACATGTAGCAGTTTACGTTGGGATACGGGTTGTGACACTAACGCTGCCCCAGGGACGCCCTGAGCGACCTGGCCCTGCACTTCCTCAACAAGATGAAGATTATGGTGGTGAAGGAGATTGAGAGGGAAGAAATTGAGTTCATCTGCAAGGTGAGTGCCTCAGAAACACTCAGTGGACATCCAAAAACCATTATAAAACTATAGCTATAGTAGGGCTCAAAGCGACGCCAAAACAAATATATATAGCCATCCATCCATCCATTTTCCGTACCGGTTATCCTCACTAGGGTTGCGGGCATGCTGGAGCCTATCCTAGCTATCTTTGGGCAAGAGGCAGGGTACACCCTGAACTGGTCGCCAGCCAATCGCTGGGTACATACAAACAAACAACCATTCGCACTCGCATTCACACCTAGGGGCAATTTAGAGACTTCAATTAACCTACCATGCGTGTTTTTGGGATGTGGGAGGAAACCGGAGTGCCCGGAGAAAACCCACGCAGGCACGGGGAGAACATGCAAACTCCCCACAGGCGGGGCCGGGGATTGAATTTAGAGTCTTTAATTAACCTAGCATGCATGTTTTTGTCCATCCTCATTTCATTTTCATCATCGTCAAGAATGTCTCTGTACATTTGACCATTCATCCTTCATTCAATCATGTGAAGTTTACCAGTACCATTTGCTGAAAAGCAGCCCCACACCATCATGTTCCCACCTCCGAACTTCACAGTTGGTATGGTGTTTTTAGGGTGATGTGCAGTGCCATTTCTCCTCCAAACGTGGATATTATGGCATCCAAACAGTTACATTTTGCTCTCATCTGACCAGACTATATTCTCCGAGGATTTAACTGGATTGTCCAAATGTTGCGTATCATGGCCCCAACCGTGCCCACTGGAACGTTTAAAATCTTAGATATGCGCCTCTAACCAATGCCATCGTTATGTTTTGTAACAATTAATTTGCGATGATAATCTTAAGATTTAAGATTGTCTGGCGTTTGACGTGCTTGGTCAGGAAGGGGCAAAATCAGCACATCAACAGGCCGATTGTCTTTCTGTGTACCGGGCCCAAGTCTTATAAGACAATATAACTAAAACTGTTAAATGCCAGATTTTTTTATCTGTATGTGTGGGGTCTGTCACAGATAAAATATATTTTAAGATTTGAAAAGTCTTTAGTGTACCACGCCTACGGGAAATGGTGTGTTTATTTCAAGGACATATTATCCAACCCGAATGTAAAGAAATTGTAATTAAAATGTGCCTTTTTTTTTTAGACAATCGGCACCAAGCCCATCGCCCACATCGACCACTTCACTCCTGAGATGCTCGGCACCGCAGAGATGGCGGAGGAGGTCAACCTGGATGGCTTGGGCAAGCTCATCAAGGTGCGTTGGTGATCACATTGGTGGGGAAAATGAGCCATGGTGCCTCATTGTTCCCGCTGTCCTCAGATCACCGGCTGCGCCAATCCCGGAAAGACGGTGAGCATCGTGGTGAGAGGCTCCAACAAGCTGGTGATCGAGGAGGCCGAGAGATCCATCCACGACGCCCTCTGCGTCATCCGATGCCTGGTCAAAAAGAGGTCGGTTGCCGCGCTCTCATTCACACATTCGTGCTGGAGCTAACTACCGAGATCTTTTGTCGACCAAAAGACCCAGAATGGAAGAGCTCAAATGCAAAACTACACAGCTCCATTCTTTGTGAATTGAATAAAATGGGTTGTTAATTCATTCATTCATCTTCCGTACTGCTTATCCTCACTAGAGTCGTGGGTGTGCTGGAGCCTATCCCAGCTGCCTCTGAGCGAGAGGCAGGGTACACCCTCAACTGGTCACCAGCCAAACACGGGGCACATATAAACAAACAACCATTCGCACTCACATTCATACCTATGGGTAATATAGAGTCTTCACTTACTTCACTACCATGCGTGTTTTCGAGATGTGCGAGGAAATGGGAGTACCCGGAGAAACCCCACGCAGGCACGGGGAGAACATGTAAACTCCACACAGGCATGGCCGGATTTGAAGCCGGTTCCTCAGAACTGTGAGGGAGATGTGCAAACCAGTTGCCCGCCTAATGCTAAAATTCCATCGACAGGGGAGCGGAAATTAGAATAGTGGTGATTGACTGTAATGCCATTGTCATTTAGCCTTTTCTGTTTGTACTATAATGATTGTCTGATATCTATTGAATCTATGTATAGAGAAAATGTAATAAAAAAGTGGTGGGGGGGGGGGAATCGTCAACTTCTATATATATTTTTTTTCTGTCCTCTTTTTCGTCAATCCTCTTCTGTCTTGTTATTCTTCCTGAACCTCCTTCAAAGGCGCCCCAGCACATTTCCATCGTGCTGGGGCGTAACAAGTGGAGGCACATTAACTTTGACGTGTTCCTATTTTCTTCTCACCTGGTTGGTTGTCAGCCTGGCGAGGAAGGGGCATTCACACATGGCAAGATGGCAGCCGTCTTGTTGTTTTGGAACATGATGAAGAGGTTGAACTTTTCTGTGTCCCTGCAGGGCGTTGATTGCGGGCGGTGGCGCGCCTGAGATCGAGCTGGCGGTGCGGCTGGCCGAGTACTCGCGCACACTGGCCGGCATGGAGGCGTACTGCGTGCGGGCGTACGCTGACGCCCTGGAAGTGATCCCGTCCACGCTGGCCGAGAACGCCGGCCTCAACCCCATCTGCACCGTCACCGAGCTACGCAACAGGCACGCCCAAGGAGATAAGATGGCTGGCATCAATGTGCGCAAGGTACGGTATTTACCACTTATCGTGAGGGATACGTTTCAGACACACCCGCCATTAAGTGAAAATCTGTGATGTAGAGAGACCAAATTTAAAAAGCATTTTTAATTTCCCCCCTCCCACACACTTTGAACAAATTTGAAGGTATTAAAACATGCTTCAAAATATATTTTTTAAAATAGCTTTTTAAAGTATTCCTGAGGACTTTTTCCTCACTCACTTGCTGTCAAGCAATGGGAAAATCAAAAGACAATGAAACATTGTGTATTTAAACACCAAAATGTTTCACCAAGCCATGGTCTAACAAACGTCTGCTAGCCTAATGCTAACATAATGCAAGAACATCATAGATGGGCACAGGCATTCACAGGCTTAATAGACGGGCTAGCGCAAATGGGCATTGATGTTATGGTAATTCTAAACCTTGAACCAAACCATATCATTTCGTCTAATCAGAGACTGCTAGCTTAATGCTAACATATAATGCAAAACGTCATCGACTGGTTAGTGGGAATTAGCGACTTTGCAGTAATTATAAACCTTCAACCAAACCATATCGTTGCGTCTAGCGTATGTCCGCTAGGATAATGCTAACATCCATCCATTTTCCATACTGCTTACCGTCACTGGGGTCGCGGGCGTGCTGGAGCTTATCCCAGCTCTGACTCTGGGAAGGAGGCGGGATACACCCTGAACTGGTCGCCAGCCAATCGCAGGGCGCATATAAACAAACAACCATTCGCATTCACACCTACGGGCAATTTAGAGTTTCCAATTAACCTCCCATGCATGCTTTTGGGATGTGGGAGAAAACGCACGGGGAGAACATACAAACTCCACACAGGCGAGGCTGGATTTGAAGCCGGTTCCTCAGAACTGTGAGGCAGATGTGCAAACCAGTTGCCCGCCTAATGCTAACATATAATGCAAAATTCCATCCACAGGGGAGCGGAAATTAGAATAGTGGTGATTGACTGTAATGCCATCGTCATTAGCCTTTTCTCCAAGTGATGTGAAAAAATATATTTTATTGCCCTATCCCTGTCCTGATGTGCGGCTCTTGTTGTCGACGCTCAGTTGTCTTTTTTTCTCCCGCAGGGTGGTATTTCCAACATCCTGGAGGAGCTGGTGGTGCAGCCGTTATTGGTGTCCATCAGCGCGCTCACCTTGGCCACCGAGACGGTCCGCAGTATCCTCAAGATCGACGATGTGGTACGACGGTGACCTGCATTTACGCAACATTTACATTCGTTCACGCTTCATTTATTTATCGCTGTGCTTTTTTGTCTGCAGGTGAACACCCGATAAGGCGCTTGCTTGGCGAGGGTCCGATGATTCGCCAGCCTGTGTTACTGATGCTCTTGATAGGTTGCATAAGTTAATAAAAGACTCTTTGCGATATTACACAGGCGACTCTTATTTCTTTGTTTGAACATCATGTTTAATCTGACAAATTACCTCAGCAAATATAATTTTTTTTCAGGCTTTAATCTTTGTCTTTAATGATCATAATCACACATTTTAGGACGTGGAAATTCACCTTTACTAAAACAATACATTTGACAACTGTCACAGGTGGTGAATACAATTTTTAAAAAAGTTTTAAAATAAATGGCAAGGTGAATTTTTTGTGCATTTCATACACAAGGTAACTTCAGGTGCCTTAAATGATTAAAAACATTTGTAAACAGAGCAAAAGACATTTAAAAACTGAAAAAATAAGACCGCTTACTAAAAATGTACAGCACAAGAAAGATCATTTAAAAATGGAAATGTTCAATCATAAACATGAGGGGAAGAAATAATAGTTTTTGACCTGACTGTTCACGCTTGGGGCTTATATGTCACTTCTCTTCGCAACTTCTTATTTTTTTTGCGTAGCATAACCGCTAAATGCTGCTTCGGAATTTATGCTCCACGATCTGACCTGAGTTCTAAAGGGTGATAGCATAATTGCCCAAGTCATTTTTAACCTAGTGTTACAATAGCAAGACAAAACTACCAATGTGCATGCTACATTTTTTTTTTCTGTGTAGATCGTCAGTCATCCAAGTCATGGTAGTCTGCAAAGGTTGAATCGAGGCAACTATACTTTTGTTGACATTTTTGCACTTATTTCTTGTTTTCTGAAACTTTAAAAAATGACTTGGGCAATTATGTACAAATATTCAAGCTTGAGTACTCACCGATACTGATTACCGATACCACTAGTACCTTTGATACATATCAATTTCAATAAACCCAATAACGAATAATTGCGAATAAAGAGCATTCTGGTGGACATGATGATTCATCGGGATGTATGAAAGCACCACCACTATGTAGTGCTAACTATTGGTGAGGAAGACTTTATCGGAATGTTTTGGTCGTTACTATCATTGGATGGTATTGGCAGCCTTCACGATTACCTGATACCTTGAAATAAGCCCACTACCGGTACTCAACATCCCCAAATTGCATTGTTTAAACATGTACAAAGAATATTGGATTACTTGAATTAGAATATTTGATTTTTTTTTTCAATATTTGATTTCGTATTTAATGAAACATTCAATTGAAGGGCTCTTCTAGACAAACTATGGACTACACGTGCTAACTGCTATTCCGCTGCATTGTCCTCAAATATTTTTATTTCATGTTTCAGTCAACATTTTGGGGGGAAAAAAAAGTTAATTATTTTAAAAGGACACCACAGTTGTGCCGTTTTTAACTTTGTAAATATTTGAAGACTTAAAAAAAAACGTTCCATGTTCCCCTTGGCTTTATGCGACACGGATTTCTCGCACCGTCACTTCCTTGACAACGGGCCGTTTTCGTTGCTAGGCAACCAGTGCTTCCTGTTTAAGCGCCAGGTGGCTGCTGGCACGCGTAACAGGATCAAAGCTCTCCAACATTTTTGTCTTTTTTATTTCAGGTAATTAAACACCTTTGTCAGTGTACTTTTTTAATTTTTTTAAATTTTTTTAATTTTACGTTTTAGGACAGCAAAACAATTGTTTAGCGTCTTCATGGCCAACGCGCACCGCAATAACGTGCTGGTGACGTCGTGTCTGAAACGGCCGGTGGACCCGCACACCAGGGTGCCGCTGGCCTCCTACGAGCGGGACAAAGAAACGCCCTACTCGGCCACGACGTACGCCGACAACCGGGACGACTACCAGGATAAGGAGGACCAGGTAAACACACCAACTTGGGCGCAAGTCAACAGGACGACACTTTTTTCTTTTCTTCATTGACAATTAAATGTATGCAAATTTGAGTCGTTCGAGTTAGTTTACACATCGGTAATCAGCGGTGTGCACTGAGGGCCTCCAGAGCCTTATCTGCTAGCTTAAACACTATCTATCCAAAGCACTGACTAAAACTACTTCATTCAATTCTTAATTAATTATGCTTACTATTTATTATAATTAATTCATTCCCAACAATCTTTTGTCTTAATGTCATAGCGTGCAGCCTTGGCTGCCCAGCTTCTATGTATGTAAAGTACTGTATTAAGTAAAAAAAAAAATATTTTTTGGGGTTCCAATCAGATTTCAGCTTTTATGTGTTGCCATGCAAATATCATCTGTCCAAGGCCTTGGGAATCCCAAGTGCAGGCGTAAAAGCAGCAAAACACAAGATAGAAGATGAAGATAGAGCAGTGGTGAGAAGGAGGATGGGCGAGGAAGATCTGAAGGTAATTCTTCAATTTAATAAGGATAATGAACAAATAAGCCTTAGCCCAGTGGTGTTGAGTAGAGAAATCCAAAAGAAAATAGGACAAGTGGAAACAGCTAAGGTACTGAGGGATGGAAAACTGTAAAACTGAAGAACAGAAAAACAAAGCCTTGAAGGTGGAGAGTATTTGGGGGGCTAATAAGAAGTATTTGAAGTTAGGGGGAAAAAAGACTAATGAGTGATAAACGGTCTAAAAGTTTGTCAGTAATGTTGGAATTTAAAGAGGCGAAACTCCCGGGCAAAATAAGCATAGGGCAAAAGAACAGAGCAAAATGAGGAAATGCATAACATCTCTTTATGGCGTACGCCATCAATTGTGTAGAACAAGTCAAACAAAACAAAACGTGGATTGAAATCATTGTGAAGGCAGCAGAGAAGTATTTGGGGGTGAAAGATATTTCGTGGCAGCAAATAAATACAAAATTGGAGGCGGATAAGAAAGGAGCATCTGGGCAAGGGACGCAGATGGATAAAATGTCATGCTAATACTACAATGGAACGCTCGGAGTTCATTAGCTAATGGACAAAAGTTGAAAGGATTCATTAAAGAAGTTGAAAAGGAACTATCCGTGTCCGGGGAAACGTGGCTTAAACCAGCATTAGATTTTGTAATTAATACATATCAAAGTATTAGAAGATATAGAGAGCAGTGTAGGTGAGGGGGATGTGCGATTTTTTATAAAACAAGGTATACAATATAGAACTGAAAAGTATAGAATTTGAATATATAGAAATGGTAACAAAAGAAAGTATTATTAAAATAATAAATGATTAGAATCTGTGTTTCCTCCCACATCACCCAAAACATGCAGGCTAGGCTAATTAAAGACTCTAAATTGCCCGTAGGTGTGAATGTGACCCCGCGACCCTTGTGAGGAGAAGCGGCTCAGAAAATGGATGGATGGACGATATGAACAAAGACGTTGAACAAATAAATCATGGTATAAGGGAAAGAGTATTCGAGAAGCAGCTCAGTTGTCCATTCGGAAGGAGGAAGAGGAGCAAAAGCGGAAGCGTGTACCGTGGCGGACGAAAGACTGTAAAAGTGTAGGAAGAAAGCGTTGGAAGAATGGAAAAGAAATCATAGTTTTGAGAAAGTAATTGAACACAAATGTCGACAAGCAGCGCTAAGGAGAACTATAAATGATACAAAAAGAGAATATTGGAGAAAAATGTACAACTCGGTGGAAAGGGAAACTAATATTGCTCAAATGTGGAAAGTTATTAAAAGAATCAATGGCATGAAAATATGGATATCCAGTGTTAAAAAAATGCCAAATAATATGAAAAGAAGAGTAGAAAGCAGAGATACTAGTTGAAAATGTGTTCAAATTCATTGTCAGCCAAATATAATTGAGGAGGCAAAAAAGGGAAGGTAGTTAAGAAGGATAGCATACGGAGAATTGTTGCAGAAAGAAGAAGACACTGATGACAAAAAACTCAACTTAATAGAGCGCCAATACAAGACCAAAATGACAGCACTCTGGTCTTCATGTTTGCTTAACAGCAAATGCAGTTTTCACAGGTGAAAGGCAAAAACAAGCACTATCTAATGTTTAAGCAATCAATCTAAAAGGCAACACCTGAGCAACTAACAGTCAGTCACAAGTTCCAATATTTTTGGTCACTTGAAAAGTGGGCGGCTGCAAACAAAAGGGGCTCTCTCCTGAGTTGTTTATTTAACACATCGAGATGGAAATAACCATGAAATAAAAACTGGAATTGTGAACTTTTGTCTCATATTCATCTTTTAATCTAAAACCCAAATGTCTTCAGTACACAACAAAACCAAAGGAATTGACCTCGAGGTTCCAATACTTTGGAATACTTTATGAAAATATTATTTGAATTAAAAGAATATGCATTCATTAATACATTTATTTTAAAAAACTCACCTCACTCATATATCGGGTGATTGAAAAGTAACTCCCTCTTTTAAAATACTTATAATGTATTCATATGTTGTAATATTTTTGTCCATTTTTTTGGGTGTATGTTCCATGATTAAAGGAGCAAGTTGATTTTACTAAAGCAACGACTTTGGAAGAACTTGAAGGGCGAATACGGGAAATGATGTCTGCCATCCCACAAGAGTTCCTTGTGAAATCAGTGAATGCGGTTCCCAGGCGGCTTGAGAAACCGGTGGCTAATGCCTGGCGCCCATATCCAATTTGAAATAAAACTCCATGCAATACACTTTCTTCTCATGTTCATTTCTTGTAAGAATTATAGTTCAGAAATCAATTACAAGTACTTAAAAATAGGTTGTTACTTTTCAATCACCCGCCAAAAATATAAACTATATTATTCAGGACGTGAATAAATTTTTTACATTTTATGATGTTAACAGGATTTTAGTTGTTGAATATTTGACTGATTATTTCATTGAATATTCAACATTAAGTTACTGAATTTTTGACATTCGTTAATTGTATATTTGATATTAGTTAATTGAATATTTTTCCTTTTTATAATTAATATTTGACATTAGTTTACTGGATATATGACATTTTGAATGGAATATTTGACATGATTTCTTTTGATATATTTGACTGTTTTTATTGATTTGAATTGAATTGAATTTTGAATGGAATATTTGAGTGATTTGTGTCAGGCAAAGTTTGGTCTTTTACGGTCAGTGGGCGCTTGTGTGCCGAGCGGATGGGAACACTGTCTTGCTGGCTATTTGTGGTCTAGATTAGACAGTGTTCTGGTCACATAATGGTAATCCCTCTTCCGCCCTGCCTGGCACGCTCGTTTGGAGGCCGCCGCCGCCGCCCTGTTAAGCCGCCCCCCGGCGGGCCTCCCTCCATATGGAGCCCTAATAGGCTTAAACTGCATTGTACCATTGTATGCTGACAGACAATGGAGATACAAACGTGAACAATTATCCAGTATGTTGTGATCTTTGAAGATGGCTGAACCCAAAACGACAGCGGAACCCCCAAAGTCCAATTTTAACATTCTTAACTATGACATAAGCGTAAAAAGAAGTTGGCAACTGTCAACGATAAAAACGAATATGCCCCAGCTTGTGTATATTTATGTCTATATAATATAGGTCTTAAATAGGTGTTTTTATGGTTGCTTTTATTTTGTTTGCAGTAGTTGGATCTTTTTTTCATTTCTCATCATTAAAATCGAACATACTGCTGTGACCGATATTCATTTGTATTATTGCATTAGTGTATAGAGGAATAAGGGTGTGTATACAATATATGAATATTTCTGACTTATTGTCATTATCCCTCCATCCATTTTCCGTACCGCTCATCCTCACTGGGGTCGCGGGTATGCTGGCGCCTATCCCAGCTGACTCTGGGCGAGAGGCGGGGTGCACCCTGGACTGGTCGCCAGCCAATCGCACATATAAGCTAACCGTCATTCACAGTCGCATGCACACCTACGGACTGTGTGGGTTCTGGGATGCACATGCAATGGAAACAATGAGTCCCTGCACTTTATCATTATCGTCACGGGATACGGATGCGAGTAATCCTCCGCTATATCACGGTTCTTGCTTTCTGGTCTCGCTATATTGCACATTTTTCTTGCAGTCTTTCATACTGTTTGTGCATTATTTTTGTGGTATCCATTGCTCTTGCTCTCTCAAAATATTTGGTGTGTAAATGTGTTGGTCTTGTTTTAGGTGTGTTTGTAGGCCTTTGAAAAAAACGCAGATTGATCATGTTTTATGCACTCCTGCTCATTTTTGTGCATCTCAGATGGGGGAAGCACATCAAACGAGATCCCTCTATTGGCTTGGGTGAAAAGGACTCTTCAGCTCGCTGAGCTGATGTGCGAGTTGAGGACAGTGTAAAAGTTCATTTTCTTCCCGTCCAGGCGGCGTACGAGGAGGCGTGCAACAAAAGGGGCGTGGCCACACCAACAGCGAAGGACTGGAGAGCGGCAGGCGGCGATCGCGTGAACCTGCGCAACATCTTCTTCTCCAACGAGGAATACTACAGCAAGCTGGAGGAGCTGAAGAAGGCGCACCTGCGCACGATGGCGGAGCTGGAGAGCATGTACCACCACAAACTGCAGCTTCGCGCCAACAACACGGCATGCCACCAACATGGGTCAGGCATTACTTGTCACCGGGACAACTTTTTCTCTGCTCTTGGCAAACAGGAATAATACAAATACAAAAAAAGGGGAATATCTGAGTTGTACTTTTGATTGTAGAGACAGGAGTGTTAGTTTGGAATTGATAAAGCTACTTGTGGGGGGGGGGGGGGGGAATTCTCATTCAATTTCAAATTCCATCTTGGAATGTAGCATCTTTTGTCTTTTTTTTGTATTCTTTTGAAACTACCTTTTTTTAAAAATAAAATAAAAAATACCACTTCAAAATATCAAACATTTTCATATTTTAAACAAAATTACTTTTCCCTTTAAATCTTTTTCATAAAAAGTTTTGTATTGTCCTAAAATTAAAACACATATATTACATACATATCATTTTTTTTTTAAATAGGACTTAAAATGTGCAACTATCCTTGTCTTATTAAAACTTTTTAAAATCTGTTTTTCCTCAAAATTTTCAATTGTTCAAATTCTCTTTAAGGTTAAAACATTTTGAAAAAAAAATTAACTTTTCCCTGAAAAAAAATCATGATATTCTCTAATATTCTGAAATTTTGAAAAGTACAACTTTGTTTTGTAAGATTGTGAATTGTTCTCAAAGAAATTATTACTATTTTTCTTAAAAAAAACAACAACACTTTTTGACTTAAAAATCATATATTTAAAAAAAATGTTTTTTATTCGTATAAACTAACTCCCGTGACCCTCGTGAGGATAAGGGTGAAGAGAATGAATGGATGGATGGATGGATGGATGGATGGATAAAGTAACTATGACATTTTATCAGAAAGTATTTTTTTTCTTGAACAGTTTTTCTCAGAGTTTTTTTTAAAAAAAAACTACATTAGTTTTTTTCTGTTTTTTTCTCAAAAAGATAGTTTTTTAAATGATTTTTTTCCCCAAAACTTAATTTTCTCAAAGAAATAGTTTATTTTCTGCAAGAATGTTTTTTGTTTTGAATACATTTCTCATGTATTCCTTTTTTTGCAAAAATATTATTTGTGTTAAAAATTACTTTTGTACAAGCTTCTTTCTTGAGTATTTTTTTCCTCGAAAATAATCCTGCCAAATGAGTTCTCTTTTTCAGTTTTTTCATAAAAAAAAAAAAAAGCATCATCCATGTGCAATATGCTTTCCTGACACAAAACATTATCGATTATTAGCCTGTCCTATATATTAACTAGAACCATGTCAGTGAGGTTTGAAAATGATGTCAACAGCACATAATGAGTGCATCCTTTTATCGGACACTGCATCAGGTATACGTACATTGTGTAACTACATCCAGTAATGTTGTATTTCTCTTATACTGTCTATATTTGTATGTGTCAACAGCAGCGGCGGTGAGTCACTACATCTAAGGAAGTCGCACTCGGCTGCGGAGCTCCGGAGAAGTCCCGGCATGCCTGCGTCGTCGGATGAAGACGACGCAGGCGACGCCTCCGGTTCTGATGTGGAGAAAGGCCTGCTGTTCTCCCCCAAAGAATTCATCAAGAACATGTGGACCGACTTCAAGCTTTCGCCCCGAACACGCCAGCTGTCCACATCGTTGCCGGGTGACCGCAGCGGCTTCCGGCCTCGGCGAAGCAGCGGTCACCAGGGGGCGAGCGTTCCCAGGGCGACGGTCCCCAAGCCCTTCCAGATGACACTGCGTGAGGCTGAGCGCCGGCGGCGCGGCATCAAGACGCGCTCGGAGGTGGAGCTGGAGAACGCCGAGTTGAGACGACAGCTGGAGGAGATGTCCGAGTGCCACAACAAGTTCCGCGCGAGCCCCGTGCCGGCGCACGTCCACCTGCCGCTTTACAATGACCTACGGGAGCGACGCCAGGAACAACGGCGGAATATGCGGGAAGAACGCCACCTCAAGACCAAGGTTTCAATAGTTTAGGATTTTTATTTAGTTTGAAAGTCACACCTCGGTTCCGGAAATTAATACATTCATTTGAAAATTCACCTAAATGCGAATTTTTGGGCCAACCTATTGCTCCATTATTTGCAAAGAAAACTCAGCTATTTGCTGTGTTAATCAAAACAAAGCAAAAAAGACAAAGAAAACAAGAAACGGCTCTTAACTTGAAAAACTTTTATCTAGGGCACTCATAAGTCAAGTTACCACTGTACTTTAATTAGGTTTGTAAACAGACAATGCAGCACAGATCATTTCTACACTTGAGACTATGTGAGTCCCGGAATGCACATGTGACGGAAACAATGAGTCCCAACCTGGGAACAATGAGTCCCTGCAATTTATAGATTTTTATTACAGTTATTACTCTTATTTTTTTTTGCATACTAATGCAAGTACATCCTTTTTAAGAACAATTCACTTTTAATTCATTGACATTGTAATGAAGAAAAATCAAGAAACTCTACATTTTCTACAGCGCTTATCCTCACTAGGGTCACGGTTATGCTTGGTGGGATGGTTGTGTTTAAGATGAATTTAGTCATTTTGAGGTTCTAAGTTGTGTTGTCTGTGTTGCGACTTCATACAAATTCGACATACCAGCTCGTTGGTGTTAGCGGGATGGCCGGGTTCATCTGGCTTGAATCCAAAATGTTCCCAAATGGTCCCGGTGGCTTTAAGCTTTGGAACTAATTCCATTTATGCCTCTCAATTGTCTTAACTGCAGCTACCGGCTCTCCGTCGGAAAACTTAGCTTCGTGTAAGCGAGCGCCTACATTTCAAACAGACGCACGCACACACACACACACACACACACACGCGCACACACGGCCAATCAGACCTGGGGTCCATGCCCTTCAATATCTCTGATTGGTTTAGAGACCACGATGGGTTTCATGTGTGTGCTTTCCAGTCGCGGAAATGTTTTTTTCTTCCTCAAATGAATGGGCACCTGAATGCACCCTCTGATATATATATTTTTTTTGCCCCAACATTCAGAAATTAGGGTGCATATGGGACTAAATTAGTCGCACTCTAGAGTCCTGTCCCTTCCAAAAACAAAAAATGAATACGCCGGATTTCCAGCACCTCGATGGAGTACTGCATCCTAAAACACAGATTGATCAAACTTTATATGTCCCTGCTAATTTGTGTGCATCTCAGATGCGGGACGCACATATAATGAGATCCCTGATGCAGTTTTAGAAAGATTGTTTGTTTCTTTTTCTTTTGTTTCACTTCTATTTCCGTTGACATTTTGTTTTTGTTTTATTCTATTGTATAATAACCTTGCTGGGGACTCTCTCCAAGCCCTTCAGCTTCCTGGAGAGGGAGCGTCTGAAGAAGGAGCAGCGCCAGCAGCAGCCTCAGCAGCCTGGCCAGCAAGAGCGGGTGAAGCCCTTCAAGGCCAAGCCGGTGCCCAGGTCGGTGTACGCGGCAGCGGTGGGGGAGCTGAGGAAGGAAGAGCAGCTCTACCGATCCATCAAGAAGCAGATGAGAGCCCAGGAGATGCTCTACAGCGCCGCTGCACCTCCGAGCACGCTCACCAAAAGACTGGTGGAGAGCAAGAAGAGCAAAGACCAGCCCCAGACCTTCACTCACCGGCCGCACATCAACAAGGATGTGCCCGACTTTGACGCCAGCTTCAAACGCTTCCAGAAGCTCGTGGAGAGGACCAAAGAGGTGAAGCCCACTACGGCATGCGAGCCCTTCCGGCTGAGGACGGCCCAGATCCCGTCCCGCCGCGAGCGCATCCTGGCCGAGGTGGAGAAGGAGCGGAGCAGCCCGGGGACGCTTCGCTGGCCGTACTTCAAGAGCTCGCGCACAGCAAACTCCAGCCTCTGCTCGTCCCTGTCGGGGAGCATGGAGCTCCTGCCCGCCAAGGAAACGGACGCCTCCAAGAAACGACACGAGGCCGTGAGGTACCGTGACTCCTCCTCCTCATCCTCCTCCTCCTCCTCCTCCTCCTCATAGACCACAGCCTCCTTAGCGACCTCCAGAGTGACTCTCCTCCCAAGAGACCCAACCCCACCCCGCCACCACCCCTGGCCCTCCAGAAGCCTGTGTAGCTCCCTCAAAGATGCTCATCCTGTAAGTAAAATTTGATTGACATCGCAGTTCGTAAATCGGGGAAAAAAATATTTTGCAATAAATGAATTCAAAATAAATGTTTACCCAATTATTGGATTAATTGATGGAAAGATCGATAGAATAATTGATGCTAGAGATATTCGATAGTGACAGACCTAGCTGCATAGTCGAGTTTAAGTTTATTTCTATCGTCCTTAATCCCAAAAGAGTCGAGTCGAGTATGCATGCAATGTGGAGTCCCCGCAGTAAATTACATGTTCAAAGCGGCACGGTGGGCGACTGCTTAGAGCGTCTGCCTCACAGTTCTGAGGACCGGGGTTCAATCCCCGGCCCCGTCTGTGTGGAGTTTGCATGTTCTCCCCGTGTCTGCGTGGGTATTCTCCGGGCACTCCGGTTTCCTCCCACATCCCAAAAACAGGCATGGTAGGTTGTTTGAAGACTCTAAATTGCCCATAGGTGTGAATGTGAGTGCGAATGGTTGTTTGTTTATGTGTTTATGCCTGCGGTTGGCTGGCAACCAGTTCAGGGTGTACCTGACCCCGCCTCCTGCCCGAAGATAGCTGGGATAGGCTCCAGTACTCCCGTGACCCTAGTGAGGATAAGCGGCTCAGAAAATGGATGGAGGGATATTACGTGTTCAAATAAAATGCTTAACTTCAGAATTCTCTAAAGAAAACAAAAAAAATACAGATAATATTTAATGTTTTGATCATATGGGTAGAAGCAAAATCATGCATTGTAAAAATGCATTGTACATAGGCAAAAGGGTTTTCCAGAATTTTGAGGGCAGCTTTGGGGGTGTGTATTATACATGGATGCGCATTATACATGAGAAATTACGGTAATCCATATATTACAGTGCCATGAAAAGGTATTGGCCCCCTTCTCAAAATCATATATTTTTGCATATTTTCCCCACGTTGTTTAAGATCATCAAACAAATAAATATCTGAGAACTCTAGAACTATAGTGAAATTAAAATGCCGTTTTTTAATGCCGATTTCATTTATTAAGGGCCTGGAGGTGGGGCTTGAAGGCGAGCGCCCACCCAGGCACAGGGTAGAGTGGGACCCCCTTCCCATGGGCTCACCACCTGTGGGAGGGGCCATAGGGGTCAGGTGCAGTGCGAGCTGGACGGTGGCCGAAGGCAGGGACCTTGGCGATCTGATCCCCGGCTACAGAAGCTGGCTCTAGGGACGTGGAATGTCACCTCTCTTACAGGGAAGGAGCCTGAGCTGGTGTGTGAGGTCAAGAAGTTCCGACGAGATATAGTCGGACTTGCCTCCACACACAGCTTGGGCTCTGGTACCAGTCCTCTTGAGAGGGGTTGGACTCTCTTCCACTCTGGAGTTGCCCACGGTGGGAGGTGCCGAGCAGGTGCGGGTATACTTATTGCGGCTCGGCGCCTGTACGTTGGGGTTCACCCCGGTGGACGAGAGGGTGGCCTCCCTCCACCTTCGGGTGGGGAGACGGGTCCTGACTGTTGTTTGTGCCTATTCACCAAACAACAGTTCAGAGTACCCACCCTTCTTGGAGTCCTTGGAGGGGGTGCTGGAGAGCGCTCCTGCTCGGGACTCCATCGTTCTGCTGGGGGACTTCAATGCTCACTTGGGCAATGACAGTGAGACCTGGAAGAGCGTGAAACCTAGACATCGAATCCGAGTGGACCACGCTCCGCACCTCCATTGCTGAGGCGGCCGACCGGAGCTGTGGCCGTTAGGTGGTCGGTGTGGCAATCCCTGTACCCGTTGGTGGACACCAACGGTGAGGGATGCTGTCAAGCTGAAGAAGGAGTCCTATCGGGCCTTTTTGCCATGTGGGACTCCTGAAGCAGCTGATGGGTACCGACTGGCCAAGCGGAATGCAGCTTTGGTGGTCGCTGAAGTAAAAACTCGGGTATGGGAGGAGATTGGTGAGGCCAAGAAGAAAGACTTCCGGACCGCTTCGAGGAAATTCTGGTCCACCGTCCGGCATCTCAGGAGGGGGAAGCAGTGCATCATCAACGCTGTGTATAGTGGGGATGGGGCGCTGCTGACCTCAACTCGGGACGTTGTGAGCCGGTGGGGAGAATACTTCGAAGACCTCCTCAATTCCACCGACACGCCTTCACCTGAGGAATCAGAGTCTGGGTTCTCTGATGCGGGCTCTCCTATCTCTGGGGTTGAGGTCACCGAGGTGGTTCAAAAGCTCCCCGGGGGTGGATGAGATTCAGAATTTGGTCCGCATATCTGGCAGTAAGTCGTACTTGTTTCCGGTGTGGGTTGGACTCCGCCAAGGCTGCCCTTTGTCACCGATTCTGTTCATGTTTTGCTGTTTGAATACAGCAAAAAGGAAGGGTCTTCGAGCATGAACGGTCTTTTTAAGGTAATTCTACTGCATTTCAATCAGATTCAAGTCTAGAATTTGACTAGGCCACTCCAAAACCTTCCTTTTGTTTTTTTTAAGCCATTCAGAAGTTGACTTGCTGGTGTGCTTTGGATCGTTATCCTGCTGCAGAACCCAAGTGCGCTTCAGCCTGAGGTCACAAACTGATGGTTGAACATTCTCCTTCAGGATTTTCTGTTAAAGAGCAGAATTCATCATTCCATCAAGCACAGCAAGTTGTCCAGGCTCTGAAGGAGCAAGCCAGTCCAAGACCATAACACTACCACCACCATATTGGACTGTTGGTAGGATGTTCTTTTTCTGAAATGCTGTGCGACACTCACGCCAGATGTAACGAGAGACACACAGTCCAAAAAGCTCAACTTTCGTCTCATCAGTCCATATAATATTCTCCCAAAAGTCTTGGGAATCATTCAGATGTTTTCTTTTTTGTTGTTGTTGTTGTTTTTTTTTTTTTTGCAAAGACGAGCCTTTATGTTCTTTTTGTTCAGCAGTGGTTTTCGCCTTGGAACTCTGCTATGGATGTCATTTTTGCCCAGTCTCTTCCTTATTGTTGTGTTATGAACACTGACCTTAACTAAGGCAAATGAGGCCTTAAGGTCTTTAGAAGTTGACCTGAGTTCCTTTGGGTAATCTTTGTAGGCCGGCCACTCCTGGGAAGCTTCACCACTGTTCCATGTTTTCTCTACGTGAGGATAATGGCTCTCCCTATGGTTTCCTGGAATCCTACTAAAACTTTAGAAATGGCTTTTGTAACCCTTTCCAGACTGATAGGTGACGATTACTTTATTTCTCTACTGTTCTGAAATTTCTTGGGATTGTGTGACTTTGTTGAAGCTTTTTTTTAGATCTTTTATCCGACTTGATTTTGTTAGGACAGATTTCTTGATTGAACAGGTCTGGAGGTAATCAGGCTTGGGTGTGATCAGTGAAAGTTAACCAGATTGTGATTAGCCACACTTATTCACAATCTAACAAGGGCAGTAATTAATTTTTCACACAGAGCCAGGTTAACTTTGCCTTAATAAATGAAATCAGTATTTAAAAACAAAACAAACAAAACAAGATTTGTTTGATGATTTTAACCACTGAAGTGAGGAAACTAGGAAGGAAAATATGATTTTGAGAAGGGGGTCAATACTTTTTCACAGCACTGTATATTATATTTCAAACTCAAGGTGCACAATTAAAATTAATCACTGCCATTGACGGCTTTTGAAGTCAAATATCCATGTTAATGGGGAAGGCTGGCAGTGAATGAGTTAAAAGAAACGTTGTTACAACCTTATTTCAAAATTGAATATTTTTCTCAAAATTATAGCTACAACACGTTATTTTCCATATTGTAACTTAGAAAATGTATTGAAAATAAAAACTAAGAAATCACTAAGTATTCACAGCCTCTGTTGATGCAGTGGCGGCACAGTGGCCAACTTTGTTCACATCGGCATTATTGGGTATTGTGTGTAGAATTTGGAGGGAAAAAATGAATTGAATCCATTTTGGAAGAAGGCTGTAATAAGAAAATGTGGAAAAAGTGAAGCACTGTCAATACTTTCCAGATATACTAAGTTAGAACTATTTTGGCGGTGAAAAAAGCAGGTTCCGATTTCACTTTGTGACTGTGCGGGCAGGCAGGCTCTGGAGCGCAGGAGGAGGGCTGAGCAGGAGGAGGAACGCTGGACTGAGAGGCAGAAGGAGCGTGAGAAAAAGCTGCAGAAGCTGGTGCAAAAGCGGGCTAGCGCCAATGATCCGCACCTGGCGCTCACCCACACACACGGCCACAAACTCCAAGAATTCAGGTGAGGCAATTTGCAAGGTGACTTTAACTCCCAGTTGTGGGAAACGGGCAACTTTGTGGCAGCTGATGTGGCTTCCTGTTATGACATATTTCGATGACATCATCGCCAGGTATTGTTGTCAACAATTGTCGCCACACCTCAGGCGCAAGGAAATGTGCAGGTTGACGCTGGCTAATTTTTGCAGATTTTTCTCTGTTGTCAAGTGAAATACTAAAGGACAAAGTATTGTAAAACAGTCCAATGTTCTGCCTGTAATTTATATCTTTATTGTTGTAAGTGTTAAGGGACCAAAAACGATTTTCATTATAGATTTTTAAAACTTAATCCGCTCATTAATCGGTTATTGGATTTTTATGCTTCCAAATATTGCAATTGGCCTAAAAAATATCCATATCGGTTGGCCGCTA
This sequence comes from Phyllopteryx taeniolatus, assembly GCF_024500385.1. Taxonomy (NCBI): domain Eukaryota; kingdom Metazoa; phylum Chordata; class Actinopteri; order Syngnathiformes; family Syngnathidae; genus Phyllopteryx; species Phyllopteryx taeniolatus. The sequence continues at coordinate 18,326,127 of NC_084505.1, forward strand.
GTTTTAACACAGTTGATCAGATAATTAGATAACGTCAGTGGCGGATATCGCGTTCAACAAGTGTTTCAACGCCTCAGAATTTAGGAATATTTTAGGTAAGCTCCAAAACTTCCCCATAACCCACCGAGCCATGTTTCGGAGCGATGAAAAGGCAACTTTGACGCACGCATCTGATGCGGCGTCGCGCAACCAGATAAATTAGATGACAGCTTTTCATTGGCTCATGGCGTTTCAACGCATTCTGAGCCAATGACAGCTTGACAGGTTTGACAGATTGGAGTGGTTTGGCGCCATACTCGCTGTATGGGATGCAACATTATGCTTCAAAATGGGGTTGCGAGGAGATAAGAGATTTGGAGAGCGAGAGCATTTTGGCAAGTCAACCATACATTTTAGTACAGTTTTTAAATAAAGCTCAAAGCTCTAAATAAACCCTTAACCGACATTTAACCACATTTAACATTTAACAGAATTTGCATTAATTCTTTGGATTAATCTGGAATGTGTTTTCAGAGTATGGGTGAGAGCATCTGCATATTTTTTTGTAATGACGATATAATCATGATTTGGTATGAAGGAACAAAACACATACAGACTTTGCTGAACTTTGATTGCTGTCATGCGAAACAGTGCCAGTGCTTCAGTCGTACTCTTTAGAGGTTGCTATCGACACAGCTGACATGGCTTTCCGCAATCAGATAATTACATGTCGTCAGTTCAGGTGTGAAACTATACCAATTCCGTTGTTGCTGCCATCCTGATTCTGGTACCTCAGAAGCCAGGAAACTCGCAGGTGGACTTGAACCCATCATTTCTTATCGGAACCTTTGACTCAGAACAGAAGCTGTGGGGGGAAAAAGCAGACTTTTGAGCGTCAGTGTGAAAAGGGCTACCGTGTGCTTCTTATCCCCCCCCCTTGTTCAGGAAACAAGACCGCCAGCGCAGGAAGGAATATCAGCGGGAAATCAAGGAGATTGAGGAGCGTGTGAAAGGAAGGCCTCTGCTGCTGGAGCAGGCTGCCCAGGTACACGACATAACACGCAACGGTTTTAATATAGCCATAGACCGATTCACAGTGTTTTTAAACAAGAGACAAGGGGATACTGACTACCGTTGGCCTGTACTGAAAACGATGACAAAGATTTGTGTTTGGGGTTACGCCACCAGATGTACAGTGGCGCCTTGAGATGTGAGTTACCTGACTTCTTGAGTTCTTCGAGATATGAGCCGTTGTTTGGACGATTAGTTTTTTTTTTTTTGCTTTGACTTGTGAGCAAACTTGAGATAAGAGCGCTATATGGTGCCAGTGACTCAACTCACTTCACGGCAAGCAGCATTTTGACAAATATTTCATCAAAAGAGGCTTCAAGTTTTTTTATTGCCACTCCCAGTTGTCGTCTACTGTCAAACTAAATCTACAAGAGAATTACATATTGTGTATTACAAGTTTGCTTGAAGAATATCCCTGTTCGCTTACTGCGAACACATAATGGAAAACAAATGGCGTCGCATCAAGAGTCGTCGTGTTATAAACATTAAAGCAACTGATATTTGAACGCAAACAGTGGAGCAACACATGTAGACAGACAATATCGCAATGTTCACAGGCATTTTTCTTCTATAAAGAACCACCTATATTACTGTGGATTACGGAATTTAGTTATCACTGTCTCCATGTATTTCTGTATGTTTGTATTATACTGCTCCGAGGTGGCCAAGGCGATAGGAACAGCACATTTCATTAAAGCAAAAAGAGTAACAAAAACTGTTTAATTCTTTACCATGTATTTGTCACTTGTCATGTTTTTATAATCTATGATATTATAGAGTGCTAGTTTTCTCAATAAAACATTACAAGCATTTTTGAGCCGATTAACGGCACTTCCATTCATTTCGGTGTGAAAAGATGTGTTATGAGTTACGAGCATGGTTACGGAACAAATTAAACTTGTATCTCAAGGCACCAGTCTTCTTTATTATATTTATTCCGATTCTGAACATGTGCTCTGCCGAAACGACAGAAGAATGCTAAGCAGGCGGCACAGAAGCGTTTTGCCGATAAGCTGCACGGAGTGCACCTGAACGAGGACTTCCTCAGCAGGAAGGCGGCGGCAGCACGGACACACACCGGCGGCGCATGGTAAATGTTCACCAGGCATTGGGTAGATTAAGTAGGGCTGGGCCATTTGGCCATCAAAATGTCCCTTTTGTCAAAACATGTACACTACCAGTCGAAGGTTTGGACACGCTTACTCATGCTATTGAATGAGAAACTGAAACTCATTCTTCTCTTGTTGGCCAGCGAGCCTTCGGATTCCGAGGACGCCGCCGCCCTGGAGCCTGTCCACTACTGCAAGGTCTTCCTGGATGACCAAGACCAGGAGGTGGGGAGAGAGGATGAGGACCAGAGTGACAAAGATTCACGTGATTGCAGCGAGGACGGCAAGCGGCATCATTCCGACGGAAGCTGTCACTACTCGGACGATCGTGACCACTATGACGATGATGAGGAGAGGGATGCCGAAGACGGGAAGCGGGATGAGGACGAGTAACATCCTTAGCAGCAGTCGGGAAGAGGACGTACGATAGTGTACAGTTGACCCTCACTGTTCTTGGGGGTTAGGGAACAAGACCAGTGGCAAATAGTCGAGACCCCCTACAAATATTTAGAACTGTCTTGTTGTTTAAACCCTAAATATGCCCCATGATCCCAAAACACAGGCAAATTATTTTGCGACTGGGGGTTTGGGTTGCTTTGCTTTTTTTTTTTTTTTTTTTTTTTAAATCCACCCTTCCGCCCGTCCGCCCGTCCGTTTTCTTCCACTTAACCGGAGTTGGGTCACGGCGGCAGAAGCTTTAAGCAGGGAAGCCCAGACTTGCATTTCTATTTAATTATGTCATTACTGTATGTTTTTATGAAGTATAGTTTTATATAGTGTAATGTGTTAATATTGACAAAGAAACTGCACATTTTTAGGTGGGAGGCTCTCACAGATAATGGCATTTCCAGTCTTTTCATTTGGGAATGATGTTTAAAACTTTTCTCAAGGCACCACTGTATTAGCGTTAAAGCTTAAAATTGATAAGCTAACATAGATTAAAATGTAAAGCAATGCCCCATTAATATTACTACAAATGACAATACCAAATGAGTCCAACCCCCCAGCTGATAAGTACCAATGAGGGAGGGGCGAATTTAAAGATGTAACACCAAATAACAACATGCAGGACCCGTTACCCCACCCGAAGGCGGAGGGAGGCTACCCTCTCGTCCACGTCCACCGGGGTGAACCCCAATGTACAGGCGCCACACCACCTCGGCGCCTCTCACCGTGGGCAACTCCAGAGTGGAAGGGAGTCTAACCCCTCTCGAGAGGACTGGTACCAGAGCCCAAGCTGTGTGTGGAGGCGAACCCGACTATATCTAGTCGTAACTTCTCGACTTCGCACACCAGCTCGGACCTCCTTCCCTGCCAGAGAGGTGACGTTCCATGTCCCGAGAGCCAGCTTCCGTAGCTAGGGATCGGATCGCCAAGGTCCCGCCTTTGGCCACCGCCCAGCTCACCCGACCCCTATGGCCCCTCCCACAGGTGGTGAGCCCATGGGAAGGGGGACCCACGTTACCCTTCTGGGTGCAGGCCCGGCCACCAGGCGCTCGCCTTCGAGGCCCGCCTCCAGGCCTGGCTCCAGAGAGGGGCCCCGGTGACCCGCGTCCGGGCAAGGGAAAACGTCTTCCTGTATTCATAGAGGTTTTTGGAGCTGTGCTTTGTCTGGTCGCTCACCTTGGACCTGTTTGCCATGGGTGACCCTGCCAGGGGCATAAAGCCCCAGACAACTTAGCTCATAGGATCATTGGGACACACAAACCCCTCACCACAATAAGGCGACAGCTCGAGGGTTTTTTTATTTTTTTATTTTTCCTTTTTGTATTTTTTTTTTTAAATTTCTAATTTGTTAATTGTGTGCATTGACTTGAGTGACGTCTATATTTAAGACAAATCGTTAAAAACAATGCTATTCGATTTCTTTGGCAACTGAATGTAAATCAATGATTGAGGGGGCTTCATATCAAATCTTAACTAGGGCGCCACGTTGGGTAGCGCCTGCCCGTGCACTTTTCTGGGACCCTGTTGAGGGTGTAGAGATGCTCCTCTGTTCCATGGCCAGAAAACCAAACGACCATTGCGTTGACTACAGTCAATTTTTATGACTTAGTTGTGACTTGACAAAAAGGAAAACATTTGAGACTTCACTTGGACTTGGGGAGTTAAAGACTCAGGACTTGAGACATGAGGTGGTGTACGTACAAACAGGTGAGCTCAATAGGCCAATAATATCATTATTTGACCTTATTGACATTTTTATAAAGACTCAATAGTGCGGGTAAGACTGCACTGTAAGGTGATTTGACTTGGGACTCGACTTGCCCAAGACAAAGCAGCGACTTGCACATGACTTGATCCCATCTCTGTATTGTACAGCAGAATCACGTGTACATAGTACTCAATGTTAAAGTACATATGACATTGTAGGTGTTGTTGTTAATAAACTCTTCTAAAGTCAGCAATTGTCTTCAGTGGTGGGTAGTAAACTGTAATATGCTGGCCATGCAAGAACTGGGATGTTTTCAGCTTCCAGGAATTACAGATCGTTGCAACGTGGATGAATGGCACAACAATGGCCCTCAGGATCTTGCCACTGTATCGCTGTGCATTGAAAATGCCATCAATAAAATGCACCTGTGTTCGTTGCCCATAACATACGCCTGCCCATACCATAACCCCAGCGCCGCCGTGGGCCACTCGATCCACAACGTAGACATCAGAAAACCGCTCGCCAAACACGCTTTCTGTGTGTCAGTGAAAACTGGTATTCATCTATGAAGAGCACCTCTCCAATGTGCCAGACTCCATCGAATGTGAGCATTCCGCCGACTGAAGTCGGTTACGACGACAAACTGCAGTCAGGTCGAGACCCCGATGAGGGTGACAAGCATGCAGATGAGCTTCCCTGAGACGGTTCTTGACAGTTTGTGCAGAAATTCTTTGTTTCTTTGCAAACTGATGGTTGCAGCAGCTGTCCGGGTGGCTGGTCTCAAGACGATCTTGCAGGTGAACATGCTGGATGTGGAGGTCCTGGGCTAGTGTGGTTACACGTGGTCTGCGGTTATGAGGCCATTCCTGCAGTCAGCATGCCAATTGCACGCTCCCTCAAAACTTGCAACATCTGTGGCATTGTGCTCTGTGATAAAACTGTGGCCTTATATATGTGTATATATATATGTGTGTGTGTGTGTGTATATATGTGTATATATATATATATATACGTATATACATATATATATATATATATAATACGTATATACATATATATATACGTATATACATATATATATATATACGTATATATATATACATGTATATATATACGTATATATATGTGTATATATATATATATATATATATATACGTATATGTATATATATATGTATATATATATATATATATATATATATATATATATATATACGTATATGTATATATATACGTATATGTATATATATACGTATATATATATATATATATATATATATATATATATATACGTGTATATATATATATATATCCAACGAAGGAGTGGCTACGTAAGAAGCATTTCGACGTCCCGGAGTGGCCTAGCCAGTCTCCAGATCTCAACCCCATTGAAAATCTTTGGAGGGAGTTGAAAGTCCGTGTTGTCCAGCAACAGCCCCAAAACATCATTGATGGGCCAAAATACCAGCATGCGTGTGTGTGTGTGAAAACCTTGTGAAGACTTCCAGAAAACGTTTGACCTCTGTCAGTGCCAACAAAGGGTACATAAAGTATGGAGATTAACTTTTGTTATTGACCAAATACTTATTTTCCACCATAATTTGCTAATAAATTCTTTAAAAATCAGATGTTTTCTTGATTTATTTTCTCATTTTGTCTCTCATAGGTGACGGGTATGATGAAAGTTACAGGCCTCTCTAATCTTTTCAGTGGGAAAACTTGCACAATTGGTGGCTGACTAAATACTTGTTTGCCCAACTGTGTGTGTGTGTGTGTGTATGTATATATATATTATTTATATATATATATAATGTTTTTAACTCCGGCATGCTGGTTTTCAAATATGCAGGTTTCAGAGGACCTTTATTTTGAAATGCCACATCAGATTTTTATGAAAGCGCTTTATTCAGAGTCCTGGGATGGTCTCGTGACCCCCTTGACGGGACTGGTTCTGGAATAACTACAGGATTTTAAAAAATATATATATTTTTTAAGATCGGGGTGAATGGCAGTGAAATTTGCTGATTTCAGAGGACTTTTGAAATGTCAACCCCTTGATCGTGTGTGTGTGTGTGTGTGTATATATGTGTGTGTGTGTAAATGCAAAATTCACTATCTCAATTGAGAAGAGAATAGAATATTACACAAGAAACGAATTTATAATAAAATGATTTTGAGAGAGAGAGTGGGAGGGAGGGAGAGAGATTGGTCAGTATTTTTTGAGGTGATACTTGGTGTGAAAGGTTTTAATAATGTATAATAATATTCCTTGACTGATGTGAAATTGATTGATTGATGAAATTGTAAATTTCATTTCAATTTTTAATTATATTTTGGGGAAACGCTGACGTTACAGTAGGATCTCGCGACATCTCCAAAGAAAGCAGAACGGCTGCGCACGAGGTGGCCGGAAAAAGCCGGAAAAGGCCGAAGAGCGGCGCACGCTGCGTCAACCATCAACTCCCCGCCCCTCCCTCCTTTTTTAAACATGGCGGCCGTGTCTACTCTCCCAACTAACGTCCAGCCGCCTGCAAAGTGACGCGGCCTCCTTCGGCCTCGCTCGGCCGCCTGTCAGTTGTCCTTCTCCGCCTCTCGGATGCGAACGTCGACCGCCTCCTCGCCGACGCCGTCCCGCCGACAAGAAGCTCCAAGCCCCGGCCGGCCTACCGACCGCTGTAGCCTCCGCGGAAGGGCCCTTCTTCTTCTTCTCCTCCTTTTTGGAGCCCAAGCAGCAACGGGCAGCCTGGAAGTCACCCCCCCAGCCAGGCAGCCACCTTCCCCCGTCCGGAGCGATGGTTTGACACGGAGCACTCGGGCCGTCCTCTGCGCCAACGATGTGTGAAAACTGCGCCGAGCTGGTGGAGGTTCTGAACGAAAGTGAGGAGGGCAACCTGCTTGCCCAGTAACACACACACACACACACACACACGCACACACACACACACACGATCAACGTTACCCGCCGACTACCGTTAGATCCGTACAACTTTGTGTCTTTCTTCAGTTGTGATCGTGTTTGTTTGCATTTTAACCACCGGCGTCCAGGGCATTCGTGTACACTTGTAGGCCCGTATTATCAGACAGATTGATTGCGGGGGGCCTTGTCTGTCTGTCTGTCAAAACACAAGTGCGAGACAGACGTCCTCGGTCTCTCTCTGTGGGGAAACGGATAACGACTAAATTGCTTCCCCACGAGGACGTTAAAATGTTATCAAAATGTTGTTGAAATGCAGGCCAGCAAAGGTAGCTCGACAGGCTAGTGAAGCTAGCCACTTTGTTGGATGTGTTTGTCAGGTCAAGCAGCTGCCTTTTGTTTTGGGCTCAATTCCTTTGACTTGACAGCTACACAACGTTTATATGTATAAACCTCCCTCAAATGATCTCTTGTTTCTACCAAATTCTTCTTTTTGGGGCAAACTAGTAAATATTCGTAGCCGTTAGCTCGCCAGCAAATGTTATCTGCAAACACGTTTGTTAGCCGAGCTTGTCCTTTTTTCCCTGTCTGTTTTGTGTGTGTGTGTGTATTTCAATGCCCGGCGCCTGACGCTAGTCAGTGTCCAGTCATTAGTGCAAAAAAAGTCACATTTATCAGCCCATACTGTCAGACAGACTGATTAGGGGCCTGTCCGTCTGTCAAAACAAAAGTAGTCGGTTGAAGTGGGAGACAGGCGTCCTCAGTCATCTTGTTTGCTGTTAAATGTTTGACAAAATGTGAGAATATTGAAACTGGAGTCAGGAAAGTTAGCCCCAGAGGCTAGTGAAGCTCGCCTACTTTGTTTGATGCGTTTAGTTTGTCAGCTCCTTTGTTTTGTGGGACGACTTGCGGGCAAGCATTCGCTTAAGTGACAACTCCTCCACTTTTATGTGTGAACTTAACTTGTATATCTTGTGTATGTCTTTTTTTTTTCTATTTGTTATTGTGGCAAACTAGTTAAATCTCTGTAGATGCTAGCGGCGGCTAAGCTAGCATCAGATGGCGTGTTTTTTGTTTTGTTTTTGCCAAATGAATTTTATTCGTCGTTTACGAATTTCACAAACGCTTCCACTATTGTTTAGTTTTATTTGTGAGTAGTTTGTTTGGCGTTTCCTAGCTCGCGTGTTGTCAACGTCAAGTGAGGACAAGTCAACAGAAGCTAAATTTAGCATTGATATGCTAACCAGGCCGTGCTGTCTTGCGTTTAAATAGCCACAAAACGCTATCCCCACAGCAGTTAGTCCCTCAAAAGCACACTCAATTACATCGTTTGTGGTCTGCATGCGTACGTTTTCCAATTATTAGTGCTGTGAATGCGATTTATTGCAGTTAGCGATGAAAAGAGGTACTGGTCGAGTGGGGGTCGTCGGACACAAAATTAGGGACACTGCAAGCGCAATAAGTGCATTGCATCATGCTCGCATTTGATTGACAGTTGGACTGTCGAGCGTAACACCTCTGTTGTATGTGTACGTCGTATTTAATGTCTATGCACCTGTACAAGAGAATATTACCTGTAATGTTGCATTTTTACCTCATATTTAATCTTGATATACCTTTATTACTCTGTATTTACAGCATATTTAATGCCTATATGCCTTTAACCTAACACATTTACCTCATTTAATGGGTATACGCCTCTAATGTAGAATATTTGCAGCATGTTTGTCTGTACCTCTATAGCATAATGCTCACTTTGCAATATATTCTAATTAATGTGTACATATCTTTTATAGTTTATTCAATGTATACACCTGTAAGGTACCAATTTGCATTATTAATTTGTCAATGCCACTACTTTACCATATTCACATCTTAATGGAATGTTCATACACCATATGCTGCATATTTAAATCATATTTAATGTGTATCCATTAGGGGTTGGTCGGTGCAGGTAAGCCACAGTACCTGTACCTCTGTTTTTGGGCCACGGTTTGATACATTTTCAGTTTGTGTTTTGAGCATAAAGACAATTTTTTTCTCTCTCTCTCAACATCGCTTTATTTTATTTGTTAGCAAAAACTACATTTTGTAGTGTACTGAATAATATAATTTATTTCAAGTTACTTATTTAAATTTCAAGTTACTTATTTAAATTTTGTACTTTTTCGAATGGTAGACTGTCTCTTATTACTTGACTAATTTTATACACATCAATACAGTAGTAGTAAAATATAACAAAACATTTACAAAAACAATTAACAAAAAAACGCTACTTGTGTAACATCTGGATTAAGCGTGGTTCGATTGGTCATGCCTGATCGACACGCTTAATCCAAGTGTTACACTTAAGTACGGAGGTCGGGAATTCAAATGTATGTATGGCAGAGCACACTATAACGTGGGTCAAACGTTTTCATGAAGTGACCAGCGTCAATGCAAATTGAACGGAAAAGCCGAAAAATCGCGGTCCGTATGCGTGTATTGTCCTATGCGGAGTGTATCGAACAAAGTAGCGTCCCATCCTTAGTATCCTCTAATGTAGCATATATACATCCTATTTAATGTTCTATGTAGTTACTCTAATTTAGATTCTTAGTGGGTGTTTTTTGATGTTTGTTTTGTTTTGAGTGGATGCGTTAGCGATGGGTGCGTTTCGATGTGTCAAGCTGTCATTGATAGGGTTCATCCCATCTATGGGTTTGAGCTACACTGACATTGGCAGAGAGCCGATACGTACCCACATTTGGAAGAGGCCCGAGTGCCATCTGAAGAAATCCGATTCCATGCGTTTTTTTATTATTATAATTTATTTTTAAATCTCTAACACAGTGACACACTTGTGGAATTGTCACCAGAATCATGCATTGTAAATCCAGCTCAAAGTCAAATATTTTTTAACTAACTGATTATTAAAATGTGAGAGACCGCAGACATGATGAGGGGAAAACCAGAAACGATATTATGCTGGGGTTTGATTATGAAATTACCTTTTTAAAAAGTATCTTGACATTGTGCTGTTGTGTTTTTATGTGTTTGTGTTGCTGCTGGAAGGCAAACGCAATACGCATGTGCATTGTCGTACAGTAAGTGTCAGTGTGAGCCATTGTTTTTGTATGTCTAGTCACATACAAAGTCAAATGTGTAACGGAATTCCTTCAGGGTGCAATTTGTTTTTTTTCGCTATGGAATAAGGAAGAAATGGAAATAATCTGTCACGGTCAAACCGGCCACTTAAACCTTTTATTAGGGATGCACGCGGTATATGAAGTCACATTTTAACATTCTTAACTCACATACAAGTGTAAAAAGAAGTCAACCACTGTTAGCGGTTTTCAAAGCAGTTCCGCATTTTGCCAGCCATTTTAGAACATTTTGACTGAGCCACAGAATATTGTGTTCTGTGACGATATAAGAATTGAACCTACCAAAAGACCGAAAAGACTCTCTAACCAGAATTTCTTTTCTCTAGGTTTGTCTTTTCTTTAGTAATCAGCAGTAGAACATGGGTAGAAAACAAACATGTCAAGCAACACGTTGACGATAATATTGTATGCTTTTTTTGTGGCACCTCAAACTATGAACCAAAAACAAGACTACAAAAGGACTCCTGATTGCAAAATAATCATTTACAGATATACAACTCAGGAACGCACCGTGAATGACGCTGACTCACTGCATGGCTCGAGTTGAACGTCTTTGGCTTTTTTTACATGGTGTTCGTCATTCATTCCATGAACTACGTCATCTTTTTTTCACAATCACAATAGACACCTTCTACTAACTACTGCAACACATACTGTTCATACTATACATATACATACTCTGTTCGAGAGTGAGGTGCCTACCGTGTTCAACTTCCAACATGTTGGCATTTCTCTCCCTTAGTCGACGTGACAAGCCGAAATTCACACCCTAATCTTAATCTTCTACTCAAAAGTTGTGCTGATCTGAAAGGGTTGCTGTTGTTGTCAGCTGTGTGTTTCCGTTCGACTGGCAGTTCCATATGTTGTGTGCCGCTGACCTTTGAACCCAGACTTGCTGCCGCAGCGCTACATGCTCGCGTGTCGGCACCAGAAACAAAAACCCCGTTTACAACCTTTAACACTCTTCCCCTCAACCTCTCTCCCCCTCCCAGTCTTAAACCCCACCTTTTCAAATCTTTTGTCTGCTTTACTTGGTGCTCTTATATGTTGAAAGTGACATTTGTTCATTAATGAATGACGATGACAATGTGTAACTAATGGGCAACTATTGCCTAACTAACGACAAAGCGATTCGTTCACCTGCAATTTCAATTTCGACTTTCAGCAAAACTAGTTTCAGACTTTCGGCTACTCATGACAACTAGTTGCATATCCCACACACTGCGCCGCAGTACAGTTGTTTGGCCGCATCGATCGGTGTGCCTTACATGAAACTACAAACTTGACAGTAACGTGTAACTACTTGGGTGTTGTTGTGTAACAGCGGTGTTGTGCTTGCTCCTCAGTTTCCGACGCAGACGGCAGCGAGGGCGGCTTCCAGCTGAAGAAGGAACATGCGCTGCGAGTGTTGGCTCACATTAGCTCGTGGACGCAGAGGTAAGGCTGCATGCTTCCTGTTCAAGCCGAGCTGCACATCACCCAAGTGTTGACAATTATTCAAAAGCAATGGATGGCCTATCAAAAGCTTGCAGCCAGGAGCACATGGCTAGGCTCCTTTACTTGGCTCAACTGCACAGCCTCCTTAGTAGCATAATGCATTTGGCATAAGCATGAAGGATTTGGGGTTGGAAAACTGCAGAATTCCCTCCTGTTTTTTTGTTTTTTAACTGTATACAATTATATAGTAAGGATGTAACAATATCTCACGGTTCAGTTTTTTCTTGGTATTAATCTCACAGTAGGATAATTATTGCGATAGTGTGGGAAAGCTCACAGTATTTCTGGAAGGTTCACGGTACAGGTGGGGCGTAGAGGCGCACGCAGGGGAAAAGCGAAAGACCTATTTTTTTCTTGCTAGGCGAGCCCTCGATAGGCTTTAGTAATTTCTGTGCGTTTCCCCCACAGGTTTTGTAAAAAAGACCTCTTCTAATCATAGGGACTTAATGATATCTACATCTGAGTTTGGTTTTATTACAGTATTAAAGTCATGGTATGATAATTATTGCGATATCGTGGGGAAGCAAATTGCAGGAAGGTTCACGGTAATTGTGGGAGCGGAGAGGTGCACGCAGCAAAACCGAAAGACCTATTTTTCTTGCTGGCCAAGGCCTTCTCAACAGGCTTTAGTAGTTTCGGTGCATTTTCACACAGGTTTTTGTGAAAAAGACATCTTCATATCATACACAGTATTACAGTGTACTTCTATTCCCGTCCATCCAATGTTTTCATTCGTATACCACCAAAGGGCTATAATTGCTGCAGCAATAATCATGTTATGCTTCTAATAACAAGACTATCCATTTGAGAAATTCTGTTTACCAAGTTTCCAGTATTTGTCTTTTTTTTTTTTAATTTCTAACATTACTAATTGGATATTGCCTACTAACAGTGATTCCATTGCTTAAGTCCAAAAATTAAATTCACCAGCTTTTACTTCCTCTAGATCAAGGGTGTCAAACTCATTTTTGTCGCGGGCCACATCATAGTTCTGGTTCCACTCTGAGGGCTGTTATGGATGCAAACCATTATTACATGTACACAAATTAATGGATAATTACTTTTGAAATCAGAAGCCAGTAAAAACTGTTTGTTCAATTACATCCTTCCATCCATCCATTTTCTGAGCCGCTTATCCTCACAAGGGTCACGGGAGTGCTGGAGCCCATCCCAGCAATCATTGGGCAGGAAGCGGGGTACACCCTGAACTGATTCCCAGCCAATCGCAGGGCACACATGAACAAACAACCATTCACACTCACATTCACACCTAGGGGCAATTTAGAGACTTCAATTAACCTACCATGCATGATTTTTGGGATGTGGGAGGAAGCCGGAGTGCCCGGAGAAAACCCACGCAGGCACGGGGAGAACATGCAAACTCCGCACAGATGGGGCCGGGGATTGAACCCTGGTCCTCAGAACTGTGAGTCAGACGCTCTAACCAGTCGATCACCGTGCCGCCTGTTCAATTACAGTATGAATCAATTTTATTTCAAAAGCGGGGTTGGTAACAAAAAATGCTTGCAATATCTCAATATGTTTAACAGTGAAGCCAATTCGCAATTTTGGTATTTTAGCAAGAAACACAAAGTCGATGCACACACTCGCGGGCCACATAAAATGACGTGGTGGGCCGGATCTGGCCCCCGGGCCACCAGTTTGACACCTGTGCTCTAGATATTCAAGTGTGATCACGGTCCTTGTAGTTTACTTTGCTACGGTTCGCTATAGCCAACCCAATACTAAATTTTAAACAACGGCTCACTATTTTACCGTAACAAGAGCATGACGATATTGAAGCACTTTTAATATAGTGATATCGTGTCATCCATATTACATAGTGTAGTGACACTGCAGTTGACACGTGAATTGGTGTTGGAGTTTTACAAGTTCTGAGTGTCTGAGGCCTTTGAGGTATCTTAATGTGGTTGGATGAATGAGTTGGGCTGTGTGGCCTGTGCAACTGAGGACGGCAGGGAGTGAGTGAGTTAGCTTGTTTGGAAGCACGCACAGCAAATTGATGACTGAAAATAAATATCAATGACGTCATCAATTAGTCGACGTTACCCAAATTCGACGTCGTTCAACCCCTAGTTAGCATTTATTGGGTCGGTCGGTGTTGGTGCTTTTTTTTTTTAATGTCCAAGGAAGCAGTATCATGGATTTCCAATAAGCTTGTGGCATAGTAAATCTATTCTTTTCATGTATGTGGTTGATGCATATGGTTAGCGTTGCTGCGGCGCTGACTGACGGGCATTTTCCTCGTAGACAATGTCTGTGCTGCTTCAAGGAGTACAAGCATCTGGAGGTCTTCAACCAGCTGGTGTACGCGCTCATCAACCTGGTGGTCGGACAGATCAGCGGCCTCAGGGACCGCCTGTGCCGCCTATGCCGCCACGGACCCCCCGAGGGGGAGGCAGCAGGGGCGGCCGATAGCAAACATCACGACGATGACCGGGCTACGTTCGAGGCCCCCCACCGGCCGGCCTCACCCGGGGAGGACGAGCCCGTCAACGTGGAGCGGGACTCGGCGGAAGAGGAAGCAGAGTCTCCTGACCGCGGACTGAACCGGAAGCAGACTGAGACCCAGATGCAAGCGGGGCCCAAGGAGGGCGGCGGGTCTGGAGGCGCTCACGACACCCACGACGCGTTCAGCTTGTGGAACACGGAAGAGCGAGAGAAGCTGCTGCTATGCGCCGCAAAGATCTTCCAGATCCAGTTCCCTCTCTACACAGCCTACAAACACAATACGCACTCCACCATCGAGGTGATCTCACACACACACAAGATCACATGGAAACTCACAAACAGACACACACACACACACATTGGAAGATAGCTGCACACAAATAACATAGACGCACACAATTCACAGACACAATCTTACACAAGATAACACAAAATCACTCACACAAGATCACACACTGACACACAAATCTCAGATGCAATTCACATAGACGCACAAATCACACACACTCACAGATGACACAGACACACACAAATTACTCGCACAAGAGCACATGAATACACAATCGCTCACACAAAATTAGACCTACAGATCTCACAGCCAAATCACAGGCACACACATCACACTCGCACAAGATCAGTCACTCACACAAGATCACATGAAAACACAGTCATACAGACACACAAATCACACTCTCACAAAATCACACAAAAACACACACAAATGACAGATTATATGTGCACATCAACAAAATCGTAAATACATACACTATCATGATCATATAGGTTCTTCTCAGTAAATTAGAATATGGTGGAAAAGTTAATTTAGTTCACTAGTTTAATTAAAAAAGGGAGCGAGTGAAATATTTCATAATTTTGTTGTAATTTTGAGAATTCTAGGTTGCAGCTAAAGAAAACCCAAGATTAATTTCTCCAGCACTTTGAATATGATATAAAAAACAAAATGGTTTTTGATATATAGTGGGTACGGAACGTATTTAGACCCCCTTAAATGTTTCACTCTGTTATATTGCAGCCACTTGCTAAAATAGTTTTAAGTTCATTTTTTTCCCCTCGTTAATGTGCCTGGCCACAATTCTGTCGCTGAGTTCTTCAGGCAGTTCCTTTGACCTCATGATTCTCATTTGCTCTGACATGCACTGTGAGCTGTAAGGTTTTACGTAGACAGGTGTGTGGCTTTCCTAATCAAGTCCAATCAGTAAAATCAAACACAGCTGGACTCCATTAAAGGTGTAGAACCATCTCAAGGATGATCAGAAGAAACGGACAGCACCAGAGTTAAATATGAGTGTCACAGCAAAGGGTCTGAATATTTATGGCTGTGATATTTCTGTTTTTCTTTTTTTAATAAATCTGCAAAAATTTCAACAGTTCCGTTTTTTTCCCCTATGTGTACATGGAGGGAAAGAATAACTGAAATGAATTTAGCAAATGGCTGCAATATAACGAAGAGTAAAAAATTTAAGGGGGTTTCAATACTTTCCGTTCCCGCAGTACATAGAAATATTTCCAGAAAGCCAATTCGTACGACTTTCTGAAAAGTATTTTCCAATACGTTTACTGGGTCTATATACTGTAATACTCTAATTGAACTACAGGAATAAATTGTGTTCCCTGATATTGTAATTTATTGAGAAGCACCTGTACACAGTATGTCAAATATATTCAGTGTATTGTGTAATAAAGGATGTGACTAATAAGGAAGCTTTTTTGTTTTTCAGGATATATCTGCTCATGAGAGCAGCATCCTGGGCTCCTTCTGCGACATGAATGTAAGCAAACACATTTTTAACACCTAAACGTCCTCACTGCAGCATATTATTGTCTGTCTTTACATCCTAACTATAATCAGTCAATGTAACTCTTTTAAGAATACAGCAAAACTGTTGCGTTTGAGTTGAATTTGCAGTTTAACACCACCAAACTGATGATTGTATTGGTTTTGACTGTTTTTGAGGGATTGTGTGTGGAAGAAGGGGTGCAACCACTCTGGTGATTTTTATTTATTTTTTGTCCTTCATCTTAAAAAGTTCGCCTAAAGGTGGTTTTAACATACTATATCCACATTTGTTATGATTTGGTTATTAGGGGCGGGACAAAATATGACTATTGGGATGTTTCGTTATCACCGATGATTCATTATTGATATGACTAGGTTAAATATCGTCACTGATGTCATACTTTATCACAGTTTTGACTTTAATATGTTGTAATTACATTAAAAAAAAAAAAAAAACTGTTCTTGCTTTCGTCGGGGTTAAATCGATATCGTTATGTTTTGTCATCTGTGATGATAGTTATCGATACAGCTGCATCAAATATTGATATTGTTGCTGATGACAATGACAGTTTTGAGTTTCTAATATGTTGTAATCATGTTATTAAAAAAAAACACAGTGGTTTTTCCCTTTGTCAGTTACTTTGGTATCGCGACTTATCTTTTTCTTGTATGGTGATTCCGGCCCAAGCCTCCAAAAAATACTACGCCATCCTCTGTTGACTGTTAAAAGCATGTGCTTAGTCAGCTTATGCCTTGGATCGCCTCTGGGTTTGTGTAATGAACACGTGTACTTGTTGTTTCCAGGACGTGGAGGTTCCATTGCACCTTCTGCGCTACGTTTGTCTCTTCTGCGGCAAGCACGGCCTGTCTCTGATGAAGGAATGTTTCCAGGCCGCCACGCCTGACAGCCTCCCCTTTCCCATCGCGCACGCCTTCATCACCATTGTGTCCAACGTAAGGAGACCAAACGTAGGCCCATGCTGTTTGTCTCTCCAAGTTCTGATTTTGTTGTTTTTTGTATGGCCTCAGATACGAATATGGCTTCACATTCCCGCCGTTATGCAGCACATCATCCCTTTCCGCTCGTATGTCATACGGTGAGTGTTCGGCGTCTTGCATAGAATGCTTTTCTTCATGTCTCTATAACTTGCATACGTTCTTGTGTATAGTCTTACGTACTTATCCTTGCGTGTCCACATAAGTTTTTTTTATGCACCACTCCTCCACATTCTGCCACACACAGTGTGGTTGTTGCTATGTAGATCTGCTGTCGCCATAGCGACCAATTCCAGGCCACCGGCAACCCTCTCCTCGTATGACCAGATAAGAGGCAACAAATGATGAACATGAATCTTAAAAACGTGCTGAGTGAGAATGTAGACTGCCATGTGAGGTTTTCTGGTTAGAATGTTGTTTGTCTGGCGCCTCTTGACCATTGTCACGTTACCGTGCGTGTGCTTGTGTGTCCGTCTTTTTGCATGACAGTGTGTATGTCTTGACTGTGTATGCGTGCGTCCTAGCAGTGTCTGTGCACGTTTGCTTACGCGTTTCTCTTGTTTGTGTGTCCGTGTCTTGGCTGTGTGTCTTGGTTGTGTGTGTGTGTCTTGACGACATGCAATTGCGCGTGCAATTTGACTGTGAGCGTGTGTGTGTGTGTGTGTCTTGATTGTGTGCGTATCCGTGCATCTTGATTGTGAGAGTGCGCTTCTTGACTGTGTGTGTGTGTGTGTGTGTGTGTGTGTCTTGAGTGAGTGTGCGAGTGTGTTTTTTCGCTCTGCATGTGTGTGCGCGTCTCGACTGCGTGCGTGCGCGTCTCGACTGCGTGCGTGCGGGCGTCTTGACAATTGTCAACAATTGTCATGTTACAAGGAGCAACAAAATGCTGAACATGAATGACAATGAAGCAGCGAGTGATGCCGTAGACGGCTATGTTAGCGTCTGGCGCTCATTAAGAAAGACATGTTGATGGGTGTGTCGCACGCGCGGGTTTTGACGTCTATTTGGCGTGGCCTTCAGGTACCTCTGCAAGCTGTCCGACCAGGAGCTGCGTCAGAGCACGGCGCGCAACATGGCCGACCTGATGTGGAGCACGGTGAAGGAGCCTCTGGACAGCGCACTTTGCTTTGACAAGGAGAGCCTGGACCTGGCCTTCAAGTACTTCATGTCGCCCACGCTCACCATGCGGCTGGCTGGACTCAGCCAGATCACCGTCAGTCACCTCAGAAACGCACGATGTTTCGCTCGTTCTGGACAAAAATATTTAATAATAACAGTTTTCTCCCTTTTCAGAACCAGCTGCACACTTTTAACGACGTGTGCAACAACGAGTCTCTGGTGTCCGACACAGAAACGTAAGTTTGTGTGTGTACACACATCAACAGTTGGGCTATTTTTGTCCCAGTTTTGCCCTTTCCCGGCCATGGATGACAAATGCCAGATTATTTTATGTCTCATAAAATTCTACTATAAAATTTTATCCAACCTGGTCACTCCTAGAGAGAACCTCAACATCTTCATTTCCGCCACCGCCAGCTCTGCTTCCTGTCGTCTCTTCAGTGCCACTGTCTCTAATCCGTACGTCATGGCTGGCCTCACCACTGTCTTATAAACTTTGGCCTTCATCCTAGCAGACTCTTCTGTCACATAACACACCGGACACCTTCCTCCACCACTTCCAACATGCTTGGACCCATTTTTCACTTTCTTACCCCACTCACCATTGCTCTGGACTGTTGACCCCAAGTATTTAAAGTCCTCCACCCTCGCTATCTTACTTCGGCTAGTCTTTCTTTCCTCTCCTTTCCAGTGCATACCTCCACCTTTCTAAATGTTTCACCACCTGCTCCCTGCTTCTACTGCAGATCACAATGTCATCTGCGAACATCATGGTCCACAGGGATTCTCATCTAACCTCATTTGTTAGCCTATCCATCACTACTGAAAACAGGAAGGGGCTCAGGGCTGATCCCTGATGCAGTCCCACGTCCTCAAACTCCTCTGTCACACCTACAGCACAGCTCACCACTGCTCTGCGGCCCTCATACATGTCCTGTACTACTCTAACATGCACTATATTGCCAAAGGTATTCACTCACCTGCCTTGACTCACATGAAATTCAGTGACATCCCATTCCTTATCCATCGGGTTTAATGACGTCGGTCCACCCTTTGGAGCTATAACAGCTTCAACTCTCCCGGAAAGGCTGTCCACAAGGTTTAGGAGTGTGTTAATGGGAATTTTTGACCATTCTTTCAGAAGCGTATTTGTGAGGTCACATACTGATAGTGGATGAGAAGGCCTTGCTCTCAAGTCTCTGCTCTAATTCTGCAACACGACACCAATGCACAAAGCAAGGTCCATAAAGACATGGATGAGAGAGAAGGGTGTAGATGAGCTTGACTGGCCTGCACAGTGTCAATGTGTGTCACTATGTGTTAATGCCTTCCGATTTGTCCTTGTGTGTGTTGTGGCGGCAGGTCCATAGCCAAGGATCTGGCCGACTGGTTGATCCACAACAACGTGGTAGAGCACCTTTTTGGACCTAATTTGCACATTGAGGTGAGAAACTTTTGTTGCAAACTGTAGTTGGGCATCCACCACCTTTTGTTGTTTCCATGCATACATGCACAAAGCTACTGTTTAGCTAGTGCGTGCACATTACGCTAAACACGGTAGTTAGGATAATTACAATTTCAAACATTAATACAAAGTGATTTAGATTATTTCTCGATTCATCCCTGCCCACATTGTGACTTATTCTGCTTTCTTCAGATCATTAAACAGTGCCAAGTGATCCTTAACTTCTTGGCTGCGGAGGGCCGACTCAGCACGCAGCATGTGGACTGCATTTGGGCTGCGGCTCAGGTAAATACCTTCGCGGTCTAAGGACCTGCAACTTGTCTTCTATTCCAGTGATACTCAAATTGTGAGTAGGCGGGCTTCCTCTTGTGGTACCCCAAAAACAATCACTGCCTAAGTACAGTTGTATTAAGTAAATTCAATGCATTTGCATTTGATTTGACTTTTTAAAGATTTATTTAGGTTCATTTTTTTAATTTCACTTTTATATGCAATATATTATCATTAAATTAAGTAGTTTTTTAATTTTCCCATATTTGAGCGCAGTGTTCATGTTCAAACTGCTTGCCATAATATTAAATGTACTTTTACTGTATTTCAATGTTGGTCATTATGGTGGTACGGTGATGCCTGTTCTAGCCAGCCCCCCCAAATAAATGTATTTTTTTTCATTAGAAGTATTTCACTCTACAGTAATGTACTGTGTAAAAACACAGTAATAACATTTGCTCTACACATAACCTGCAAACAGAAAATGCGAGCACAAAACACAACTGTACCTAATGTGTTGTGCTTCCTTCCTTTTTTGTTTTTGTTCTTTGTGATCTGTTGGTAGTTGGCAAGCCATTTTAATGATGAATTACTGCCACCATCTGATACTTCCACTGCAAGGAAACAAATGTGAATGTTGTCTGGATGTTGTAAATTGTGCTGCTGCCATCTAGCGGTGGGGGTGTAAAGCACTCTCGTATCTCAGGTGTTAACCCGAGACAAAACAAAGTGGTCAGGCGACAACTCATATCGTTGAAAATTCTTAAGTCAAGGTGGTCCTATCTCAAGGCACCACTGTATTTGGAGAGCAACATATTTTTGAGGTGGTACTTATGCAAATAGCTTGACAACCACTGTTCTAGTCATTTGTGTCATTCCGTATTTCATCTACAACCTGTGCTTCCTGTCTCAGCTGAAGCACTGCAGCCGCTACATCCACGACCTTTTCCCTTCCCTCATCAAGAACTTGGACCCAGTGCCCCTCCGTCACGTCCTCAACTTGGTCTCAAGCCTGCACCCCAGCGCGCACACCGAGCAGGTGCCCCAACATCTCTTTGAATACAGATAGTCCGTAACTTAAAAACGAGTTACATTCCAGAAGGATGCTCATGTTTTTTTAAATATTTTTTTTGTGCCGTTTTTCTATTCACGCATTCCGTAGTGCCTGTTCTTTCTCTCGCTCTCTTCAGTCAATACACTGTCTCAATGTCACAATTTCCAAGAGGAAATAAATACTGCGTGTATTTATGTTTACATGCATTTGACTTTTTCCGAGTTTATGGAAGTAAAATAAATATGACAGCATGTTTTTTTTGTTATTGTGCACATTTTTATTTTCTGATGTTTAATTGCTCAGTAAAGTGAGCTAACATGAAACGTGTTCACATGAGCATGAAAATAAATCTTTAAAAATTGTCAAGAGGTACTCTGTGTAATTCTACTTCTTGGCATTTAAATCTATTTAACTGAATCATAACCCAAAAAAATTGAAATTGAATTGAATCGCAACTTAAAAAAATCAAATCAAATCATGAGTTTCTCAACTATACCCAGCCGTACTTTTGGAAGTATTCTGTAATGCTGGTTCTCACACTCGCTGTCAAGAAATGGGAGACTATCATACAGTGTCACGTTGAGGAAAGACTCACTCATACAGTTGTCCAAATAAGAGGCAAAGTGTGCTTTTTTCAAGTTGTTTACTTGTCACTCCGACTTCAAGTTTACTGTAAAACTGACACAGAAAACAAAAGAGAATAAAACCTATTTACACAGCAAAATGTTCAACCAAACTTTGCCATTTCATCTAACCCAAGTTCGTGAGCTTGTTGCTAACATATAAAGTGAAATGTCAGAGACAGGTAATGCATATTAGCATAGAAATTACGGTAATTATAAACCTTCAAACAGCTACTACTTAACACACACAGAGCAGCAACACATACAAACAGAGCCTACAACCGTACTCAAAGGCACATTCTCTCTGCTCTGTGGAAACAACCAGTTACTGGAGATTAGTTGGGGACCTTCCCTGCCTGTTGTTTTTGCGCTTAATTTCGCTGCATGTCGTCTAGTAAAGCTCAGTGCTACCTGGAATATTGTGGCACAATGTGGTGCTCCACTGGAGGTGCGCTACTCCAAATTTGGACTAAAAACTAAAAACACACACACGCACACAAAATCACTTAAAAATCTGCGATACACCAGGGTTTCCAATGATGAACTGTGATAATACGCTCAAAGTGCGCAACTCAGAATTCGGACTTGTGTAAATTAAGTTGGTAAATAGATGAGTGTATGGAGTTGCTAATCCCCCAACTGTTGGAGCGTGTGAGCTAACAGAGACTCTTGTGGCTTTGCAGACTCTCTACTTGGCCTCCATGCTCATCAAGGCCCTGTGGAACAACGCCCTGGCCGCCAAGGCCCAGCTGTCCAAGCAAAGCTCCTTCGCCTCACTACTCAACACCAACATGGCCATGGGCAACAAGAAGGGTCAGTACCACGCTCGTGGGAACGCTTGTGAAGGTCACAGAACTGATGTCAGGCCACTAACAGCACGCTCAACCCTCAACGTGCGACGTAAACCGCCAGCTTGTGACCAAATGTTATGTAGCTTATGTAAGGGGCCCTGTAATGTTTGTTTTATTTAGCCGTAGAACCTCTGTTCACTAACCCGCAGTGCAGCTTTTTAGATGCTAATGTGCTGCTTGCCAGAAGCTAATGCTAATCTGTGCATCCAGCAAAAACTCAAAACAGCTTTGCTAAGCTATTTGCTTTGACATGACTGTGTTTCACGCAGTGTAATCTGGCAATTGCTTGAAAATGGCAGATCTTCGCTTAGCTTAGCTGACAAGTCATGGGTGGTGAAACATGGTATGTGGGTGGGATTATGTCAGAACTGTGACCTCAGTATTCATAAAATAATAAGTATCTCACACATGGACACATTTTCATAAACAGCTAGGTAAAAAACTTATATGGTTGTTTAATTTCACACTTGATGGTTGGGCAGGCATTCCAGGCACCCAACATTTTGGATACAAGACAATAAAAAGCCACTTCATCTCCATCATATGTCCACTATGGTGGCATACTTGACGTAATTGTGACATTTGTGTTGCCGTTGTCGCGGTCAGGCTCTTCGGCTGCCAGTCCCGACAGCAGTGACACGCAGCACAGCGCCGGCAGTGACATTGACGAGCAGATGATGGCGGGAAGCAAGCGCGGACAGCAGAGGCTTTCTGACACTGAGGTTTGTCTTATGATTCACTTGTGTGTGTATACAGTATCTCACAGAAGAGAGAAACACCCCTGACAATTTTGTAAATATTTGATTCTGTCTTTTCACGGGACAACACTGAAAAAGTGCTTTGCTACAATGTCAGTGCACATTTACTGTCCTGTCAAAATAACGCGACACACAAAATCATAAACCGCTGTCAGCAAAAGGTGAATACACCCCATGATTGGGCCCAAAGTTTCAGTATTTTGTGTGGCCACCATTATTTTCCCCTTTTGGGGATGGAGTTGACCAGAGCTTCACTGGTTGCCACTGTAATCCCCGCATGAATGTGCCGTGAGCACACCTAATGCGCCAAGGCACATTATCCGATCCAAAGTTTTCACTTCCGATCAAGGCACATTATCCGATCCAAAGTTTTCACTTCCGATCTGATACCGATATCAGTATCAAAAAAAAAAGGGAAAAAGTTGGATTGGGACATCATATGCAATGTCATATTGCAGCCTTGAGTTTTGGCCGATACCGATATCTGTCCGATCCGATGTCAGCAATAATCATACATAATTTACCTATTTTGTAGTATTGAATGTTAGAAAAGGCGTCATCAAGTGATATTACTCAATAACGTACAACAGTAAGTATTGTTATATTGCCTGTTTGTATGTTTTATACTACATTTATGTACCAATATTCATCATTTTGAGATAGAAGTGCCGTGAGCTCAGTGCTAATTTTCGGTAGCACATCAATGGTGTTTTTCATTCATCGTATATTCGCTTTGAGCTAGCGATTTTTGTGGACAAAAATGAAGAAACTAACTCTGATTTACTTGAGCATTCAATAGGTATAATTCTTTGATGTTTAATTTTACAGTGAACTTCAACTGGAGTGTCAATCAGCTACTTTAAGGAAGCAACATTCACTCCTTGCTACTATATTAGCACCTTAGCAACCTGTTGTTATGATACATGGACTCTGCATGCCGTCAGGGCGCTGCTGCATAGAAGTGCTGGAGCGGAGCGTGGAATGGAGTGGTTGGCTAAGAGTGGTAAAATTGGATATTTTAGATCCAGTCCGATCTGATACTCGTTTTTTTGCTCACATCTGACCAATATCTGATCTCAAAGATCGGATCAGGACAACCGCTACCTTGGCCACCGTGCCACAGCACAATTTCAGGGTGTTGGCAACCTTCTTGTAACCTAGGCATCTTTATTTAGAGCAACCATTTTTTTCCCTACATCCTCAAGAGTTCTTTTCCGTATTGGACTTCAGTGAGGTGAAACTTAATTTTCTCTGCGAACTCGTTCAAAGTTCAGTTCACCGTTCCAAAAATGAACTAGTTCATAGTCCCCCCCCCAATACTGTATGTTGCTGACGGGCTATTACCCTCAAAATACTGGCAATAATTTCTCAATTGTTGTCACCCGTTCTGTCCACGCTAGTCGCCAGCTGTAGCCTTCACTACACAATCTCAAAAACATGAGGAAAAACTTGTTGCTTGAGTGGTCCTTTTTCAAATGAGGAATTACAACAAAAACAGGACTTTTGTCCTTAATGTGCAAAATAAAACATGGAACACAGTATGACAGGAACCATGGTGAAAGGACTGATAACTTGGCATTCTTAGTATCTGTGGCTGACCATATTAACAAAATATTTTCTTACCTCGTCTTATATTCAGAGATGGGTAGTAACGTGGTACATTTACTCAAGTAACATTTTCCATAAACCATATTTGTCAGAGTACTTTAAATGCACCATACTTTTTACCTGAGTATTTATGTGAAAAAGGATCGATACTTTTACTCCGTTACAATGATCGGCATACCGTTCGCTACTTTTATTTATTCATTCTTGCGTGTGCGCGTCTATTTTTAGACTCCATCTTCGACTTCCGCAGACGGAGCCTGTTCCGCCTATCAAACGGGATCACCAATGTCATTTGACTCCAATTTACCAACCAGAGGACACAAGGCAGTCGCATGACCGCGCACGTAGCCTTCGCGAGCCAATCAAAATTACTCATTTTGGGGGAAAAAACAGCCGCACGACTGTTTATTTTACAGACTCCAAAAAACAACAGCTTTATCATGCAGTTCTTAAATTTGGATATTTCAGCCCCTTCAAAATTGAGAAAACACCTTGCGGTAAGTTGCAGATGTTTCTATTGTTGTTTTGGCAGTGGATATGGCAAAATTAGCACTATCACTATGGTGTCCCACACACACAATCACTAAGTCTGGTCAGCAAACAGCTTCTTCATGAAGTCATTTAAGCGAATAAAGAAAAATATTGTTTCTGTTGGGCCCAATGTATGTGTTGTTGGTTTTTGGGCAGTTAAAAATTGAAATGGTGGCAGGTGTGTGTCGACTACCATATGTTTTTTTTTGTTTTTTTTGGTTTATTTGATGTTCATGTTCTGATTTAAAAAAAAAAAAAAAAAAAAAAAAAATAAAAAAAAAATTTAAAATCAGAAGTTACTCTTTTTCATTGAGTACTTTCTTACTCGTAAGTAAATATTTGGATAACTACTTTTTACTTTTACTTGAGTCATATTAATCTAAAGTAACTACTCTTACTTGAGTACAATATTTGGCTACTGTACCCACCACTGCTTATATTACAAAACAAAATTCTATATGACAGTGTGATTGTACAGTGTTTTAACTAAAGCATTCTGACACAAGAAGTTTTAATGGCTGTCTGTTGAGTAATTTTGAGGTAACAGTATATGTACGCTGTTATAGAAGCTACACGTTACATCGTAGCAGTATGTCATTTCTTCAGTGTTGTCTCATGAAGATATTACAACATTCAGATGGTTACAAAAATGTGAGTGCACTCATTTGTGAGACACTATAGTAGGGCTGCAACTAACTGTCGATTATTTTTTTTTCAATTAATGAATCGGATCAAACTTTTTATTTCCATCTGTTAATTGAAAAAAAGGGAAATGTTTTTATTTAAAAGAAACGGGACATTTCAAATTAACTGCAAAAAAATGTTGACAGGCTGAAATTCAGAAGATTTGGACAATTTTTAGTTAAGCGAGGTCTCTAATCGATCAATTATCAAAAGAATAAAATTATTATCAAAAGAATAAAATGAATAGTTATCGATTAAGTGTTGCACCGATACTGTCTAATGAGCATTATAGAATGGCTGAAACAAGACATCTAATGGTGCTTCTTGTACTGGCGTCAACATCTGTGAAATATCGTCACATTCTCGCGTCAGCGTGGTGATGGTTGTTGTTGTTGTTGTTGTTGTTGTCAGGAGTCAATGCAGGGCAGCTCTGACGAGACGGCCAACAGCGCCGAGGAATGCAGCAGCGGGCCAGGCAGCACCAGCGGCCACAGTGATGCCTCTAGCAACGAGGCTGCCTCCAGCAGAGCCAGCCAATCGGCTGGCAGCCCCGCGAGCGAGGTCCACTCTGACGACATGGCTGACAGCGAGGTCCTGAAGGAGGAGGATGATGACGAGGAGGAAGAAGAAGAGGAGGAAGACGAGGAGGAGGATGACGACGAAGACGAAGAAGAGGACGAGGAAGAAGAGGTGCCTGCTGATGGTGGGTCGCAGAAGGATGAGGTGAGAGTAAGACATGAAAACATTTTTCAAGTAACAAGTAAGGCTCAAATCTAACCTTTGTTTCAAGCAAGTCCCAAGTTAACTATGGCAAAAATTCAAGTCAAGCGGAGTCCCACTAAATTTCAAGCAAGTTGAGTTAAGTCATCACTTGGGTTAATTCATACTATCTTGCTCAGTCACAACATACAGTACACTATTCATAAAAAGTATGGCCTTTGGAGTGAAATTTCAGGATGAACCTTAAACCATATACACTATATTGCCAAAAGTATTCACTCAGCTGCCTTGACTCACATATGAATTTAAGTAGCATCTCATTCCTAATCCATAGTGTTCAATATGATGTCAGTCCACCATTTGGAGCTATAACAGCTTCAACTCTTCTGGGAAGGATGGGAATTTTTGACATTATTCCAGAAGCGCATTTGTAAGGTCACACACTGATGTTTGACGAGACGGCCTTGCTCTCAGTCTCCGCTCTAATTCATCCCAAAGGTGTTCTATCGGGTTGAGGTCAACCAGTCGAGTTCATCCACACCAGACTCTGTCATCAATGTCTTTATGGGCCTTGCTTTGTGCACTGGTGCCCAGTCATGTTGGAAGAGGAAGCAGCCGGCTCCAAACTGTTCCCACAAAGTTGGGAGCATGGAATTGTCCAAAATCTCTTGGTATGCTGGAGCATTCAGAGTTCTTTTCACTAGAGTTAAAGGGCCATAATCCCCCCGCCACCAAATTTTACACTTGGCACAATGCAGTCAGACAAGTACCGTTTTCCTGGCAACGCCAAACCCAGACTCGTCCATCAGATTGCCAGATGGAGAAGCGTGAGTCATCATTCTAGAGGATGGGTCTCCACTCCATTCCGTGAAGCTCTCTGTGCATTGTTCTTGAGCTAATCTGAAGGCCACATGAAGGTTGGAGGTTTGTAGCGATTGACTCGGCAGAAAGTTGCCGACCTCTTTACCTCAGCATCCACGGATCCCGCTCATTCAGTTTACGTGGCCTACCACATTGTGTTTGAGTTGCTGTCGTTCCCAAAAGCTTGCACATTTTTATAATACATCTGAGAGTCGAATATTTAGGAACGAGGACATTTTACGACTGAACTTTACGACACAGCTGGCAACCTATCACAGTTCCACGCTGGAATTCATTGAGCACCTGAGAGCGACCCATTCTTTCACAAATCCTTGATTTTATACACCTATGGCCATGGAAGTGATTGGAACACTTGATTCAAGATTATGTGGATTGGTGAGCGAATACTTTAGGAAATATGGTGTATAACATTTACTGGGGAATTTTTAATCTTTTGTAAACTTTTCAATTTCTAACTGTTGAATCTTTCAGGACTTTTCTGCACAATTTGCTGCTCTCTAACAAGCTGCTGAAAGCCAAAATTCACAACAGGTGTTTGATTCATGACTGACATCCACTTTTGTATGCCTTTCTGTGATTTTCCCAGTAACTCTGTTGTAACCTACTTGTGACACTACTATAAATGGCCACTTCCTGTTTGAAGCCTTATACTGTTGATCAATTAGTTAGGTGTGGTCTTGGAATGTAGAAACGAACAAAATACAACAAAACTGACAGATGCACGGAGGTATGTATAACACAGTTGCTTCGGCGTGTCACACAGACAACTGCAAATCAGTTCAACGCGGCAAAAGTGTGTTGCCTTCTGCAAAATGTCAAATTAAAGGCAACACAGATCACAATTTGGGCTCATAATTCATGAAAGCTGTTATACGGTGTAGAAAATGGATGGATGAATGTTATGAGCACATTATATTGTAAAATACAAAACACGAACTGAATACGAACACGTCGGACTGGCACACTACACCAAAAATAACTGGAAAACAAAACAAATAGCAGATTTAAAACATATAAACGGGCAACACTTAAGTCATGTTGTTGAAGTCAAAGTCAAGTGGACTCTTTCGTAAGTTTTAGCCACGCCAGTCCTAAAATGATCAGTCTAATTTGTGACTGGACTCCCCCATCTCTGGCAGAAGGACCCGCGGGAACAAGTAGAGTCACGGAAGAGGAAGGCGGGTGAGGCTCTGAGCGAGGGCGCCAAACCCAAGGTTCTCCCCTTCAACCCAGAGACGTCCGCCATCATGGCTGCCGCTGCCACCGCCGCGTCCACCTCCCTGGAGAGCCGCATGAGGATGATGGACACGTGTGTGGCATCCTCGTCCGCACAGGTGCCCCAGACGCCCGACATCGGCTCCTGCCAGGTGGGGCAGGGGCCCCAGGAGCCACCCTGCGTGGCCCGGCCCGCCGACTTCCTGGGCGAGGCAATGGGCGGCGAGATCTTCAACTGCCGTCGCTTCATTGGCCCCCAGCACCACCACCACCACCACCATCATCACCACCACCATCACGAAGGGTAAGTCTTCCTCATGCCCCTTAACATCAATCGCTTGATCTACTGTTTTGTTTTTTTGTTTTTTGTTGTTGCAAGTGATCTTGAGATAAGCTGCTGCTCGAGTGAAGTGTAAAAAAATAAATAAAATAAAAATTGGAGCAATTCAGGAACTTTAATGCCCTGGAATTTGGGCAAGGAAAGCCAGTCACCGATGCACTTCAGATATTTATTGAACCGGAAATTTCAAAATGAGAAACATGGCTTAAAGTACTTTGGCCTAGCGCTGGAAATCGGGTTTATTTATTTATTGTTTTTTTCCCAGACTTTCCCCATGTACAGTACGTTTGTGTTTATAAAAAAAAAAACTCATACGACATGGCAAGCGATGGCGGCAGATGGAGTTGTATGTGCGCTGTAAAAAGTCTACTATATGGTTTGTAATTGTATTGTTATTTTATATTTAACTCTCAAAGCAACTGAAGGGGAGTTAGTTTTTCCTCCGAGGGGCGAAGGCGACGCCGCTCACTGCGGACTGGGCGGACAGGCTTATTGGCTTTCACATGCGGGGAGCGGAGCAGCCACGAGCCTCGCAATCGATCGGTAAAGAGAAGTCTAGGCAGCCCACAGTTTCCAGCCAGCTCGCCATTCGGCACCATAATGAAGCAGATAACCGAGAGGAACGTTTGAAGTGGAGTGCAGCTAGTGGGCTAGCTAGCTGGCGAGCTGCCTTCTTAATCAACGCACAAGCAAGTGATCGCAGTTTGTGGGCTTGCCGTCGCTGGCTAAGCACAGTGGCGTGGTCCAAGGCAAACCCAATTGAACCGGGGCTTTCACATCCACATGAACTCAAGTATTGTACTTCAGTTCAGTTTTGAAAAACAAAGGGGGAGTATTTTGTCATTTAGGCCCAAATTTTCCTGCTTTTTAAATCTGTCACAATTATCTGGCAGCTGAAGTTACTGTACATAACCGCTTTTTATATTCTCCCCCTGTCCAATAAATATTTACCAGCCAAAATGTTCAATATTAATGTTGATTATAAACTAAATAGTGTGAATTTTAGAAATGATCCTGAGCTCAATAAAGTCCTTAGTCCTTTTATGTATAAATAACCATACCCCCCCCCCCCCCCAATCAGCTGGTTATCTGTTCATAAAGTAGTTATTTATATAATAATAAATTTGTTATCCATTCATGAACTGATTATCTCTGTGCGGAGGGGGTTAAATTCCAGTCCACCTCTGCAATAAGTGAAATACTTGAAATAGAAATATCCTGACCTATTTAAATATACCCTGGGCTTTTTGTTTTATTTGCGGCACTTAGATTTTTTGAAAGGCCTATAAACACACCTAATACGATACAAATACATATTATTTTGAGAGAGAGCAAGAACAATGGATAACACAATTTTGTAGAAACAGTATTAAAAATAGAATAACTGTAATTTAAAATCCATATAGTGGGACTGCAAGGCTTAATCTCAATTAATCACATTTTAATTGTATAACAATATTTGTCATAACATGGTTTAATTTAAATGGATTTTAGTGGACGACTGAATCAAATAGTTGGCACAGACAGGAATATTGTTAGGTCTGGAAAAATGCATTGAATTACTTTTTAATACAAAACCGATTGATCGGCTTCGCAAAAGTCATTTACTCCACGTCGCCGCGTGCACAGTATATTTGAATCCAAAAGCTAGTTTATTTTTAGCCTTGTTGCGTGTCTTTTGACATAGAGCTGTAAATATCTGACGGCCAATAAAGTTATTTAAAAAAAAAAAAAACGGCGATACCGATAAGGCCGATTAAAATCGATGTAAAGTCGAGTGTGTGTGTGTGTGTGTGTGTGTGTGTGTGTGTCTGTATTATATAGTACAGATACACAGTTTCTGTGTGTGTGTGAACCCTATTTATGTTGTGTGTGTGTGTGTGTGTGTGTGTGTGTGTGTAGGCCGATGGTGGAGGACATGCTGAGTGCTGACGATGTGAGCTGCAGCAGCTCGCAGGTCAGTGCCAAGTCGGAGAAGAACATGGCTGACTTTGACGGCGAGGAATCGGGCTGTGAGGAGGAACTAGTCCACATAAACTCGCACGCTGAGCTCAGCTCACACCTGCAGCAGCACCTCCCCAACCTGGCATCAATCTACCACGAGCACCTGGTGCAAGGTGGGCGAAGGCGGGCGGGCATAAATTGAAAGAAAAAATGTATTTATTTTATTTTTTTCCCGTGTGTGTGCGCGTGCAGTGGGCATAATTTTTTATTTTTTATTTTCGTGTGTGCGCGCTCGTGTGCAGTGTTTCCCAAATGTTATTGAGCCAAGGCACATATTTGACAGAAAAATCTCACGGTACGTCATCAAACACTGTCACTAAAAGTATAAACAGTGGTGCGTTTGAGACACGAGTTTAATACGTTCCATGACCTCGCTCGTTATTTAAAATATTCATATCGCAAATCATCTTTGCTCATCGAAATGAATTGAAATGACATTAACACGTTCAAGCCTCCCACAAAAAACAAACAAAAAAAATTTGGTTTTCAGCAATCTATAATATTGTACTGTATAAAAACATCTAGCAATAACATGAATTAATATAATGTAACAAAAGAGAGAGAAAAAAACAATTTCTGCATCATGATTTAATGCTTGAATTCATTGTTTGTCAGTATTATACAGTCACACAAACAAAGTAGTCATCACTTTGTGACTCAGTAAGCTGCAATGTCTTTTTTTCACAGAGGATAACGAATATTTGCCTGTGAGTATTGTGATACTGCCTTTCTACATGTTACTCCACCGTTTGTGTTTAAATATCGGTTGCCTAAAGGGTTACAACACCGCGACTAGCGATGCTATCCGTTTGCCCATAAGTGGGACTTTCCATTATGTGTTAGCATTAAGCTAGCAGGGCATTCCTGAAGCGAGGTTTTTGGGTGGTTTTAAATACTCAAGGTGTAATTCTCTTTGTTTAATATTTAGTTTGACAGTAAACTTCAACGGAGAGTGACAATAAACAGCTTGAATTCTCTTTTGTTAAATAATTGCTCTCTTGTCAGCCAAACGATATCTTGTTGGCATACTAGCCTAAAGAACAAGGCAGCACAAAGTGACGTTATACAATAACGCGCAAACAAAGTTGTGCAATATTTTCCGGCTACGTTCAAGATGTCCTATCGATGAATGAAACGTAATGACAAGTATGTGCACATGCCTGGTGTGAAATCTTGGCCTGTTTAGTCGAACACAAAGCTAATGGAGAATGAAACCCACACACAGATGTTATATAATAATGTTTGTACAAAATAAGTGGATAATTTTCTGCTACACACCTGATATCTCACCGGTCCAGTGGTTTTTGGGTGTTTTCAGAATTGTAAGAGTTTTTTTTTTTTTTGGTTTTCAGGTCCAGCCGTGCATAAGCATCAGTACTCGGGCGGCCATGCAGTGACCGACGTCAACCTGGACAATGTCTGCAAAAAAGGAAACACGCTGCTGTGGGACCTGGTGCAGGACGACGACGCGGTACTCTACCTTTTGCTCAAATACTATATCAGTGACTTCAGTCGTCAGTCAAGCTTAAACATTCACAAAAAGACTTCTCGGTTTATGGTTAGTGGCTGGTTAGTACTTTTCAGAGGGCAAATTCCAGCCTAATTTCTACATTAAAAATCACTTTATTTTTTGAATTAATTCAGTATTTCGTTTGACATATTTTAGTTTCTCAATATGGGGATTGTTTTTATTTGCTATGTGCTACAATCATCAAAATAATACGTATTTTAAATATGAAATACTTGACTCTGAGTGTGTGCAGTGTGCAGTTCATCTCTATAATTTCACTTTTTGAATTGAACTACCTAATAAAAGATTTACAGTATTCACGTGTGAGCATGATTGACATGAACTCGTGAATGCTAGTGATGTGTGCGAGAATGTAATTGACGTGCTCGTGTGAACGCATTTGAGTAGTGTTAATGAGAGCAAGACTCGTGCGTATGATTGTTTGAGTAGTGTTAATGAGAGCAAGACTCGTGCGTATGAGTGTTTGAGGAGTATTTGAGTAGTGTTAATGAGCAATACTTGTGCGTTTGAGTAGTGTTAATGAGAGCAAGACTCGTGTGGTTGAGAGTGTTTGACTAGTGTTAATGAGAGCATTTGATTAGTGTTAATGAGAGCAAGACTCGTGCATATGAGTGTTTGAGTAGTGTTACTCAGAGCATTTGAGTAGTGTTAATGAGAGCAAGACTCCTGTGTATGAGAGTGTTTGAGTAGTCCTTATGAGAGCCTTTCAGTAGTTTGTGTGTGTGTGTGAAAGCATTTTAATAGTAAGTGTGAGAGCTAATCCTGAATAATGTCCCTAACGTCCCCTCATAGTTTAGTGCATGTTTGCAAGCGAATGCTGGTGAGTGCGTGCGTGCAAGTCAGCGTGAGCGCTGGTTAGTGAGTGCACGTGTGTGTAGCTGTGTGCGCTGATTATTTAGTGTGTAAGTGAGTGTTGGTTTTAGTATGTGCAAGTGTTAATAAGTGTTGGTTTGTGAATGCGTGCGTGCATTCGTTAGTTTGTGTGCGCGAGCTTCAGTGAGTGAGTGCTGAGTGAGCACGAGTGTTAGTGAATGAGTCGGCTTGTGTTTCAGATCCACCTGTCCGAGGGTCTGATCAACGAGGCCGAGAAGCTGCTGTGCTCGCTGGTTTGCTGGTTTACCGACCGGCAGATCCGCATGCGCTTCATCGAGGGCTGCCTGGACAACCTGGCACACCACCGGTGAGAACCCAACCGGAGCACAACCAAACAAGTGTAGTGGCTTTCTTTTTTTTTTTTTTTTTTTTTTTTTTCCCCAAACAAACACTAACGAGGACCACGTGTTGTTGTGCCCTCAGGTCTGTTGTGGTCTCCTTGAGACTCCTCCCCAAGCTCTTTGGCACTTTCCAGCAGTTTGGATCCAGTTACGACACTCACTGGATCACCATGTGAGTAACAGTCAAATCAATTGGAGTTGTTTTGTTGCCTTATTTAACTTTTATTTGCAAATAAGTGTCTTAAACTGTTTTAATCCAGTTCAGTACATTACATTTGTATGTACAGTTCAGTTGTATTTGACTTAAGTACAATAAATTTGCATTTAATCCTGAAGTTAATTTTTTTTCCAATATTTTAGGTGCTATATTTTTTTAATCCTGTACAGAATGTTTTTCTTAAGTACAGTTGTATTTATATTTTAAATACAATTCATTTAATCTTTAAACCTGCAGTATGTAACTATTTTTAGTTTGTTTTAACAAAAAAAGTCATTTTCACTCAAGCCACTCCTACAGGAGATGACCCAATGCTGACCAAGCCAACAACTCATTCAACATCTTGCTGTATCTTTCAGTTTTTGGTTATTATTATTTTAATATTTCGTGAATGCCCGATTCATTTCCAGCGCTGGCCTACTTGGTGGCGCATTGACAATGACGTAGTGGAAATGACTGCATACAAATTACACATTTTACCTAGCAGTGGGCAATGCTCGTCCCTCTGTCTTTTGTTAAAAAAAAAAAATAAATAACAAAAACTCAGCTCACTAATTTGTTTCTGGAGCAGAAAATAATCATGCATAATTGCTGTGTAAACATAAACTATAGTAATGGTTGCTGCGAACGAACAAAACTTCATTCCAAGGACTGCTTAGCTGCCCAACAAGTTGCCTGACGTAAAATAAACAATAAAAGTCCAAACAATGCCTCCGCAAAACGCAGCAATAATTGCAATTCCCTCTTCTGAAGAATCAACAATTGCGTCTCCTGAAGAATCCATCTCTTTCCCCCCACTGGCTGTTCTTCAAAACAGAATGCAAATGTTGAAGAATGTTTCCTAAATTTAAGCAGTGTTAATGTACAAAGTGCATCATGTAATACCGAGGTCAGAAGCGCCCCATCCCCACTATACACAGTGTTGATGGTGCAATGCTGCCCCCTCCTGAGACGCCAGAACATTGAAGTCCTCTCGCAGAACGATGGAGTCCCCAGCGGGAGCGCTCTCCAGCACCCCCTCTCAGGACTCCAAAAAGGTTGGGTACTCTGAATTGCTGTTTGGTGCATAAGAACAAACAACAGTCCGGACCTGTCCCCCCCACCCAAAGGCTTAGGGAGGCTACCCTCTCGTCCACCGGGTGAACCCCAATGTACAGGCCGGGGGGCAATAAGTATACCCACACCTGCTCTGCGCCCCTCACCGTGGGCAACTCCAGAGTGGAAGAGAGTCCAACCATCATGTAACAGTGGCTTATTTTTTAAATCCAGTACAGTACATTTTTTACTCTTACTGTACAGTAGATTTTATTTTTCAAGTACAGTAAGTACGTTTCAGTTGTGTTGAACTTAAGTAAAATACATTTGCATTGAATCTTTAAGATTGTTTTTAATCTTTAAGATTTTTTTTAAAAACATTTTTAGGTACAATTTAATTAAGTAAGTTTTGTTTAGCCGGCACAGTGGACGACTGGTTTAGCATATCTTCCTCACAGTTCTGGGGACCGGGGTTCAAATCCCAGCCCCGCCTGTGTGGAGTTTGCATGTTCTCCCTGTGGCTGGGTGGGTTTTCTCCGGGCACTACGGTTTCCTCCCACATCCCAAAAACATGCGTGGTAGGTTGATTGGAGACTCTAAATTGCCCGTAGGTGTGAATGTGAGTGCGAATGGTTGTTTGTTTCTCTGTGCCCTGCGATTGGCTGGCGACCGGTTCAGGGTGTACCCCGCCTCCCGCCCGAAGATAGCTGGGATAGGCTCCAGCAGCCCTCGACGCTAGTGAGGATAAGCGGTAAAGAAGATGGATGGATGGTTTTGTTTCATTTTCCTGTATTTAAACAGTGTTAATGTCCAAATTGTGCATTGTTACAATGGCTTACAATAATAGTAAATGTACTTTTTTTTAGGACTAAAACCTCCTCCTTGTTTTTGATCAAATCTACCCTACTGTATTTAAATGTTGGTCCCGACGGTGGTACTTGGAAAGCTACATCTTTTTTGACGTGGTACTTGGTGTAAAATGTTTGCGAACCATTGCTCTAAGGTATTTTTTTTCTGTCAGGTGGGCTGAGAAGGAGCTGCACATGATGAGGCTCTTCTTTGACAACCTCCAGCACTACATCCAAGAGGTCCGACAGCACCGCCACACGTTTACACTGTGAGTCTTCTTTCGATAGTTCTGACGCGCCGTTTCCCAAACTTGATACCGCCGTGGCACATATTTGACATTTGGAAAATGTCACAGCACACCCCTAAATGAAAATGTCCAAAAAGTGTATGGGGCATTTTCATATCATTTGATCAATAACGGAAGAATCAACACTGGTTAAAAAAATAAATGTAATTGAATTTAGCAATTTTCTTTTTTTTTTTTTTTTTTTTTTATGCCGCTTTGGTATTGTATAAGTAAATATCTCCCGTGTTCAAACAGCCAGA
Organism: Phyllopteryx taeniolatus; assembly: GCF_024500385.1. Classification (NCBI taxonomy): domain Eukaryota; kingdom Metazoa; phylum Chordata; class Actinopteri; order Syngnathiformes; family Syngnathidae; genus Phyllopteryx; species Phyllopteryx taeniolatus. The sequence continues at coordinate 18,362,779 of NC_084505.1, forward strand.
CTTAGTCAAATTGTGAAGTCAAAATTCAGCAATATTAAGAAGGCTTGACGCACAGGCACATTTTCATAAATAGTTAAGAAAAGATTGGCTTGGTGGTTGAATTTCTTCTAATCTGGCTGTGCAAGCCCCACTATTTGTGTTTGGATACAACACAAGACTGTGAAGTGACTTTGCGCCCTGTTTAGGTACAGTCACAGTGCCGAGGTCCAGGTGCGCCTACAGTTCCTCATGTGTGTCTTCTCCACGCTCGGATCTCCGGACCACTTCAGTAAGACCTCTAAAACACACACAACACACGCTACCCTACTACTTTTACTACCACTAAGCAATAGGTTAGGTTCCAGAAAGTTGTTTGTACCTTTGTTCCTTAGTTATTTTGGACATTTGCATTACATCTCACACTTTCTTTCTCTCTCTCTCGCTCGCTCGCTCTTGTGTTGTTTCTGTCTGTCTACTGCTCTGTCTTAGCGCTCTCTCTCTTACCTCTTTTTTCTTGTTCTCTCACCTCTCTCTCTTGTTTTTCTGTCACCGCTCTGTGTCTGTCCCTCTCTTGAAACTTGGTACTACACTGAAGGCGCGCAAGTCAAAATTCCGTCTTGCAGAAAGAAGTGTTGGCAACAAAATTGGTGCATGTTGTATTTATTGCGGCGTTCAGGACTGAGTCTGGAGCAGGTGGACATCCTCTGGCACTGCCTGGTAGAGGACGCCGAGTGCTACGATGATGCCCTGCACTGGTTGCTCAATCAGGTGCGCAGCAAGGAACAGCACGCCATGGGCATGGAAACGTATAAGCACCTCTTCCTGGAGAAGGTACGCGCACCTGTGCTACTCCTGCAGGTCACTAAATAGAAAAAAACAACAGTTATGTGGGTTCGCTTGAGCAGATGGACGTTTGCGTGGAAGTCCGTGACATGCTTTAGCCACTAGGAACGTTCGAAACCACATTTATTTCAGTCCAATAAGAGTGTTCACTTTTGAGTACTTGTCAATACAGAGTACCTGCATAAAATTTCATTGACCAAAATGACTTCATTGTGAACAAAGAACATTCTTACTTTCTTTCTGATGCACATGATGATTAGCCAGTGTGTCAAAGTACCACAGTCTAGCACCAACTACTGGTGAGGAGGACTTACTCTTTTTTTTCCTTATACAAACTTACTACACAAGAAAAATAAAAAATAAAAAAAGGTTTCTTTTTAAGAATAAAATGTTATTAAAAATAAGGAAACACAAAAAAAACTACAAAAAAATGACCGGTTTCATTTTTCTTTTTTAACAAAATAGTTAAGTTTCTTTTCTACAAATAAAATACAGTAATCCCCGTTCATGGCGGGGGTTATATATTCCAGACCACCCCCACAATAAGTGAAATAATACACCATAGCATTTACAACACTTCATTTTTTAAGGTCTTTCAACATTTTTAAAACAATACAAACTCATTTAAACATATATTAAAAGCGAAGTTTAAAAAATTAAGCTAATAATAATTGTAACCTAATTTCCTTGCATTGCCCTTGATTGAACCACAGCTAACATGGCCGCAGCATAGGCACATATGTTAACCGAATCTAGTCCTCATAGTGTATATCTGTGACAATAGCAGCACAACCTGGAAATACGTGTTCTAGTGTCTGCTTATTGATTGAGCCACAGCGCCAGTAAACAACAGCAGTCACATCTGGAACTAACAGACAGTGGTTTGAGTGATCTGGATACTACCGTATTTTCACGACCATAAGGCGCGCTTAAAATTCTTACATTTTCTCCAAAATGGACGGAGTGCCTTATAATGTGGAGCGCCTTATGTATGCACCGAATTCCAAAATCTGTAAATGTTGTTGTGTGACTTTAATGAACGCTCCGCTTGACTGACTGGGAGCATTTCCTGCCGACGCGCTAATTATATAGAGGAAGGCGAACGTGACCGAGGACAGCATGCGGACGTGAAGGGGGGAGGGTGCGCGTGACAGAGGACGCTAAAGACACGCCCCCAGTAAGGTATATAGTTCCGGTATGTGCATTGGTTTGGCTAAGGACCACCGAAAATGGCACCTACGAAGAGACAGGCTTACGAACCACAGTTTAAACTGCAAGCTATTAGTTGCACGGAGAAACAAATCCATGTTTTGCAAGTGGAGGAAGCAGGAAAACGAGCTTCGCCAAGTCAAGAAGACGAAGCTGAGTTTCCGCGGAAACAAGGCGAGGTGGCCCGAGTTGGAAGAACAACTCGAGCAATGGTTAATGAGCAAAGAACAGCCGGGAGAAGCGTCTCTACAGTCACCGTTCGACTGAGTGCATTAACTTGGAGCTTGCCATCATTCAGGGAGGCTTGACGAAGGAACTCCAACCGCTGGACATCAGTGTAAACAGGGCGTTCAAAGTGAAGTTGTGAGCGGCGTGGGAGCCATGGATGACAGATGGCAAACACAGCGTTACTAAGACTAGGAGGCAGCGCCGGGCGAGTTACACTACAATTTGTGAATGGATTGTGGATGCTTGGGCTAACGTGTCTGCTTGCACTGTCGAGCTTTGGTAAAAGCCGGCCGGGATCATTTCTGAGGAGCCGCACCGCAACGAGACTGACTCTGACAATGACGAGAGGGAACCTGGCGTGTTTGATTGAGAACTTGCCCAGCTGTTCATTTCGGATACAGAAGATGAGGATTTTGATGGATTTGTGGATGAGGATGGATCAAAAGTACAACCGAACTCAGTTTTGCAGAAATAGTGAGGAAAAAGTAAGTCATAGCATCGCGTTTTCATAGAATAACTGAAAACCTACTATCGATCGGTTTGGAAGGGGCAATTAACTAAACCCCCCCCTTGACGATTGGCTTTGAAGGTGTAAAAATTATGATCAGCCCCCTAGTTTTCTTACAAAGGTTCAATGCACTTCTCAAATTTGTTTTGATAAATACATGTAGATTTTAAAATATATTAAATACATATATGCAGTTTGTTATATATACACATGAATTAAATAGAAATATTATATACAAATATTTTTATTTTGTTGGTAAAATTACTTGAAAGGACTCGAAACTCCAAGTGTGGGACTTGCGACTTGACTCAGGACTTGCATGTCTCGTCTCGAGACTTGACTCAGGACTTGAGGGCAAAGATTTGAGACTTACTTGTGACTTGCAAAGCAATGACTTGTTCCCACCTCTGCCTGGTGAAACAAAGGAAATAAGTTATTTCTTTTTTACTTTTGTGTTGTTTTTGTGTCCCCAGATGCCTCAGCTGAAGCCCGAGACCATCAGCATGACTGGCCTGAACCTGTTCCAGCACCTTTGCAACCTTGCCCGGTTGGCCACCAGCGCGCTGGACAACGCCGCCAGCTGCGAGGTCTGACCCCCCCTCGCCAGCCACCCCTCCCCACCGCTACAACCCGCTACTCACGAATGTTTCTCTGTTTCCACATTTGCGAACCTTCAGCTATGCGGGATGGACCAGCTGTGGGGGATCGCCCTCCGAGCTCAGTCGGCCGACATCAGCCGCGCCGCCATCCAGTACATCAATTCTTACTACATCAACGGTCAGTGGTCGGCGGCTCCTGCATTGTGGAGATAGCTTGACATTGAGCATGTTGGGGTTAAACAATTGAACCGTGATAACATTTCAAATGGTTTATGGGGTTATCGTAGGGTTGGGAATCTCTGGCATGAGGTCGATTTGATACATATCTAGATACACGGGTAGTGATTCGATTAAAAAAAACCGAACGATTCAGTATGGGAGTGATACGATTCTTGGTGCAGAAAATATGTGATAGTTAACATTTGCACATGGTGGCCGACTGGTTAGCACATCTGCCTCACAGTTCTGAGGACCTGGGTTCAAATCGGATCTTCATCAAACCTCTTTTAGTGGAGTCCTTGGTGGTCTCTCACACAGATCTGGACTTGTCTTGCGATACCAAGGGGATTATTTTAGGGTGGCTTTGGCTCAGTAGGTAGAACAGGTTCGAATCCCTGCTACGACTGTCCGTCCGCATGTCGAAGTGTCCTTGGGCAAGACACTGAACCATAATTTGCTCCCAGTGGCCCTGGCAGTGCCTTGGACGGCAGCAGTCGCCCATTGGCGACTTATTACCGTAATGCCTAGTATGAACTAAATTAGGGGCTTGTTTGCTACTTTACGAGTGGAGGCTGGCTTGACCGCAGTAATTTTTGGGGGTCCTTCGCCAAACCGATGTTGTTTTGCACAATGCACATACCGGTGCGATATACCTACTGGGGGGGTCCTCCTTCACACGCACCCTTGCCCCTTTACTTCTGCATGCTGTCCTCAGCCACGTCGGCAGGAAATGCTCCCAGTCAGTCAAGCGGAGCGCTCATCACACAACAACATTGATAGATTTTGGAACTCTGTGTGCACACACAAGGCGCCCCGCATTATAAGGCGCCCCGTCCATTTTTGAGAAAATTTTAAGACTTTTAAGTGCGCCTTATGGTTGTGAAAATACGGTAAATGACTTTAACAAATGGCTGCAATATAACAAAGCGTGAAAAATTTAAGGGGGTCTGAATACTTTCCGTACCCACTGTGTGTGTCTGTATGTGTGTGTGTGTGTATGTGTATATTATTTTTTTAAATGGACTACAACCATTTTTAAGATTTTCTCTTCACAAACTGCACAAACAATATTTAAGGTGCCATGGGGGGGTCTCACACACCCTGCCATTCTCGGACTGCTGACTGAGTTTTTGAACTTTTAAGTCGTGATGACTAGGTGAATTCAACTGGCGAATGTTGTGTCAGCTTCAGGATATACCTGGCTCTGTCTCCTCTCGCTAGTTTCTTTTTTGGGTCACACAGTACCAACACTTAATGTGTAAATGTACCGCAAGGAATTGAGAAGCAGCATTAGTTTGGTGAGTTACAGCCCAAGGAACTTGCTGAGATGTACCTACCTTCGCCATATTGTTTGCATGTTTACAATCTGCGGCGCACATTTTGCCGCCGGTCCCGGTGTCGACTGCGGACACGAGATAAGGTACAAAAATGATGATGTTGCAAATCCTGGGGGAATGCTACTTTGCTATCGCTGCGACCATGCAAATAACTGAACTAATGAAAAGCTATTTGATGTTGAAGTAGGGACACTACGGAGAAATGTAGTTAAACTTGTAGTGTCGCTAGTATCCACCACTGCTGTGTTTGGTTGTAAACATGACGTTACCTGCGGAGCACATTGCGAATCCTCTCGCGCTTGTTTTCCGAGATGAAAACCATGTATATGTTTATTTTCGTTTACAGTTTTGTAGAATTATAATTTGATAATAGTTAGAATAATGTATAACATAATAATAGTGATAAGAAAAAATAATAACACGTGATCATTTCAGTATTTTGACGGTGATGCGAATGTCCGTAGCTTTTAATCTGTAATGTGTCCAGCGGGTAAAACGGGCCTGGAGAAGGAGCAGGAGTTCATCCGCAAGTGTATGGAGAGTCTCCTGATGGCGTCGGCCAACCTGGAGAAGGACGCACACTCGGGCCTGACCAGCATAGAGAGAGGCCTGCTCATGCTCAAGACGCACCTGGAGGCCTTCAGGCGCAGGTACACCCAACGGGAACTCCCACCGCTAGAGAAGACCGCCTCAAAGCACCTTCTTTCCTCTGCTTTGCTGCCCTTTCAGGTTTGCCTACCACCTGCGCCAGTGGCAGATCGAGGGCACAGGAATCAGCAGCCACCTGAAGGCGCTCAGTGACAAACAGTCGCTACCGCTCAGGATCGTTTGTCAGCCCGCTGGACTGCCAGACAAGGTGTGATCACGTCACAGTTGATTTAATTTTTAAATACAAAATGCTCATACAAGAGAAAGCCAGGAGTTTTTTTGAAGATTTAACGGTTGAAGGCTGGGATAGACACTGTTGATTAGACCTTTCCAGCAGGTTCTGGCTGGTTTCATCGGTTCAAGAAATGTCAGTTTGCTCATGTCCATTAGTGGTGAGGCAGCGAGTGCGGACAACAGTAGGCAGCAGAAATGTTCCAGGAAATGCTGAGGGAAATAACTGCAAAGGAAAGCTACAATAGAAAAATGGCAAAATAATGAGTTGCGAACAATTCTGGAATGCAAATTGTTTGTATGTAAGTTTGCGTCTGTCTGACTTTTCCCTCAGAAAATAATGAATATATGTAACTAAGGTTCTATGAATCTCAAATGACCGTCATTTCCAGTGACCTGGGATTGGTGTAACTTCTTGTCACTCGGGGTTCAGTTCCTACAGAATGAGTGACAGAGCGTGCGGCGGTCATTCGAGATTCATGGAACTGCAGTTACTTACGGAACTTTTGTTCTATGTCATCGCTACTGACCGCCCAAAGGCGGTGCTGAAACTATTGAATGACTCATACCAGCAAAGTCACGAGGAGTCCCAGACACGAACCTTACTGAAAAGCCTCTGTGGGCCCAAAAACCACGCCGAGTGGATGGGGAGTGGCAACATTCACGCTGTAGAACCTGGAAAATGTGCCAGGCGTCGTCCACGAAGCCATCCCAAGAAGCGGAGAGTGACAATGCACACCTGCCCCCTGGCAGATACACGAAAGGGGGGGTGACACAGGCCTTCCAGCACCAAATGCACATCCCATGCTGGGGCTCACGGAGTCCTCCCCAGCCCCCTTGAGAAAAGACGACACCGGGCCGTGGCCACCCCGCACAGAGTCTTCACCTATTGGCGTACAGTAGACAAGTGGACGAAGCTCTGGTGTTCAAAGTGGTCCGCCGGACAGGGTCTGCACAGCTGCTCAGCAGTGAGTCGGTCCTATAGGCGGCCAAGCCCACAAGCGGAGGCGGCGGGGATCGGGATGCCAAAGCCAACCCCCTTGTTGAGACAACAGAGTACTCCTGATGGGGAGACCACGAAGGCGCTGGGAGGCCTGCAACAACCGGGCTGACCTGGTGCCACCCTGGTGGTTTTTGTGAAAAACTGTTGTGGTGTTACCCAACCGAACAAGCACGTGCCTTCCCCTTTGGCACAGCAAGAAATGCTAAATGCTACAATTTAAAAAGAAAAAAAAATGGCAAAATAATAACTGATGATAAGAACAGTTCAAGATGCGAACAACTTTCTGGAAAGTAACTTTTCCGTATGTAGGATAGCATCTGTCCATAGAACCTAACCATTTGAAAAACGTTGTGGTCATCTTTGAGCACGGAGCATTATTTTGTACATTTCCAAGTTGAACCTGGGGTGAAACGATGTGCTTTTGAAAAGCAGATGACCATCGAGATGTACCCTAGTGACCAGGTGGCGGACCTGCGCGCCGAGGTGACCCACTGGTACGAAAACCTGCAGAAGGAGCAGATGAACCAGCAGGCGCAGCTGCAGGAATTCGGCCAGTGTGGCCGGCAGCCAGGGGACTTCTCAGGTGCGCTTCACGCTCGCCCCCGCTGTTGCCTTCCTAAGGTTTTTCCTGGCTCGTATGCTATGCTACCCACTGGGCTCAAACAAATACTTGTGAAGTATTAACGTTTCATTGCGCTTTTAACGTTTTCTTTTTCTTATATCATCATCGCATGGTGCTTAAAGCTATGCAGCTATAGTTTGTGGGATGGCTCCCTCACGAGAACAGCAGTAAATGACAGCTGTGTGGAGCCACTGAGCGTCTGGTGTATATTACAAAGTGGGCCTGCCTACTTGGTTTATCTGAGTCAGCTCAAGGTGAAAATCTGGAAACCTTAGGAAAAAGGGAATTTAAAATCCCTGTCATTTACGCTCATTTCAACCGTAGTTCACTGTGATTTTACTTTACGCTGTTTTTCTCTCAACTCAATACACTCGTTTCGCCTCCATGCAATGAATCGATATTTACCGATTTCAAAATGCACATAATGGTCAGACAAGTTTTACTGTAGGAAAGAAAATTTGCGATTTGTCCTTTTTCCATTTTTTTTTTCTTGTCTTTCTTTTTATTTTTTTCATCTTTCTTGTCATCTTGAATGATACAGCACCACTCCCATCACTGTGATTTAATATCGTAAATGCTGTCAACAATGCCACCCAGCCTGGTGCGCTGCTGGTCAAATGGCACTTTTCACCATGTCAGCGGTTTTACAAGCGGGGTGTGCTCAAAAGTAGGCAGAGGTGACCAACCCCAAATCTTATACAGGACATGTGGTAATGTCCGCATTGTGGTTTTCAAGGGGGTCTGATGGGACCCGTCCGGATGATCTCTTCGGGACACGAACTCACAACAGACTATGACGAGAAGACGCTTCATGAGCTGGGCTTCAAGGACATGCAGGTAACTAATGTCAGAAAACGGAATATTTCAAATTGTAATTATCATTATTGCTGTATTTAGTGTTATGTGTTGTTGTGCTGTATTTCTTATGCATTTTTTTTAAGAATGATTTTTGTCATGATTATTGTGATCTAAAATGTTCATCCTACTGTTTCATCTCCTAGTTTGCACCCATGTAACTCACTCCTTGTCATTCCAAAACTAACTTCCACTAAGACTTGATTGTTTTTTCTTGTATTAACTGTACAGTCGTACCTTTACGTTCCAGAAGCCCCTTCGATAGACTAAAATCCGAGAAGTAGCAACCATGTATTATTTATATATACAGGGTGGGACAGAAAGGACAGATGTTTTTGATAAAACTCACAAAATAATAAATGCTACCTGCAAACAAACACTTGGAGATGGTGGAAGCCAACTTCCATCAACGCCTTCAGAAATGCATCAATTTCCACACTTGATTGTGTCAAATGGTATTTCATTACGAGCACATTGTCAATAAAATTTGTTTGCAGCTACCATTTATTATTTGACTTTTTCAAAAACATCTGTCCTTTCTGCCCCACCATGTATTTTAAAGGCGAACTAAACCCCCAAATGTTTTTTTGCAAGAACACATTGTATGTGCCTGCACTGGTCAAAACATGGCACACTGATTAATATTGTTATTGGAATAAGAATGAAATGGAATAATTCATTTATGTACGGGCGCCACCATGACGTCACCAGCCGTGGACCGGAAGTGACATTGAAAGAGTGAGTGACCGTAGCGCTTTGCCTGCAGTATTTGAGTAAGCTTGGTTATGGGTAGGGACTGTCCGCATCAAAGGTACGTGCGCAGATTGATTTTCGCCTATTAAAGTGCCTTCGAAAAGGCGTCCACCGGCTGTATTGTGACGACGTTGGTGGCAATATAATGTGGGATACCAACTTGAACAATGCGAGAACAGCTTTTGCGAGTCAGCCGAATCACACCTCCGCCAATAGTTGGCTAGATAAATGGATCTGCCTGATGTGTAGCTTGTCGTTTCTGAATATTTAGTTAACCAATAAAGTGGACAGGAAGGGTCGATTCACGTAACGTTCTTGTGAATTCGCACACTCGCGAGAGTGAAAACTTTCTTCCTGGCTTGCACTTATTGCTATGCGAGTCTGCAGTAACATTAGTCTGCATGGAAAAATGTTCACCGCAAAATAGTGAAAAATCTGAAATATAAAATTTGAAATGTACGCTTTAAAAATCCACGATACAGTGAGAACATGGAAAATGAACTGCGAAATTGTTAAGTTTTTGTGATTCTGTATTTTGTAAATCACTGTGAGTCATCTGTGAGAACTGCATTATAAATCAAATGCACTTACTTGCTGTCTACTTGTAGATGGTGTTTGTGTCTCTGGGAGCACCTCGTCGCGAGCGTAAAGGCGAGGGCGTGCAGCTGCCGGCGTCATGCCTTCCTCCCCCACAGAAGGAGCACATCCCCATGCTGCTGCTGTTACAGGAGCCTCACCTCACGACGCTCTTCGACCTGCTGGAGATGCTGGCCTGCTTCAAGGCGCCCAGTCCCTCCACAGAGAAGCTCCACGACAGTCTGGAGGTTGGTCACAGAGGAGCGCATTTAGCCCTCGAAAGCCTGATACTTTACGTTTGGGTGAGGGGCAGTCAAAAGGTAACGATCCCAATTTGATTTAACCTAATAATAATTTAATTTTATTTCAGAAATTTTAACAGTTTGTAGTTTAAATACGTCAAAAGTTAAATGTTTTGTTTAGGCCAGTCCTTGCCATTTTGGAAATTACGTCATTGTTGAATGCCTGTTGGAATCAGATAGTGGTGATTAAATAGTGGAACCACCACTAAACATTTTCAAAAGGTTGAAAAAATGTGTGTTAGTAAGCTGCAAAAGGCTACCTTTAAGATAAGGAGTTGGGGGACATCGCTTCTCTGATGACGAACAAGTTTAGGAAGCTGTTAAAAAAACAAAAAACAAAAACGGGTTCAAAGTGCAGCCTACTGATTTTTATGAGGCTGCCTTACATTCTGTTGTTCATTGATGGACAGTGTGTTGAGAAAAATGGGAGATTATATAGAAAAGTAGCGAGGAAATTCCAACTTTTTGGCCTTTATTTATATCTCTATATATGCTTTCTATTGCAATGAATAAATCTAGAGGAAAATTGGGTTCATTACTTTTTGACTGCTGCCCCTTGTAAGTTTTAGACTTCTTGTATTCAGACAAATATTTTTCAGGTAACTAGAAGTTCTCTTACCTGTCAGACACTTTCGGCTGATGCTTCAGCCTTCGTCAGAGCTGTAACCGCTTCCTTGGGTAACATGTCTAAAAACAGCTGATCAGGCTGGGGAAACTTAGTAAAATTCCCCGACCTGACCATGTCTGTTCTGCTCCATTGAAGCCAGTCTTTTCAGGTGGTAGAGGGTGCCAGGAAGACAAGTGCGGCAGACAAGCCGGGCGAGACCCTCTTCCACGCCTTCGTGTTGAAAAAAACGTCCACAGCAGTGAATGAGTTATTTTAAGAGAAAATACTGTCCATACTACTATACTATACTGTTTAAGAAAAAAATCTTCCAACATTTGAACTTTTCTTGCGACATTTTGATGCTAGCTGTGTTTAATTTTATTTCTAAAATATGCAGTGGGCGAATAAAAATATGCAGCGGGACACAAATGGCCCCCTGGGCAGGACTTTGAACGAGCTGCTTTTGAGGAACCCTGAGCTGAGGATGATGATCGTGTACATTTGTGTTTGTGTATTTTTCTCTGTGCGTGTAGATGGCACGGTGCGAGGAACTGCACCTCCACGCCGAGAACCTTTCCCGCCGCGTGTGGGAACTTCTCATGCTGCTACCCACCTGTCCCAAGATGCTGCAGGCCTTCCAGAACATCTCTGACGACAACACGGTCAGCAGCTCACATTCATCATCATTGTCCAACATGTGACAAATTTTGATTACCACCGCAGTGTGTTCAACTCAAGTGTTTGTGTCTTCAGAATGAAGGTCTGTGCTGGAAGGAGCTGCTGAGGATCAAAAGTGCCCACAAGCTGCTCTACGCTCTTGAGATCATCGAAGCACTGGGAAAACCAAACCGACGCATCCACAGAGAGTCCACTGTGAGACACATACACGTATAGGAATTAACGAGTTCAAGCACAATAGCAGACCACTCCATTTTTTCTCAATTGAGTAAAATTTCTGGTTCCAGTTTAAAACGAATTATTTTTATTTTAGGTTATTCCAAGTTAATATATTGAGCAATTATGATTAACTCTTATTCAAAAGGTCTTTCAAAGAGGTCTTCAATGTAGAGCGAGACCAGTATGTTTTTTTTTCTTCCCAGGGCCGATACTAATTATTAGTAGTCGATAAGGCCGATAACCGATATTTGGACCCGAAAGTTATTTGCAGCAAAAGGGGAAATTGGTGTCAAAATGTCTGGTGCTCAGTACACCAGTAGTCTCTTTCTTTTTCAGGACATTCCAAATTGTTGTATTGGCTATGCCAAATGTTTGTGCGATAGCTCTGATCAATTTTCCCTCTTCCCTCTTCTCAAAATGGTTTGCTTTTCTTCCGTACACAGCTCTCCGGTGTGCATGTTTTCTTAACAGCAAATGCAGTTTTCACAGGTTGAAACCAAAAGCCAAAAACAAGCACTATCTAATGCTTAAGCAATCAATCTAAAAGGCAACACCTGAGCAACTAAAAACACCCATCAGTCACATCTTCCAATACTTTTGGTGACTTGAAAAGTGGTTGGCTTCAAACAAAAGGTGCTCTGTCGTGAGTTGTTTAACACATGTAGATGTAAATACCATGAAATAAAAGCTGGAATTCAGAATTTGTCTTATATTCATCTTTTGATCTGAAACCCAAATAAATGTCTTAAGTATTCAACAAAACAAAGGAATTGACATTGGCGTTCCAATACTTTTGGAGGGGACTGTATCTCCCGAAAGTATTCTGCAGCCCCACAATCCCTCCATTTATGTAATTTCATCGCAAACGCGCACAGCTCCAAGAAAATAATTGAGTCAGACGAGTTTGTGATGATGTAAACGTGTATGGGGTTGTGATTAGCTTAAATGAAGATGACTCTAGCTGCGGCAAAATTCATATGGCGCTTGTCCGTTTCTGCGATTAAATATTTTCGTTGAGTTTTACGTAGTAGTTGTTTGGTTTTGCAGGGTTAGGAAATGCACCAATCGAATGATGCAGTCTGGCAGTCAGTGTGGCTCGATTTTTGTCGGAATGATGCTTGTCGGCTTAGCGTTTGAACTCTTCAAACCAAATCAATCTGTCATTTCGGACTTTAGCTAAGTGCAAAAACAAATGGCCTTTCTCCAGCTAACACTGCAGCTCTGCTTACCTTTTGGCCTTGACATGAGAGAGAGAGAGGGCGTCACACAGTTGAAAGTGGCTGTGGATCTTTGCGCGGCCTAGCCGTCAGGTCACATGGAGAAACTGGGCGTGGGTGCGAGACGATGTCAATTATGTAAATGAGGTCTTGCTCACAGACACGTTTTCAGAAATACCACAAAAATGGTTGCGTAAAGATTGGTTGTTTAATTTCACACTGGCGACCAGTTCAGGGTGCGATAGGCGCTAGCACACCCGTGACACTCGTGAGGATAAGCGGTATCGAAAATGGAGGGATGGTTTAGGGTTAGGCACTTAGACACAGCCAACACCCCCTACCTTAACGTGCATCTCTATTTACATGTGTCTAGGGCAGCTACAGTGACTTGTACCCGGACTCTGACGACTCTTGCGAGGACCAGATCGAGAACAGCAAAAACTCGTGGAGCTGCAAGGTAAAAAAAACAAACAAAAAAACAACTAAAATGGACGACAGGAAGTCCAGCACACAAACATGTCACAAACGTGTGTGGGTCCATGGGATTCGCCTTTCTTGTTTGGTTGTCTTTCCTCATCCTTCATCTTCTCCTTTCTTCCTCCCCTCGTCGTCTTTCTCTTCCTCACACGTGTTTGTCCTTTTTTCATCCTCACTTCTTCCTCACCTAACATCTTCCTCCTCTTCCCCTTCTATTTCTTCTTTTTTCTAATCTTCTACTTCATCCTCATTTTCCTTGTTTTTCTTCCTTTTGCATTTTCTGTTTTTTCCTCCCCTTTTTTTTTTCTTTCTCCTACACTGCTTGGTTTTCTCCCCATCCGTCTTTCCTTATTCTTACTCCACCCTTCTTTTTCTTCATTTTTTTTCTTCTTCCTTCACCATTTTGTCTCATCCTCATTTTTCTCCTTCCTCCTTTTGTCCTATTCTTCTTCCTCCATTCACTTCTCCTCCATCTTTTCCATCCTTCTCCTTTCTTCCACTTCCTATTTTTACCCCTTTCTCAATTTTCTTATTCCTTCTACTCTTCCTTATCCTCCTTCTTCCTCTTTTTGCTCCCCGTCCTCTTCTTTTTCTTATTCCTCCTACTCATCTTATTCTTTACTCCCTTTTTACTTCCTCCTATTACCTTTCCTTGTTTTTTGTCTTCCTCCTCCTCTCCTTCATACCCCCCTTCTTCCTCATTGTTTCTGCAACCTTCTTGTTTTTTCCTTATCCTCTTCTCATTTGGACCTTCATCTTCCCCTTTGTCCTCTTCCTCCTCGTTTGACTGTTACTTCTCCCCTTTTTCTTCCTACTCTTCCTTGTTTTCTTCCCTTTCCTCTTTACTTTTCCTCCTTCCCCTTCATTTTATTCTTCCTCTACTCATCTTTCTCCTTCCTCCTTTTTTCATTTTCTGTTCTTCTTCCCCTTCCTTCTTTTTCCTTCCTCCTAATCTTTTTTTCTCCCTCATCTTCTCCTTCCCCTATTCTTCATTTTTTTTCTCTTCCTCCTACTTGTACTTTTGCTTCTGCTCACATTCTTCATGTCCTCTTCCTGTTATCCTCTTCTTTCCTTCTTCTTCCTCATGTTCTTCCAGTTTGTTTCATCTGGAGGCCTGCAGCAGCTCCTGGAGATCTTCAGCTCTGGCATCCTGGAGCCCAAAGATCAGGAATCCTGGACTGTGGTGAGCCGCGACCAGGAAGTCTTTTCTCTTCTCTTGTGACCCTAAACTTCCTATTGTATAATTGAACTTCCTGCGCGTTGTGTCCAGTGGCTGCTGGACTGCCTGGCCTGCCTGCTGAAGCTCATCTGCCAGTTTGCCGTGGACCCCGCCGACCTGGACCTGGCTTACCACGACGTCTTCTCCTGGTCCGGCCTCGTCGACGGGCAACGCAAGCGAGCCTGGCCCGGGAAGTCACGCAAGTCCGCCGTGGAGCATGGAAAAAGTCTGCACATCCCCAGACTCACGGAGGTGGCTAGAAAGAACACACATACAAAATACACGACACACCCACACGGAAACACAAAAATACACGCACGAAAAATGTACATAATGCACTCAACATACAAAAACACGCACGCCCAAATATATATATATATATATATATATATATATAGAAAAACACTTGCCTCATGTTCCCAAGCACTGTAGTTTGTTAATGATAAATATCTGTTGCCTGAGCATAAATAGCATATTTTAATATCAAAAGCATATTAAGTTCTGGTTCTCATGAACAAACAACTAACTATTGGCAGGTAAATCAAAGTACCTGTAATCTGACTAATATAAAAAGTAATGCATTAGATTACTTATGATGTCACCGGACTACATTTTTTGAGGGGTCACTGCTCACGCACAAACAGTAAAAACTACACACAAACTGTAAACAAACACTAGACACACAATTTCCATGCACACAAACATTTTCCAAAAACTCAACTAACCACACACAAAAACACACTTACACACAAAAAACACATACAAACACAGAAAACACCAAAAAAAAGCACAAAAAACTGTCACACAAATGTACACAAAAACAGATACATAAAACACACACACACTCACACAAAACACATTCAGACACAAAACACTCAAACACACACACACAAGTAAAGTAGACACAAACAAAAACACAGACACAATCAAAACACATAGTGGTGGGCGTCGTCGTCATGAAGTGTCTGCTTGTCCCGCTTCTTGATGTGTGTGCGCGTCTGTTGTTTTTCTCCCATCAGGTGTTCCTCAGTCTGGTCCAAGGAACCAACCTGATCGAACGTCTCATCAACGTAGCCTACACCTACGACAATTTAGCGCACAGGTGGGCAAATGCTGGTCACACCAGTAGGTACACATACTTGTACCATCTGATACGGTCTCGTTGACAAGAACTGCATGGTACACTGCAGTCCTGTAGGTGGCAGCAATGCATATACAAAGTGGGTGGCAAAGAACAACAAACAAAAGCAAAGAGGAGGGATTCATTTAATTTAATCTAAGAAACACAGATTAGATTTACTTTTACCATTCTATATTGAAACGACCATTAATATCATATTTAGCGGGATTAAAATAATAAACTAAGGATGCGCCGACACAGTTCATCTGTACTGGTACTCACACTCGTAAAAACACTCCGATACTACGACACCCGATACCACCCTGTCATAAACTGTACGTAGTATACAATGTCCTCCTCCTCCTGTAAAAAGGAGTGTTATATTTGAGTGTAACCTATGCCGTGTTCAATAAGTTTGTTTTTGAGCAATATGTGATTAAAATTAACTCACTTTTCATCAAACTTGCAAGACATGACGGCATTATCACATAGCCGTACTCTGTATGGTACTCAAATGTCCGTACTTGGTCTGGGAAAAGTGGTATCAGTCCATCCCTATAAAAATACTATACTGAATAGATAAAATTGCCATGTATTTTGTTGCCTCCTATCTCAGACTAAATTTGATACATATTTTTCTGTTTTTCTACAGAGTTCTGAAAGCCCAGTCGGATCACAGGTCTCGACATGAAGGTGAGCAGTGGTCTATTTTGGTAGATGTTTGTAGATGTGGTGGTACATGTTGGTAGTTGTCTCTAGATACAATATGTTGGTAGATGTAGTGGTATATGTTGGTAAAGTTTTGTAGCAATAGTGGTAGATGTTTTGTAGTTGTTTGTAGATATCTTGGTAGATGAGTTGGTAAATGTTGGTGGATGTAGTGGTAGATGTTTGGTAGCTGTGGTGCTAGCTGTTTGGTAGCTGTAGATATGGTGGTATATGTTGGTAGGTGTCTGGCGATACAGTATGTTGGTAGATATGGTGTTTGATGTTTGTGGATATGGTGGTAGATAAGGTGGTAAATGTTGGTAGGTGTTTGTAGATACATTATGTGGGTGGAATTAGTGGTAGATGTTGATAGGTATTGGTAGATATTTGTAGATGAGGTGGTAGATGTTTGGTAGATGTTCTTAGGCGTTTGTATATATAGTGGTAGATGTTTAGTAAATATGATGGAAAGTGTTTGTAGATGCAGTATGTTGGTAGATGTTGGGATATATTGGTAGAAATGGTGGTAGACGTAGCAATCGCGGTAGTTGTAGATATGTTGCTAGATGGAGTGGCAGCTGTCATTAGATATTGGTAGATGTTTGGAGATATATTGGTAGATGTTTGGTAGATATGATTGTAAATGTTGGTGGATGGTGGTAGATGTTTCTAGATATGGTGATACATTTTAGTAGGTGTTTGTAGATACGTCTGGTGGTAGATGTTGGTAGATCTGGTGGTTCATGTACACTATATAGCCAAAAGTATTCGCTCACCTGCCTTGACTTACATATGATCTGAAGTGACATCCCCTTCAAAAGCAATCGGGTTTAATATGACATTGGTCCTCCTTTTACAGGTGTAACAACTTTAACTCTTCTGAAAAGGCTTTCCGCAAGGTTCAGGTGTGTGTGTAGGGAATTTTTGACCATTCTTCCAGAAGCGCATTTGTGGAGTCACACAGTGACGTTGGACGAGAAGGCCTCGCTCTCAGTCTGCACTCTAATTCATCCCAAAGGTGTTCTATCGGGTTGGCGTCAGGACTCTGTTGAGGCCAGCCAAGTTCATCCACACCAAACTCTCTCATCTATGTCTTTATGAACCTTGCTTTGTCCATTGGTTCACAGTCATGTTGGAACAGGAAGGGGCCATCCCCAAACTGTTCCCGCAATGTTGGGAGGAATGAATTGTCCAAAAGCTCTTGGTATGCTGAAGCATTCAGTTATTTTCACTAGAACTAAGGAACCAATATTTTGGACAATTTCATGCTCCCAACTTTGTGGGAACAGTTCTTTCATTTCTAACATGGCCTTGCACCAGTGCACAAAGCAAGGTCCATAAAGACATGGGTGACAGAGTCTGGTTTGGATGAACTTGACTGGCATGCACAGAGTCCAGACCTTAATCTGATAGTACAACTTCGGGATGAATTAGAATGGAGAATTAGAGCCAGGCCTTCTCCTCCATCATCACTGTGTGACCTAACAGATGCGCTTATGGAGGAATGGTAAAAACAATTCCCATAAACACCACTCCTAAAACATTGTGGCCAGCCTTCCCAGAAGAGTTGAAGCTGTTATAGGGTGGGCCGACGCCATATTGAACCCTACGGATTCGGAATCGAATTAGGAATGTCACTTAAATTCATATGTGAGTCAAGGCAGGTGAGCGAATACTTTGGACATTATAGTGTATGTAGCAATGGTGATTGATGTTTTGTAGATGTTTGCAGATGGCGTTAGATGTTAGTAAATCTGGTGGTAGACATGTGGTAGCTGACTCAGAGCGTTTCCGTGTCCACCCAGTGACACACTACTCCATGTGGCTGCTGGTGAGCTGGGCCCACTGCTCGTCGTCCGTCAAATCCAGCCTGGCCGACAGCGAGCGTCTGCACGACTGGCTCAGGAAACTTACCCTGCTGGTGCCGGAGGTGAGAGTGCAACATCGCTGTTTGGGATGTTGTCTTCCTGCTCAAGCAGCTGCGTGCCTGCAAAATATACTATAATGCAAAAGGTTTTTCAGCAGAAAAACAATTACCCAAGTTAAGAAAAAATACAGTCCCCTCCAAAAGTATTGGAACGGCAAGGTCAATTCCTTTATTTTATTTTTTTCCCTTTATTATAGTCCATAAAGCTTTGTTCCAAAACTTTTGTGGCTCCCTTCCATTTTGTTTTGCTGATGAGTGGTATGGCCTGTATATTTCTTCTCAAAGTCTTCTTCGAACAGTGGATTGTGATACATTCACCCCTGCCCTGTGGAGGTTGCTAGTGATATCGCTGACTGTTGTTTTTGGGTGTTTATTTCCCCCCCCCCCCCCCCCCCCCCACAGCTCTCACCATGTTTCTGTCATCAACTGCTTTTGATACCCTTGGCCGACCTGTTCGATGTCTGTTGCGCAGTACACCAGTAGTTTTTCTTTTTCAGGACATTCCAGATTGTTGTATTGGCTATGCCCAATGTTTTTGCAATAGCTCTGATCGATTTTCCCTCTTCCATCAGCTTCAAAATGGTTTTCTTTTTTTCCCATAGACAGATCTCTGGTCTTCATGTTTGCTTAACAGCAAATGCAGTTTTCACAAGTGAAACCCAAAGTCAAAAACAAGCACTATCTAATGTTTAAGCAATCAATCTAAAAGGCAACACCTGAGCAACTAGAAAAACCCATCAGTCACATATTCTAATACTTTTGCTCACTTGAAAAGTGGGTGGCTTCAAACAAAAGGTGCTCTGTCATGAGTTACTTAATACATCTAGATGTAAATACCATGAAATAAAAGCTGGAATTCTGAACTTTTGTCTCATATTCATCTTTTGATCTGAAACCCAAATGTCTTCCGTATACAACAAAAACAAAGGAATTGACCTTGCCGTTCCAATAGTTTTAGAGGGGACTGTATATGGCTATGAAAGATCCTAAATTAAGAGCCGTTCAGGTGGCGAGAGAGCTGTGGGCTCTAAAAAGAGCATAACGCATTTTGCTACAGTGGGTATGGAAAGTATTCAGACCCCCTTAAATCGTTCACTCTTTGTTATATTGCAGCCATTTGCTAAAATCATTTAAGTTCATTTTTTTCCTTATTTACACACAACACACCATATTGACAGAATTTTTTTTTTTTTTTTTTACATTTTTGCAGATTTATTAAAAAAAGAAAAACAGAAATATCACACAGCCATAAATATTCAGACCCTTTGCTGTGACACTCATATATTTAACTCGGGTGCTGTCCATTTCTTCTGATCATCCTTGAGATTGTTCTACACCTTCATTGGAGTCCAACTGTGTTTGATTATACTGATTGGACTTGATTAGGAAAGCCACACACCTGTCTCTATATAAGACCTTACCTTAAATGAGAATCATGAGGTCAAAGGAACTGCATGAAGAGGTCAGAGACAGAATTGTGGCAAGGCACAGATCTGGCCAAGGTTATAAAAAAAATTCTGCTGCACTTAAGGTTTCTAAGAGCCCAACGGCCTCCATAATCCTTAAATGAAAGACATTTGGGACGACCAGAACCCTTCCTAGAGCTGGCCGTCCTGCCAAACTGAGCAACTGGGGGAGAAGAGCCTGCGTGAGAGAAGTAAAGAAGAACCCAAAAATCACTGGCTGAGATGCAGTCGGGAGATGGGAGAAAATTCTGCAAAGTCAACCATCACAGCAGCCCTCCACCAGTCGGGGCTTTATGGCAGAGTGGCCTGATGGAAGCCTCTCCTCAGTGCAAGACACGTGAAAGCCCGCATGGAGTTTGCTGAAGGACTCCAAGATGGTGAGAAATAAGATTCTCTCGTCTGATAAAACCAAGATAAAACTTTTTGGCCTTAATTCTAAGCAGTATGTGTGGAGAAAACCAGGCACTGCTCATCACCTGTCCAATACAGTCCCAACACTGAAGCATGGTGGTGGCAGCATCATGCTTTCGGGGTGTATTTCAGCTGCAGGGACAGGACGACGGGTTGCAATCGAAAGAAAGATGCATGTGGCCAAGTACAGGGATATCCTGGACAAAAACCTTCTCCAGACTCATCAGGACCTCAGACTGGGCTGAAGGTTCACCTTCCAACAAGACAATGATCCTAAGCACAGAGCTAAAATAACGAAGGAGTGGCTTCAGAACAACTCCGTGACTCTTGCATCATGGCTGTGTTAGCTCAAAAGGGTGCTTCTACTAAATACTGAGCAAAGGGTCTGAATACTTATGGCTGTGTGATATTTCAGTTTTTCTTTTTTAATAAATCTGCAAAAATTTCAACAACTCCGTTTTTTCTGTCAATATGGGATGCTGTGTGTACATTGAGGGGGGAAAATGAACTTAAAATGATTTTAGCAAATGGATGCAATATAACAGAGTGAAAAATTTAAGGGGGTCTGAATACTTTCCGTACCCACTGTAGCTACATGATTTAATGGAGTCACTGCACGCACCACTTCTGTATTTGGGGTGAGGTGTGTGGTCGCCAATCTAATGCATAATGATAACAATGACAGCATCAAACTCTTCAATCAATTCTACTCGTCTGCTGGAATTACGTCAGGTTACCATGAATGACGGACGTATCACCATTGTAATTGCTAATTATCCACTTCGATAAACAATCACAGCAATAAAGTGCTGTACATAAAGAGAGCATAAAGGTTTTCTACTGTATTTGTCATTGTATGGTGCAGCTACAACACAGTTGGGAAATTGAAAACAAACTAAAACCAATAATAAAAGAATTACTGTATAAGACAAGCATGTAGTACTGTCAGGATCAATGTTCTCACGGTTTGATTGTTTCTCGGTCCCTGGGAGTGAGACAGGGGCTTCGTGTCAGCAGCGTCTGACTGTGGATCGGCCGGCTGGAGCCAAGTAGCACCAAGCAGAGCGGATAAGGGAGGGACCTCAAAGGAGGACGGCGCTTCGACTCTTGTTGTTGCAATAGTGAAATCGTCTCGTGAATGTTAACTAGCCATTTCTTTGTTGTACCAGGTCACTGTTAAATGTGTTGAAATAAAAAGTTGAGTTGAATTGCTAAACATTACAGGCGGGCGCCACACCGCAGTGTTGGCTGGAAGCTCTTTTCCCTTCGTCTTTAAAAAGTCAAAACCTTTGTGACGAAATTTCCACCTGAAAATATACTAGCACCAAACTGTTGAATAAACCTATTACACAATCCCACGATATCATGTTAAAATGAGGTTACGGTCCTAGTAGCTTGAAACAGACGCACTCAGGAAACTCGTATGCTGCCTAATCTTTCCCCCGGGAATGCAAAATGCATATTGTGTTGCCGTGCATATGGTCCATTAAACATAAGAGAAAAAAAATCAGACAATACAAATGGATATATTTATGGATGTTTTCCTTTTTTTTTTCTTTACTAGTATATTTGGTATTCGAGTATTTCAAAAGTAATTAGATTACTTTCATACGCTGGTACTTGGATTATGTTACTGACTGCATTTTTGTTTTTCAAGCTAGTACATCGAATTTTTTTCTAAAGTAACCCTCCCAACCCTGCGTACAGAACACTTTAGATGACCAACTAAAGCAAAGTCCAAACATTGCGCAGTTAAAGATTAAGAAATATATATATATAGAAATTTGACTGCTGGGAGCTGGTCGGAGGAGGATGTTTACCTTATCTATTGTTTTCATCCTTTTTTTTTTGCCGGGTATTTACTTTCCCCATTTGGGTTGTTGTTTTCAGTTTTTCACACAGCAGAGTGAAGGGCATAAGTGCCACAAGTGATTTTATTTACGATTGTGGAAAAGGCCAGGGATTCGATAAGCACAGATTCTTCTCACTCCTTTTCCAATATGTATAATTATGCTTTTTGGCTATTTCTGTTTTTGTTGTTTTCAAATTTTATAGGTGAAGAGTAAAAAGAAATTGCATGTTATTGCATTTCCGTGCTCAAAATAAATACTTTCTTTTCAACTTGACCTTCGCCACATATTGGACCTCCACATTTCTCGACCGATTCAACCATTCTAACGTCAAATTGTTGAGCTCTTTCAGGATATCTTGGCAAGTGTTTTTCAAACTCCCCAAATTCCCATAGTTTTAGTAGTTAGTAATTCCCAAATTAATGGATGTTTGAAAATGACTGTTTTTTTTTTCTCTTCACATTGCACACCATTTTAGTCCAGCTTGAGCTCTTCAGCATTACTCTCAATTTCTACAGAAATGTTTTCTCTTTGCTATTATGGCGGTAATATTTGATTTGCTTTCAGCCAGCGGTGCGTCACGAGGCATGCAATGGCCTCTACAAGCTGTCCCTGTCGGGCCTGGAGGGCGGAGAGTCCATCAATAGATCTTTTCTGCTGCTCGCCGCATCCACGCTGCTCAAGTTCCTGCCCGACGCGCAAGCTGTGAAGCCTCTGCGGGTACGCACGCTCGGTCGGGCCTTTCTATACCCTCCCAAAAAGCAAAACCAAGACTATGGATAAGCAAAGATCTAATACATAATCAACTTATAACATTAATAGCAAACAACTATCAAGACTGAATTTGCAGCACAATCTGCATTGACGGAGAAAGTGTCCCAAAAATTATTTTTTTTTTATTGTTATCTCTGTATGTTTGTATAAAGTACATGATTATAGAGTGCCATTTTTGTCTTTAAAAATTCTTTTTGGGGAAGTTGGAACGGATTAATGGTATGTACGTTCATTTCAATATACTACCCACCCTCAAGGACCTACACTGGCAGATTAATGCGGAAAGCCAGGAGAATCATAAAGGACCCCTCTTAACCCAGACACTCACTTTTCGCCACACTCCCCTCTGGAAAATGCTCCAGGACGTTAAAGTGTAGTACCAAGAGGCTTAAAAACAACTTCTGCCCCCCAATAGCAAGAACTAGTGACTACACCCTCGCCCCGCATCCTCTTCACACGTTTTAAGTGCAATCTAATGCAAGACTGTAATATTGTCTGATTGTAATCTGTGCAATAACCGAACACCATATATAATATGGTCCTTCCCCCAAATGTAAACTGTATATTCTGTAAATAAGTGTTTTTTTGATCACTGTCTGTCTCTATGTCTACTTCTTTGTTTACCGCTTTGCTGCAAATTGGAAGATGCCGAACTGATTTTCATTGTTCCTGTGACAGTGACACTAAAGCTCTATTTTATTCTATTCTATTGATCTATTATTGTTTAATTCCTTGTCACTTGTGTAGTTATTTACATACGTGTTGTTTCATGTGTTGCGTGAATGTAAACACAGAACGGAAATAGATGCTTCAATATTGCCACATACATACTGTACATATGGGTCATTCTCATATAATTTGATCAATAACAGTCAAAACACTCGGATTTAGCAATTATTTTTTTTAAGCCGCCTAAACACAATGGGCCATGTCTTTACTGTTATTGATCAAATTATCTGAAAATGACCCATATAGGCATTAAATTGGGTCTACTTAGTCTGGGTCAATCCAGACTAAGTAGTCCGCTACTCTAAAAATCTAAAATTAATGTGATGATGATGATGCATATAATAGTGTGTTTTGTGTTCAGATGGAGGACTACGAGGAGGAGCCCCTCCTAAGAAGCGGCTGCAAAGAATACTTTTGGCTGCTGTGTAAGCTCATCGACAACATCCACGTCAAAGACGCCAGTCAGGTGTGACCTGGTTTCAAACCGTACACATTGTTCAAGGGCTGGCCACTAACAATAACTCACATTTTTTTGTCACAAAAAACAGATTTACGATTAAAATTTTTGATGATTGTGAAAGGTTCTTTGCTGCATGTGAGTTTTTTGGTGTGTTTTTTTTTTTTTTTTGGTGAGTGTGAATGTTTTTATGGGGTATGGAAGAGGTTCTTGTGAAATGTTTGGGTGAGTGAGAGATTTTAATAATAATGGGGGCACGATGGACAACTAGTTAGCACATCTGCCTCACAGTTCTGAGAACCTGGGTTCAAATCCGGCCTCGCCTGTGTTGAGTTTCTATGTTCTCCCCGTGCCTTCATGGGTTTTCCCCGGTTTCCTCCCACATCCCAAAAACACGCATTGTAGGTTGATCGACGACTCTTAAATTGCCCGTAGGTGTGAATGTGAGTGCGAATGGTTGTTTGTTTATATGTACCCTGTGATTGGCTGGCGACCAGTTCAGGGTGTAGCCCGCCTCTTGCCCGAAGATAGCTAGGATAGGCTCCAGCACGCCCGCAACCCTAGTGAGGATAGCCGGTACAGAAAATGGATGGATAATAATAATAATGCATACCACTTGTATAGTACATTTTGTGTGAGAGAGTTTTTTTGGTGAGTGTGAAGGTTCATTTGGTGTATGTGAGGTTTTTTTTTTTTTTTTTTTTTTTTGTATGAGAATTTTAGGTCTCTTTGTCACCTCATAACCCCCACGTCTCAAGGTCTTTTCTGACGTAGCATTGTACAGGTGAGACAATGCGACCTTGGCAAAATATTTGCGCCATAGATGCACATAGATGCTCGGGTCAAAAGTTTCCAACTTCTGGTTGAATGACTGGTTTTGTTGCATATAAATGTCCACCGTGTCTTGGGCAATGTTCAGCATGATTGCCTTCGGCTGGGCTCGTTTCGCAAAAAATCTTCACAGCTTCTTTGTTAGTGTAAGCACTGCACATCAGCGAGGAGACACTTTCAACAAGGGACATTTATTTTTCTGTGCAATAAAAATGAATTAATGGCTAAACTGATAAATGGCCCTGCCGACATTGAGCTGAGATACACACACACACGGTGACTGTTTGTTTCTGCTGGCTAGCATTGTTGGTGTATCTGAACTCTCCCTCTCTGTCGCTGGCGGGCTCTGTGCAGACCACCCTGCTGGACCTGGACGCCTTGGCGCGACACCTGGCGGACTGCATACGAAGGTGGGCGCACACGCTCATTACGTACATACTGCTATACGCAGGACGTCACGTGTCCAAACCCGGAAAACAGGTTTGGGCACTTGCTGTGTATGCTGTGCTAAGGAGCATGACTATGGTTTGATGACATGATTGTTTTACACTTTATGGCTGGTATCTTCAGACAAAAGTTAAATACATGGACCGGTATATCATTTATTTACAGAGGTGGTTAGAGTAGCCAAATATTGTATTCAAGTAAGAGTACTGTTACTTTAGAATACTGTGACTCAAGTAAAAGCAAAAAGTAGTCTTCCAATTAATTACTTGAGTAAGAGTAAGAAAGTATTCAGTGAAAAAATACTCAAGTACTGAGTAACTAGTGAGTAACTTCTGATTTATTTTTTTAAATCAGAGCATGAATAGCAAATAAAATAAAAATAAATAGAATATGAATGTACAAATTCTGATGTTGCTGAAAAATATCACAATCTAAAACAATAAAACATTTATAAAATATTTGTAAAATAAAAAATTAAGGCAAATTCAGCTCCAAGAAATGGTCTTATACTGTATTGTTTATGATTGTTCAACAGCACAATACTGTAGGCTCACCAGGCAGATTACAAAAGCAGGAGCAAGGCTGCAGTGGATATGAAAAGTATACGCACCTCTGTTCAACTGCCAGTTTATTGTGTTGTAAAATAATTTTGACCAAGATAAATCATTTTAAAACCTTTTCCATCGTTAATGTGACCTAGAACTCAACTGATTTATTTTTGTCATTTTTTTAAGAGCGGAGGTGAAAAACAACTGAAATCAACTTTCATGTGATTGTTGCAGTTTACTTCTTGACATTGTCTTATTTTTTTATTCAGTGCTATTTTGCCACATAAAAATGACACCTCAAACATCGAATCACAGAAAGGACGCAGTCATTATGTAAAATAGTCTTTCGGTTATTGCAGGTTATCATGTTCCAGAACCCCTTGCGATAGACACAAGTCTGAAAAGTTGTGGCCATATATTTATTTTATCTTTTAAATATATTTTAAAGCTTTATGACCCTCCCCGCATTCTTATGAACCTTTCCCATACTCTTATAAATGCTTCCTTTTAGGGCTAGCTATCAAATAGTTTAAGAACCAATTGAGTAATCGCATAAAAACTGATTTTGTATAATACCAATGCAAAATATACACGTTAGCTGCAGGTATTATTTATTTATTTTTTATGTTCTACACTGTAGTTTCTGTGACTGATTGTGTCCGGCTTTCAAAGGTGGGGCCTGGCTTGGTGAGTGACATGAGAATCAGCAAATGAGAGTGACAAGTGGCACAGGATAGCAGCTGGCTGTCAACTGGCTAACTGCCAGCCAGTCTACATGTTAAGTGCCTCTGGGTGAACGTTAGTTGTGGCCATGCAGCTAGCATATGAATGTGCTTATTATATGTTTGTTTAGTAAAGTGATTTAAGATTGAATTAGTTTGTTTTAACTAGCAATGCTAGTCGCCATTGACACATGCTAGCATGCAGTTGTGTAAGACGGTTCTGCTTCGCTGTAGACACCTTGCACTTTCTTTTTTTTTTTTTTTTTTTTAAGGGTGAAATGATCCCAAACGTCGGACATTTTCTGTATTTTACGCACTCTTTCTTGCTGGCTCGTGCTTATTGCTACGTGAGTCAGCAGTAACCTTAGCCCTTGTGGAAAAATGATCACCGCAAAATCCTGTGATATAGCGAAAAATCCGCAATGTACGATTTCAAAAATCAGCGATACAGTGAGGCCGCAAAAAAGTGAACCACGATATAGTTAGGGATGACTGTACTGTTAAAAAGTACAAGGTAATAAGAATAAAACGTAAATGATGATGATGAGAAGAAAGCGAGTGCCAGGTCACCCACCGGCAAGTTTGTCTTGCAGCCGTGAGATGTTGGACCAGCAGGATGGAAGCATTGAGGACGACGGCCTGACGGGTTTGCTACGCCTGGCCACCAGTGTCCTCAAGCACAAGCCCCCGTTCAAGTTCTCGCGCGAGGGCCAGGACTTCCTCCGCGACGTGCACAACCTCCTCTTCTTGCTGCCCAGCCTGGCTGACCGGGCGCAGCCCAAGTGCAAGTCGCACGCCGCCCGTGCTGCCGCCTACGACCTCCTGGTGGAGACGGTCAAAGGCTCTGCGGACAACTACCGCCTGCTGCACAACTGGGTCATGTCGCAGCACATGCAGGGTGAGACTGCACATGATGCTCTTTTTTCCCCCCACAAAAATGCTATTTAAATTAATTTTTTTCTACATACCTGATTTCTGGTTTTAATTATTTCCCCCTACAAAAATCTGATTTTCAATTTTAATTATTTCACAAAAATCTAATGTTGAATATTTTTCTTCACAAAAATCAAATTTTAATCAGTTTTCCAAAATTCCGTTTTGAGAAAAAATTGATTTACCGATTTTAATTATTTTTCCC
Organism: Phyllopteryx taeniolatus; assembly: GCF_024500385.1. Taxonomy (NCBI): domain Eukaryota; kingdom Metazoa; phylum Chordata; class Actinopteri; order Syngnathiformes; family Syngnathidae; genus Phyllopteryx; species Phyllopteryx taeniolatus. Next base: position 18,390,236 of record NC_084505.1, read on the forward strand.
AAAAACTTTGGGCCTTGACGATCACATTTGCTCTCACGCTTAGCCTCTCACGCTCCATACAAGTGGGACTACTGGCCTCACGACGACGTGCGTGCAGAGTGTCGCTTCGTGGGCCTCACCAATCTGGGCGCCACCTGCTACCTGGCATCTACCATCCAGCAGCTCTACATGATCCCTGAGGCCCGCCAGGCCATCTTCACAGCCAAGGTCAGCCGGCTCCTCCTCCTCCTCCTCCTCGTCATCATTAGGAAATTAAGTATACATCAAGTTCTCTTAAGTTTCCATTTGTGTTAATGTGTGCAGTATGCTGAGGATATCAAACACAAGACGACGCTGCTGGAGCTGCAGAAAATGTTTACGTACCTGATGGTGAGGTTTACACATCATGATGGTTTTAATGCAGCAAAGTGAACAAAACAATAACATGGAAAAATGTACATACATATTTATAACATCAGCACCCAGTGTGTCACCATCCACAATACTGTATGATGATACGGTCCGACCAATTAATCGGCTGGCTGATTTAATAGGCCGACATTAGCCCTTTTCAAATCTGCAAAAGTCGGACGATTATTTATTTATTTTTTAATACATTAACACATTACAACATAAGACAAATATATTATTCAGACAAACATAAGTCCTTTTCCATCCAATTGTTTTTTTGTTTTTTTTCAGATTTATTCATAACGTTTCAAAATGTCCATGTCTGTGACATGGATTAAGGTTGACATCTGTGTGGTTTGTCATTTGAAAACAAAAGCATTTGAATACCAAAACAGCTTGCAAATGACAGGATTGGAAATCGCTGACAGTGTGACGTAGTTTTGGTAATTATATTCATGTTATACCCGCCCACTCAACTCAACTGATCGCCAACATAGCATTTTCCAGTTTGAAGCGAGCCTCAGCTGCTGCAAGCCATAAAATGACACGCTATAAAGTATACATATGTTGGGTTTTACAAAAATACTTATTCTAACTTTTAATGTAACTGGTGGAGGAAATAGCAAAGCTTGCATTCATTGTCGCCAGCGATGATCATCGCGGCAATTGCTATTGCCACACGAGTGGTCAACTTGCTGTGTGTGTGTGTGTGTGTGTGGGCGCAGGAGAGCGAGAGGAAGGCGTACAACCCGCGACCATTCTGTAAGACGTACACAATGGACAAACAGCCGCTCAACACGGGAGAGCAGAAGGACATGACGGAGTTTTTCACCGACCTCATCACCAAGATCGAGGAGATGTCACATGAGCTGGTAATACTCTCCTTGTTCATCCTCTTGCTTCTCTTCCTCCATCTTTTCCATCCTCTTTGACCTCCTTTTTCTTCTTCCTCCTCCTCTTCTTCCTCTTTTCCCCTTATTCATTCTTCCTCTTCTAACATCTCCTCTTCCTCACTCCTGCGTCTCCTTTCATTCTACTCAGTTTTCCTCTTGATCCTCCTTTTTTCTGTTCTTTCCTCTTCTACACCACCTCCTCCCCCGCTTTCTCCGCTCCACCCCCCCCCACACTCTTTTTCCTCCTTTCTCCTCCTCATCCTCTTCCATCTCTTTATTCCCCTCCTCTTCTTTCTCCTCCTCCTCTTCATCTTCCTGTCTTGGCCAGGACCCCCTTGCAAATGAGATTTTGAATCTCAATTGGAGTATTTTGTGGTTTTATCAAGGCTACATTTAAAAGCCTTAATTTATTTTTTTTAAATCTTGCTTCTCATCCTCTTCCTCATCCTTTCTCCTTTTCCCCCTGCTCCTCTGCAACCTTTTCCTACTGCTCTTCTTCCATCATCCCCTCGTTCTCCTCGTCCTCCTCATCTTCCTCCTCTACACGTCACTTGACTGTTGAACATCTGCCTGAAAATGTTTCCACAGAAGAACACGGTGAAGACTTTGTTTGGAGGCGTCATCACCAACAACGTTGTTTCCCTGGTCAGTTCGACATCATTATCAGTACATAAATATTTCATTGTAAACAAAAAAATGTGTCGCACACGTTAGCGATGTCGCAAGCAATTCCGAGTATCATTTTGCTGTCGTTTGCCCTCTGGCAGGACTGCGACCACGTGAGTCAGACGGCCGAGGAGTTCTACACGGTCAGGTGTCAAGTGGCCGACATGAAGAACATCTACGTGAGCGCGCCACCATTGACACAAACGCAACGAGCACACGCACGCCACTTGTTGACCTTGATGATGTGTTTGTGTGCATGCTCAGGAGTCTCTGGACGAGGTGACCATCAAGGACACACTGGAGGGGGACAACATGTACACTTGCTCACACTGCGGGAAGAAGGTCCGCGCAGAGAAAAGGTCCGCAAGAAGCCTTTAAATGACACTTTCGAGAATATTTTTGCTTCTTATTGACGTCTGTGAAGTGAATTTTCGTCAAAATACCCCAAGGATTACTGCGGCCCAATTTATCAAGATTGCTGGAATATTCATTGCATTCATTTTCCAGTTCCCCCCCCGTAAAATTTGTTAATTAAAATGTATTCTTTTTTTAAAATTAATTGATATCATTAAATAATTGGTATATTTTGGGGGGTTTGGAGAGACTATAAATGAGCCAGCTGGTGACATGACAAGTGTTCCAAATTACGAACGTGTGTGTGTGTGTGTGTGTGTGCGGTATGCGCAGGGCCTGTTTCAAGAAGCTTCCCGGTATCCTGAGTTTCAACACCATGCGCTATACTTTCAACATGGTCACCATGATGAAGGAGAAGGTCAACACACATTTCTCCTTCCCACTGCGCCTCGACATGACGCCCTACACCGAGCACTTCCTCATGGCCAAAGGAGAGCGCAAAGAGGGTGCGTGTGTTTTTGCGTATGGTAATGAAGCATATATTTCATGCGTTTTAGATTTTTAACGTGACGTTTTGTCTTTGTGTGTGTGTGTGTGTGTGTGTGTGTGTATGTGTGTGTGTTTCTGTGATGTTTGTGTATGCATGCATGTTGTTTTGTGATTTTTTTGTTTGTGTGTATTGTCTGTTTTTGTGCGTTTGTCAATGTGTATGTTTTTGTGTATTTGTGCATGTTTGTGTGTACATGCATGCTTTATGTGCGTGAACATGCGTTTTGTGTCTGCATGACTGGATTGTGTCTGTATGCTTGTGTGTTTCTGTATGTTTGTGTTTTTTGTGATTTTTGTGTCTGTCAATATCTTGCTTTTGTATGTTCGTGTGTGAATGTGTATTTGTCTTGTTTTTTATTTTGTCTGTGCATTTTGTGTGTATGCTTGTGTGTGTTTTTGCTTGTTTGTTTTGTGTGACGTATTGCTGTTTAAGACGAGTCCAAGACATCTGAAAGTTCCGAATACGACTTAATCGGTGTGACAGTGCACACTGGCACGGCGGACGGTGGCCATTACTACAGCTTCATACGAGACATCGTCAACCCTCACGCTTACAAGAACAACAAGTGGTGAGGATCGCATCGCACACACACACACACACAAGCTGTGTTTGGAATCATTAATAGGGATTTTATACAGTCGAGTATATAGTTGATTGGCTAAATCCCTTTTTTAGTGATTAGAGCGTAGGGAATGAGTGAATGATTCCGAACGTAACGGCATTCAGAAACATTCGCTCATTCCCTGCTCCCTAATCACTGTAGAGATTTTTGTACAGTGGACTATATAATTGAGTCTTGAGCTGAAACGATGAATCAAATACTCCCCAATCATTACATAGGGATTTTTATATAGTGGACTATACAGTTGACTTTTGGGCTAAAACCATTACTCGAATATACTCACTAAGACTTCAGTCTACTATGTACTGTACTTCATCCATCCATCCATTTTCCGTACTGCTTATCCTCACTCGGGTCGCTTGCATGCTGGAGCCCATTCTAGCTATCTTCGGCCGAGAGGCAGGTTACACCCTGAACCGGTCGCCAGCCAATCGCCGGGCGCATTTAAACAAACAACCATTCGCACTCACATTCACACCTAAGGGCAATTTAAAATCTTCAATCAATCTACCATGCGTGTTTTGGGGATGTGGGAGGAAACCGGAGTACCCGGAAAAAACCCATGCAGGCATGGGGAGAACATGCAAACTCCACACAGTGGTCGCCGGGATTTGAACCCCGGTCCTCAGCTAACCAGTCGTCTACCGTACCGCCACTGCTGTAGTTCACTTGATAAAAATTCCTATATAGTGATTAAATAGTTGTTGTTTTTTTTAACCTGTCCTGTTCAGCTGCATGGCCTTGCAGAATGGTGGATCTTGGATGCCTTTTGTGTTGGAAGAGTTTTGTTGTGCAACAGGGGAGTTTGAAATACTCTCTCTGCTTATTTTTAAATGTTTTAATTATTCCGATGTTTATTGAAAATGCAGTCAGACAGAAAAGGGTTTTAGTTGACAGACAGAGTGGACAAGGAGAATAGAGGTGCGAACCACAGCAGAACAATAGTTAGTCTAGATATTTGAGCACAAGTAACGTTACGACAGTCAAATCGTGTTCTTATTTGTGGATGGGGGGGACACACACCCGGTGAGGACATACAATAATTAACCAAGATAACGAGATGTGAGAAGACAGAAAAGGAAATATTTGGTTGCACACCCATTGGCAGCGATGACAACCTCCAAATGTTTCTTGCATCCATCTATAAGCGTTTAGCACTTCTCAGGAGGTATTTTCTCCCACTCTTTCTTTGCAATTTGTACAAGCTCTTGAACAAGTAAGTTCTCTTTTGCAATGGCAGACTTCAGCTCCCCCCCCCCCCCCCCCCCCCCCCCCCAAAGATTTTCAATTGGATTTAGATAAGGACTCATTGCTGGCCATTTTAAAACCGCTTTGTGTGTTTGGCTGGAGGATGCATGAGCTTCGCCTCAAACCAAATCTTGTTACGCTGGGCTAGACATTTCGCTCTAAAATCTCTTGATAATTTTCTGATTTCATGATACCAGTGATACAGTCAAGGCCTCCAGTACCAGATTTAACTAAGCAGCCCCACAGCATTATGGATCCTCCACCATGCTTGACTGTTGGCAGGATGTTCTTTTCCTTAAACATAGTGTTTGTGTGAATTGCCAAAAAGCGCTTTTTGTTTCATCTGTCCATAAAGTGCTTATCTTTTGCTCTTTTGTATCAAACACAAGTTCTCTATAGAAAAATGTTTCACTTGATTCATTTTCTTGAGGAGATATTCCACATTTAGTACTTCAACTTCTTCGGTGCCAATAATGGTGAGGAGGATTGTGTATGCACTACATATTCCAACAGAACTACAAAATGGCTAACTCACCATACAGGGGAGGCCCGCACATTGGCGGTTTGGATTTTACCTATCCACATTTTTGTTTTTTCGGAACCTAGCGCCCGTTATTTGCCTAAAATTGACCTATTTGCTGTTTTTGTGCTTAGGTCAAAGCAATAAAAGTATTACTTTGGCACCGCCTTGCGGTGTCTTGGTGTTAGTTCTAATTTAGATGAACATAGTGCTTTGCCGCCCTTTTTGGCATCTATAGGCAATTCCAAACCTTTTTAGGGTTGTCAGTAATTGTCGGATTTCAGCTATTTGCGGCAGGGCTCCCTCCCTATTCCCTGCCAATAGTGGGGGTTCACCATAGTGTGTCAGGAGTGATACCCCTAACTCACACGCTCGTGCGGCATAGTTTCAAAATGGCGTGTCTGCAGGTACTTGTTCAACGACGCCGAGGTGAAGCCCTTCGACTCTGCACAGCTGGCGTCCGAGTGCTTCGGCGGAGAGATGACGGTAAGAGACGTGGACATGATGTGCATAGACGCTCCCTTGATTGCGGAATTGTATGTTGACATTGATACCATATTGGATGTGGAAAAGTGGAGCATATTTCTTATTGATATGGCAAAACCACATCTCATTGGAATAAAACTAAACTTTTGACTGCATTTGGCCTTTAACATGATTTTTCCTCCAGGATTTGATGACTTTGTTGTTTATACAAATAAATAAAAAATCTCTTAGAAATTACCATTACTAGTAGTTATTAATATAAATATATATAAATTACTGAATATTCATCGAAATCAGTTAAATTTAAACAACGCTTTTTATTCAGAACACATCTACTGTTCAGGATGTGGTTATTATAGATTCAGATTCAATATTTGTTACTATTTCAATCTCTATCATCACAGTAAGCGTGTTACACACTTTAGTCACTTCAAATGCTCATGGAAACTGCAAAAAAGTAGGTTTGGTTGGTGCTTGCGTCAAGAGCCAAAACCGTTAGAATCATCAGATTAAAAGTTCCCGTTTTTCCAAATCTGTGAAGAAATGAGAGGCATTAACTTGTTTGTTTCGGACTTTCTGAAGTTCAATCCATCGACCTGCATTAGTTTACGGGGCACAGACATGCTGACGTGTTCATATCTCTATGCAGCAGTCCGCCTTATTCCGCGCCCCTCGCCTTGTGCTTACCACAGTGTGTTTTTTGTCTTTCAGACCAAAACGTACGACTCAGTAACTGACAAGTTCATGGACTTCTCCTTTGAGAAGGTGAGGAGCAATGCTTTCTATTCCCGCTTAGTAATGTGTGTCAATGTGAAGGTGACACGATCGGTGTTTTGTGTTTGTCAGACGCACAGCGCCTATATGTTGTTCTACAAGCGTGTAGAGCTTCAGGAGGACAATGCCAAGGACTTCACGTTTGACGTTTCTCCAGATCTGCTGGAGGTACGGCTCTCTTTGTGCTCTGTCTCTTGAATTGTATCGAGACACGCTTGTGTAGACCTGTCACGAAAATTACTATATGAACTTATCGTTTGATGAATAAAATGGACATGATGGGCACGGTGGACGACTGGTTAGCACATCTGCCTCACAGTTCTGAGGACTTGGGTTCAAATCCAGCCCCGCCTGTGTGGAGTTTGCATGTTCTCCCCGTGCCTTTGCAGGTTTCCTCCCACATCCCCAAAACATGCATGGTAGGTTAATTGAAGAAATTGCCCGCAGGTGTGAATGTGAGTACGAATGGTTGTTTGTTTATATGGGCCCTGCGATTGGCTGGCAACCAGTTCGTGGTGTACCCTGCCTCTTGCCCAAAGATAGCTGGGATAGGCTCCAGCACGCCCACCACCCTAGTGAGGATAAGCGGTTCAGAAAATGGTAGGATGGATAGTTTTTTCTGACTCGATAAATTGTCATTGTTGTGGTGAGCCGGCGCGCGGATTACACCATGAGCCGACAGAATTGGACGGCTGTGTCATTAGCCCGTACACTCTTGCCAGTGTTGGCTCCATCCAATACTCCACAGTCTTGCTGCATTTGCAGCTTGTTGATTCATACAACAGAGACACTTAAGGGAAGGTTTAACTGCTTATTGTGTTTGCTAGCTAACGAGGTAGCCTGCGAGCTAATAAGCTAGCGAGTTCAGGAGCTAAATAGCTCGCTCCACCGTGGTGGTGATGTTTAACACGTCAGTGGCTCTCTCCGAGTTGTTGTGTGTTGGTCCCCAATTAGCACACTCTGGAAAGTTAACTGTTTATTGTGTTCACTAGCCCGCGAGCTAATGAGCTAGCGAGCAAAGGAGCCAAACAGCTTGCTCCACCGTGGCGACGTTGTTTAAAACGTCAGTGGCTCTCTGAGTTGTTGTGTTGTCCCTAATTAAAACAAACTCGAGAAAGTTAACTGTTTATTAAGCATAACCTCAGTGGCACACATCATTCAGCTAGTGGTTGACTACAATGAATGTCAATATATATTTGACAGGTGAAGGACTCGTCTTCAGCGGACCAAGCGCAGTCTTGCAACACTTTATTTTGTCAGATTACAAAAAAACTATTTAATAGAGAAAAAAATGAAATTGCATATAATAATAATAACAACAATAATAATAGGAGCAGTACTTATTGAAAATAAAAATAAAATCAATAAAAAAAAAATAAGGGTGGCCTTATTTTTCAATATTTCAGAGGCATAAAAAGATGATACTGTTTCTCGTGATAGCTTCTGGGAAAATATATCTTTTACATAAAAAACATTTCTGACAGCCCTACGTTTGTGTATCTTAAGTGGATTTTTTTTTTACATTTCATTTAAGTGGATCTTTTAACATGTTTGTGTTTTAAGTGGGTCTATTAATGTGTTAGTTTCTCTTTTAATGGATTTTTAACTAATCTATGAACATGTATATGTGTGTAACACATTCACTGGCTCAGATCTCTCAGTTGTATAACTTGAAATGATCATTTTTGTCATCAAAAGCCTTTAGTTTTTTTGTTTTGACGCGTTTCTTTTTACAAAAACTAGTTTTTGGTTAACCCAACCCAAGTTCAGCTCTCATATGGCTGGCAACATTGGGGAAAACGGTTGGCAGTGAATGAGTTAACATGTTTGTGTACCTCTTGAAGTGGATCTGGCACGACAACATGCAGTTCCTCCAGGACAAGAACATATTTGAGCACACCTACTTTGGGTCAGTCTCACCAGCCACATAGTGATGACAATGTTTATGTCATCAATATTGTTTAGGTGTGTAATGACATGCGTGTTTTGTTGATGTTGTGCTGCAGCTTCATGTGGCATCTTTGCAGCAGCATTCCCAGCACGCTGCCTGACCCCAAAGCCATCTCCCTCATGACAGCCAAGGTAACACGCGCACAGCAACTTTTTGTTCTTTCACGTCAGTGGAGCACATGCTAGTAGTTACTTCAGTTACATGTCCAGTCTTTTTCCCTGATGTCATTCTCTCTGTTTCATTTAATTTTGCAGCTCAGTACGTCATTTGTCCTGGAGACCTTCATTCATTCTAAGGAAAAGGTTATTTAATATTTAACCAGATATTTCAGAGCTCTACTATTATTCAGAATCTCTCTCTCTCTCTCTCTCTCTCTCTCTCTATAGATATAGATATACATCTATATATAGATATACATCTATATATATATATAGATATATATCTATATATATAAATAACACGCACATGCACCCAGCGGCTGAAATAAGCATTTAACACGTCACCATTTTTGTCACTAAATATATTTCCAAAGGTGCTATTGACAACAAGACCTAAAATCTATCAGTAATCAAACAGCAATCCAGCCCCTTGTCAGTGCAAATGAATATCAGCTGGTTCACTCCTAATTTATGGCCGAGAAAAAGGTCTCATTGCCAAGGTGTGAGTCAAGACACATCCATGATGGGTAAGAGCACAGAGCTGTCTCAAGACCATCGCAAAGTAATTGTTGCAAAACGTAAAGATGGCATTGGTTACAGACTTAAGCTTCTGAATGTTCCAGTGAGCACGGTTGAGTCCATAAATACGTAAGTGAAAACCAATTATACCACCATAAATTTGCATCGATCAGGTGCTCCTCGCACGATTTCTGACAGAGGAGTGCAAAGAATAATCAGAAGAGTTGTCCAAGAGCCAGTCACCATCTGAGGAGATCTTCAAAAAGACCTGGAATTAGCAGGTACTGTTGTCACAAGGAAAACCGTGAGTAATGTACTCCGCCACCAAGGCCATGTATGCAAACTCACCACACAAGACCCCTTTGCTGGGAAAAAAGAAGAAAAAAAAAAAAAAACATGTCAAAGCTCGTTTAATGTTTGCTGAACAACATTTGGACAAACCAGTTAAATACTGGGAGAATATAGTCTGGTCGGATGAAAGCAAAGTTGAACTGTTTGGATGCCATAATGCACACCACATTTGGAGGAGAAATGGCACTGCACATCACCCTAAAAACACCAGACCAACAGTGAGATTTGGAGGTGGGAACATGATGGTGTGGGGCTGCTTTTCAGCAAATGGTACAGGTAAACTTTGTATTATTTAAGGAAGGATGAATGGGCAACTGTACCAAGACATTCTTGACAAAAATCTGCTGCCATCTATGAGGATGATGAAAATGAAACGAGGATGAACATTTGACCAGGATAATGATTCAAAACATACTGCCAAGGAAACTCTCAATTGGTTTCAAAGAAAAAAAGTAAAGCTTCTAAAATGGCCCAGCCAATCACCTGACTTGAATCCAATCGAAAATCTATGGAAAGAACTAAAACTCAAGGTCCATAAAAGAAGCCCACAGAACCTTCAAAATTTGAAGACTGCTTGTGTGGCGGAATTGGCCAAAATCACACCAGAGCAATTGATGCGACTAGTTTCTCCATACAGGAGGCGTCTCGAAGCTGTCATTGCAAACAAAGGCTTTTGTACAAAGTATTGAATAAATACCAGTTGGTGTGTTCAATACTTTTTCCCTGTGTAATTTCACATTATTACACACAACTTTATTTCAGATCTTATTTGTTTTAGTTTCTTTGTATTTATGGATTACCTGGGTTGTTCCCAACGTCCTGTAAGTTTTCATGTCAATAGCACCTTTGGAAATATATTTAATGAGAAAAACGGTGATGTTAAATACTTATTTCAGCCTCTGTGCATGCGTGTGTGCGCTCCAGCACACCCGCGACCTGATTGAGGATAAGCGGTAGAGAAAATGGATATATACACACATACCCCCCCTTTTTTTTCTTCTTCAATGCTGGGATCTCTTTTTAACATGCACTGCTTTCCTGCTGTGTATTCCCTGTGAACAAAAAGTACAGTGGTAGCTCAGTTTGCTTCCATGACCAAGCTCTCAGCTCAATTTACTTGTATATCAAACCCCATTTAAATGAATTGATATGCCATTAATCTGTTCCACCTTCCAAAAACCACCCATTTTTAAAATTTTGAAAAATAGCACGGTATTGTAAAAAAAACGCTTATGCTTCTACTGACTCACACACCCGCCACTCATTACCTGGAGCTTCCTTTTGATCCATTTGTGTTGCTTATTCTCCACCTTGTGTTGAAACTAAGAAATTATGTCAAAAACAGAATTGTAAATTTTTTCCAACAGTAATTAAGCAAGTCTCTCTCACACACACACACACACAGATTTGTGTGTTGACGTGTGCCTTTAAGGGGTGTGGCCTAGCGAATGACCCCAGCTCCGGTTATCCATTTCCTACGTGGTTAGTTCAGTGGAAACATCGTCTCCATGCTCCTTGTGAGTGTTCTCGTTTTATATTTGGAGTCAGCCAGTCCTCCCTTAAATGTCTCCAGTTGGCTCAAAATGCTGCTGCTTGTCTCTTAACTGCAGCACATAAGAGGGGAGCACATACAGTAACTGTGATTCTGGCCTCCGTCCATTGGCTGATTTGCGTTTTACAATTCATTTTAAGTTTATTTTATAAATTTAAAAAAATCATTCAATTAATCTCTCTGACCTACTACATTCTGATGCCCCCCGCCTGGTGCCTCAGGAGGTGTCGAGGTCTAAGCGGAAGGTCAGAGAACATAGAGCTTTTTTGTTGCTGGTCCGATTCTGTGGAATGGCCTCCTTCTGCACATTAGAGTAGGTCCACTTTTAAAACTCCTAAAAGTGATTTTTATTCCTTGGCTTTCAACTCTGCAAGAGGGTCTGCACCCGTTTTATTGTCAAAGCAAAAAATAGACCAAGCAACAACTCGTAACTCTTGCACTCTTTGAGTCAAGCTCCCACTTTACTGGGACAGGCTCGCATCAATCAATTAATAAATCAGTCGGAGGTTAGAATATATAGAATAGTCCTCAGTTGTCTTTCATTCTTCTGAATAAGACATTTTGGAAAATTGTATGCTTCCAAAATCAAAAGTCCCTTTATTTTGATGATATATGTTGCGTGTGTCGTCAGCCCACCATGCTGCAGTGGATTGAACTTCTCACCAAACAGTTCAACAACAGCCAGGCGGCCTGCGAGGTGCGTGTGTGTACACACGCACACAGACGCGCATACACTGTTGTTGTTGTTGTTGTTGTTGTTGTAGTGTGCACCTCCATTATGTGCTTCTCTCCCCTCAGTGGTTTTTGGACAGGATGGCAGATGACAACTGGTGGCCCATGCAGATCCTCATCAAGTGTCCCAATCAGATTGTCAGACAGGTACCTTCTCATTCTTGTTGTTCTTATTGGTGTTTTTAAGACATGTTCTGATCTCCGACTGGTTGTTTTCAGATGTTCCAGAGGTTGTGTATACACGTCATCCAGAGGCTGCGTCCGGTCCATGCTCACCTCTACCTGCAGCCGGGCATGGAAGACGGGTGCGTCTGGTTCTCACTATTGTTACACCGCTCATCCGCACCCCTCTCGCAGGTTGTTGGGTGACAGGGGATTCCTGTCCTTTAAAGCAGTGCTTCTCAAACAGGGGGACCCACGAGCTGTAGCTTGGGGGGGGGGCACACAATTGAAATAAAAAGAGCATACTTGCGTATGGGGACTGGCGTACAAATACATCCGCTCATAATAAACCAATTACTGTACTCATCATCATCTTCACTTTGGGCTCTAGCATCACAAAAATATGACATCCCCAAATGATTAAAGTTGTTTTTTTTATTTTTATTTTTTTAACAAAAGGTCTATCACATGAAGTTTTTGTTTTTTCTAGAACGGAATGTTTTTTTCCAAGAATATACTTGTTTTTAAAATGTTTTTTTCTAGAATAAAAGGTCTAATCTTACGAGAATTAAGTTGTATTTTTGATATTCACTTATTAAAATAGACCTTTCCTTCCTTGTCAAACTCTGACTTTAATATCGTAATATTCCGTCTTTATTCTCGTAAGACTAAGACTTTTAACCCCAACAAAGTACGTCTTTGTTCTTGTAAAAATCACAACTATTCTTTTTTTCTGAAAACAAAGCAACCTTTTATTTCTTATGACATTTCGGGATGCATATTCCTGGCATTGGACGGAATCCTATTTACTAAACCATCACTTTTCAGGAAATAAAAACAAAAACGGCATATTTTTTGAGCCACTAACATTGCGTCATCTTCAAAGAGCGCAAGCCATTTTCAACACTTTAGATTGGTCAATCATTTGTAAAAAATAATAGACCCACATGGGGACTGACCAATCGTATTGATTTGCGAACAAAATATGAAATTGAAAATATTTGCACATAGGAGACTTCAGCCCAATGCCAGCGATATGATATTTGTGTAATTGCCGTTAGGATATGACTGGGTTATATCCGCTCTAATACATCCAAAAGTGTTCTATAGGGGTTGAGGTCAGGATTGTGCAGGCCAGTGAAGTTCATCCACATCAAAGTCTCTCATCCATTTCTTTATGGACCTTGGTTTGTGCACTGTTGCACGGTCATGTTGGAACACGAAGGGGGCATCTCCAAGCTGTTCCCACACAATATTAGCCCCTAAGCTCCAGTGAAAAGAACTGTGAATGTTTTCAGCATACAAAGAGAAGATTAAACAACATGGATTTAGAATGGGGTATCACTTAAAATCATAAGTGAGTCAAGACAGGTGAGTGAACACTTTTGGCAATAGTGTATATTTAGAATACTACATCCCTAGAACAGATCTAGTTTGACTGCAAGACCTGCTACTGAGTAGATCTCTTTTGACTCATAAAGCAAATGATTAGATCCCTTTTGATCGGAAGGCATGTTGTTTAGATTCATTTGGACGCATACATCAGTAGCCTAGATGAACTTGGACTCTCAGACCTTTTGGCGACATCATTTTTTTACAGAAGTTGTAGACCTTAAGACTAGATCGTTTTTTTACCTGTAGGCTAGCTCGGCTTTGACCTGTAGACTAGATCGGCTTTCACTTGTAGAACTTTAGGTGATATCTCTTACACCTGCTGACCAGATGTTGACTCGTAGACTTGTAGATGGCATCTATTTTTACTCCGACTTCCCAACTAGAACCCCCATTTACTGTCAGACCTCTGTGGACTAGATTACGTGGAGCGCGCGGATCCAATCTGACCGAGCGTCATGTGTCCTCCCCCCCACATACCTCCTGCAGGTCAGACGACATGGACGGGTCAGTGGAGGACATCGGGAGCCGCTCTTGCGTGACTCGCTTTGTGAAGACGCTGCTGTCCATCATGGAGCATGGCGTCAAGCCTCACAGCAAGCACCTTACTGAGTACTTTGCCTTCCTCTACGAGTTCGCCAAGATGGGAGAGGAGGAGGTGGGTCGGAAGGAAGGAAGTCTGGGGACCGTAGCATGGGGGTCTGCAAAATAATTTGCCATAGATTATGTGGTTTCATTTAAAAAAAAACATAATGACGAACCTGTAGATTTATGAGTCCCGGTAAATCCTGAGTGCCAGTATAAAATGAAGTGGGATGCTGTATAGTAGTATTATATTAATATGGATTTACAGTTGGATATACGTCTTTTTTTAGTTGGAAAAGTTTCTCCCCTATAAGGGAACCCTACCTCCAAAAAGTTTGGTTTTAGATTTCTTCCATTAAATAAAAAAAAAAAATTGCAATGTGTTTTACTGTATAGTTTTTACTGCAGCTGTTAAAAAATTCTGTCTTGATGATAGGTCTTTATTTCCTTTCCAGAGTCAATTCCTGCTGTCACTGCAAGCCATCTCCATTATGGTGCACTTCTACATGGGAACCAAAGGACCAGAGAACGTCAGTTAAACAATGGTAACTGAGCACAAAAAGCGATGCTAACCTAACATTTTTTGTGGTGGGGGTGTTTCCTCCTCAGCCGCAGGTAGAGGTTCTGTCTGAGGAGGAGGGTGAGGAGGAGGACGAGGAGGAAGACATCTTGTCCCTGGCCGAGGAGAAATATCGTCCGGCCGCTCTGGAGAAGATGGTCGCCCTCATTGCCCTCCTGGTGGAGCAGTCGCGCACGGAGAGGTACATGCATCGACACGAAACCAACCCGAACGTTTCCTATCACCATTGTCACGTGTCCAAAAACATTGCCAAACGTTACATTTTTAATACAAAAAATATAAACTTGGCAACCCTATGCACCTTTTGACATTGGAAATTGGAAAAGGAAACAACCAGTGAATTTTCACACATGCAAGACCACACCAAATATAGTTCAATTGAGCTTGAGTCTGTCCCATTTGACTTTTGGCGAGGGGGAGGTTATACCCTGGACTGTTCGCACAAATAGACAAAAAAGCATTCACACTCACATTCACACCTATGGACAATCTAGACTTTTCAGTAATGTTTTTGGAATGTGGGAGGAAGCCGGAGTACCGGGAGAAAACCACGCAACAGTGAGGCGGATTTCCTAACCACTCTTCACCGTGCTGCCATAAATGTGAACCTAAACAGCAAAGATGAATGAAAAATGTTTTTCCATCGACAGCTACATACACAATCGGATCAGTACCATTTTTAACAAGATGCACTTATAAAAGTATGATGTCAGTCTGCATTTTTAGTCTCTTCACCTAAATTGAAGTTGGCTATTTTGAAGCTTGTGTTAGTTTTTCCACTCGACCCTCCAGACCGAGCTTTATGTGCTCCTCCAGGGCTGAAGTCAGGGAGAATTCCCCACTTCAAGCCTATTTCAGCAATGACCGCGCACAAACGCTAGTAGTTTTCACGATGGAGACACCCTTTTTTATTGTTTTCATGAAATTTGCCTTACACACACATTGTTGTAGATTTTAGTGGAAAAAACATCTGAGATTATATTTTAAGGCCATAAACCGAACACAGTGCTACCTTGTGATACAAGTTAAATTTCTTCCGCGACCACACGGGTAGCGCAAATCACTCGTATCTCAAATTGTCTTTCCCCGATGAAAAAAAGGAAAGCAAAGCTAAAACCATAACGTAAAGACATAATTCAATGGAATATGAAGAAATTAAAGCGTTTCTGACACATTTTTTACTTCAGTCCAATGAACATTGTGCCGCTTGTTCTGGGTTGCGCGTCTCGGCCACCTGAGGGCAGTATAAAACACATATACGGGTATACATGGAGGCGTCTTGGCGCCTCAGTACAGCAGTAATATTAGTTTATCGTAGAGGATAAAGCATATATGCCGGTGAATACTGTTATACAGTAATCCCTCTCTACTGTATATCACGGTTCACTCTTCGCGGTCCCGCTACATCGCAGAAATTCTGTATTACAGTTGTTACTCCATTTTTTTTATACTGTTTGTACAATATTTTGGCGTTATCCATTGCTCTTGGTCTTTCTCATGTGCGTTTAAATGTTTGTATTGTTTTGAGTTATGTTTAAAAACCTTAAATATTTCAAGTGTCATAAATACTATACAAAGATGCCTAGGGTGTATTTATTTATCTTATTTCTATGTTGTGGATTTCGGTTATGGGGGGGTGGTCCGGAATGTAACCCCACCAGTGGAGGGGGGGATTATTTTATGATCTGTCTGCATATGTTGCTTCACAGTTTGTGTTCAAATATCTTTTAATTGCTTGAAGGATTATAACACCACGACACAGATGCCGTTGGTTAGCCCATCCATGGTATTTTGCATTATTTGTTGGCGTTACTAAATTTTCTTAAGGCAAAGATGTGTAGTTGCTTGAAATACACAACATCCAATTGTCTTTGTCTTTATTTTTTTCATGAAAAAGAAATGTACTCAAAATAAGAACATTAAATACATGTTTTAAACCGTGGCGCACGCAGACACCTAACGCTGTCCCAGAGCGACATGGCGGCGCTTACGGGCGGCAAAGGTTTCCCATTCCTCTTCCAACACATCCGAGATGGCATCAACATCCGGCAGACGTGCAACCTCATCTTCAGCCTCTGTCGCTACAACAACCGCCTGGCCGAGCATGTATGTTTCTGCACTTTTTTCTTTTTTCTTTTTTTTCTTTTTTTTATACGTAACCTGATGTACCACCTGCTGACTCTTGCTTGTTTCTCTGAAGATCGTGTCCATGCTCTTCACCTCCATCGCCAAGCTGACGCCTGAGGTGAGTGTTTTTCCTCATCTCACGCCGCACCTGAAGTATACGCTGTTGTAGTCATGCTAACTTCCATAGCTTGAGCTGTGCATGAAATTAGCATAGTTTGATTCCAGCACTGTGACCTCCATGTTCAGCTGGAAGAACCCTGAAAGAACATAAGTCGGTCTTGAAAGGGTGCAAAATCTCCAGTTAATTTCTGGAAAGTTTCCAGCGGATTTCCACAGGAAGTTAAACTGGAGAATTTTGGCAGTATTTGAAATTCAAAACTTTCCATGGGATTTAATAGAAATGTATCATATTTACCCATAAATATAATAGGTAAGTAAAAATACGTCACCTGATCTTTGATATTGCACATACAATGAATGCCTTTTATACTGTATATACTAGTTTTATTTAGCTTTATATTGATATTATTTGTACTGTCTTGTAGCACCGCGGACCCTCGAGTACCGTAATTTCAATCCTCTATGTGTTACGCATATTGAAGAATTGACCTTGAAATAGCGATTAATTGATGCATTGATTCAATATCGATTCAGCAAATCTTCTGAATCGATTCACCTCCTGGCCAATGGAGGGCGCTTTGCATTTGTTCGGAACACAGGAAATAGACAGAAGTAAGCTCCTGTGTAAGCTGTGCTCGGCAGACTTTTTATTTTCATTACAATTTCTAAGAAGAATAACTACTATTTCAGTTTACAGCACTTTTTCAGTTTATAGAACTGTCATGTTTTTTGCTTTTGTTATTTAGATTTTTTTTCCAATGTTTATCCATCCATCCATTTTCTTCACCGCTTCTCCTCACGCGGGTCGCGGGCTGCTGGAGCCTATCCCAGCCATCTTCGGGCGGGAGGCGGGGTACACCCTGAACTGGTCGCCAGCCAATCGCAGGGCACATGGAAACAAACAACCATTCGCACTCACATTCACACCTACGGGCAATTTAGAGTCCTCAATCAACCTACCACGCATGTTATTTGGGATAACATCTCAGGTGATATAACACATGTTCAGATAACATGTCAACAGGTACTCACTGAATCAATGTCAAAGCGTCAAATTTAACTCTATATCATATCACTAATTAAAGAATTGAAATCGAATCGAATGGGGAGGTTATCAAAACCCAGCCCTAATAAATATGAACATTTTGTTTTGTCATAAGCAGACATCCGTGCAAGAGATGCATTTAAACAAACATTCATTTCAGCAGATTTATTTGTAAGTAGAACTTCAAGTTTTAAATATTTAATTGAACAATAAATTCTTTCATTTAACGGAAACATGCATGTTGAGTTAAATATTACTCATCTAACCCATTGAAAAATGAACAAAAATATCCCCCCCATATACAAATAGCAACAAAGTCTCATTGAAAATGTTACATGAATGACAAGAGCCCCCCCCCCCAAAAAAAATGTCCCATTCAACAGACAAATAAAAAAGCATTTCCATCTTCCATCAACCTCAGCCTTGGTGACCAACTGAAATAAAGTAGCATCGTTCTAGTGTAAATGAAGTAAATAAGACTTCCTGTCGGTGATTTTTTTTTTCCTTCAATGGTTTGGACTTGTTGTCTCTTCAGGCTGCTAATCCTTTCTTCAAGCTGCTCACCATGCTGATGGAGTTTGCGGGCGGCCCCCCGGGGATGCCCTCCTTCGCCTCATACATCCTGCAGAGGATCTGGGAGGTAAATGCCACATACAGTGCCGTGAAAAAGTATTGGCCCCCTTCTCAAATTCTTAGATTTTTGCATCTACTTCAAACAAAGGTAAATATCAAATATAACCCAAGTGAACTTAAAAGGCTATTTTTAAATGCTTTCATTTATTAAGGAAAAAAAAAAAAACTATTCAAAGTTACCTGGAGCTGTGTGGAAAAAGTAATTACCCCACTTGTTAAATCATGAATTGTGGCTAATCACAATTTTTGGTTAATTTTGGTTAATTAAACCTAATAACTGGTTGGGCCATCCTCAGCAGCAATTACTGAAATCAAGTGTTTTCTACAGGGTGATTGAAAAGTAACTCCCTATTTTAAAATACTTATTTATTCATATGTTGTCATATTTTTCTCAATTCCTTTGTGTATGTTCCACGATTAGAGGAGCAAGTCTATTCTACCAAACCAACAACTTTGGAAGAACTGTTGTGGTGTACAAATATGTACATTAAAAAAAATATGTATACTTAATAGTTCTCTTTCACCTTTTGAAATGTAATTGCAGTTAAAAAATATGTTCTGTAATAGTGTTATTGCACTTTGTTAAATTTTTAAAATTATATTAAAAAAAATATGTATACATATTGGTTGTGTTCCGTAAAAGAAATTATAGAATACATTCTGCAATCATATTTGACCAATGAGTACAAACGGGTATAAATATGGATATTTGACTAGAATAGAATAGAAATCCTTTGTCATTGTATGGTGCAGATACAGTACAACAAAATTGGGGTCCAACACCCAACTTAGTAAAATGGAAAAATAGGGGGAAAAAAAGACTATAGAAACTATAGAGCTATGACTAAATTATGCATTGCAAATAGCAGTAAGGCAGTGGAATATTATGTACAAGAAATACCATATATACAGTACATAGTGTATGTTAATGTGCATGATATGATGAGGATGAGCGAGCAGGTCCTGGAGGTTGTGTTGCTTGAAGGTTTGCTTTTTTTTTTTGTGTCTCCTCCTCAGGTGATCGAGTACAACCCGACTCAGTGTTTGGACTGGCTCGCGGTGCAGACTCCTCGGAACAAGCTGGCCCACAGCTGGGTTTTGCAGAACATGGAGAACTGGGTGGAGCGCTTCCTGCTGGCCCACAACTACCCTCGTGTGCGCACCTGTATGTAGGCCAGCCTGCGACAGACGCCGTTCAAATAAAAGCTCACAGATTGGATTTTACAACCCCAATTCCAATGAAGTTGGGACGTTGTGTTAAACATAAATAAAAACAGAATACAATATGTAAATCATGTTCAACCTATATTTAATTGAATACACTACAAAGACAAGATATTTCATGTTCAAACTCATAAACTTTATTGTTTTTAGCAAATAATCATTAACTTGGAATTTTATGGCTGCAACACATTCCAAAAAAGCTGGAACAGGTGGCAAAAAAGACTGAGAAAGTTGAGGAATGCTCATCAAACACCTGCTTGGAACATTCAACAGGTGAACAGGCTCATTGGGAACAGGTGGGTCCCATGATTGGGTATAAAAGGAACTTCCCTGAATTGCTCAGTCATTCACAAGCAAAGATGGGAGGCGAGGTTCATCTGTTTGTGAACAAGTGCATGAGAAAATAGTCGAACAGCTTAAGGACAATGATCCTCAACATACAATTGCAAGGAATTTAGGGATTTCATCATCTATGGTCCATAATATCATCAAAAGGTTCAGAGAATCTGGGAAGATCACTGCATGTCAGCGGCAAGGCCGAAAAACATTGATTGCCCGTGACCTTCAATCCCTCAGGCGGCACTTCATCAAAAACCGACATCAATGTGTAAACGATATCACCACATGGGCTCAGGAACACTTCGGAAAACCAATGTCAGTAAAGAACAGTTTGGTGCTACATCCATAAGTGCAACTTGAAACTCTACTATGCAACGCAAAAGCCATTTATCAACAACACCCAGAAACGCAGCTGGCTTCTCTGGGCCCGACCTCATCGAAGATGGACTGATGCAAAGTGGAAAACTGTTCTGTGGTCCGACGAGTCCACATTTCAAATTGTTTTTTGAAATTGTGGACGTCGTGTCCTCCGGGCCAAAGAAGAAAAGAACCGTCCGGACTGTAAAGGACGCAAAGTTCAAAAGCCAACATCCGTGATGGTATGGGGCTGTGTTAGTGCCAATGGCATGGGTAACTTACACATCTGTGAAGGCACCATAAATGCTCAAAGGTACATAGAGGTTTTGAAGAAACATATGCTGCCATCCAAGCAAGGTCTTTTTCATGGACACCCCTGCTTATTTCAGCAAGACAATGCCAAACCACATTCTGCACGTGTTACAACAGCGTGGCTTTGTAGTAAAGTAGTGCTGTAAGAGAGACGTGTCTCCCATTGAAAATGTGTGGCGCATTATGAAGCGTAAAATACGACAACGGAGACCCCGGACTGTTGAACAGCTGAAGCTGTTACATCAAGCAAGAATGTGAAAGAATTCCACCTACAACGCTTCAACAATTCGTGTCCTCAGTTCCCAAACGTTTATTGAATGTTGTTAAAAGAAAAGGTGATGTAACACAGTGGTAAACATGACCCTGTCCCAGCTTTTTTGGAACGTGTTGAAGCCATAAAATTCAAAGTTAATGATTATTTGCTAAAAGCAATGTTTATCAGTTTGAACATTAAATAACTTGTCTTTGTAGTGTATTCAATTAAATATAGGTTGAACATGATTTGCAAATCATTGTATTCAGTTTTTATTTGTTTAACGCAATGTCCCAACTTTATTGGAATTGGGGTTGTACAAGGAAAAAGGAAAATTCCCATTTTAATCAATTATTTCCCCCTTGGCTTAGCGGCGGCGTACCTCCTGGTGTCGCTGATCCCCAGCAACTCTTTCCGTCAGATGTTCCGCTCCACACGCTCGCTGCACCTGCCCACCCGCGAGCTGCCGCTGTCCCCCGACACCACGGCTGTGCTGCACCAGGTGTACAACCTCCTGCTGGGCCTGCTGGGCCGCGCCAAGCTGTACGTGGATGCCAGCGTGCATGGTACCACCAAGCTGGTGCAGTACTTCAGCTTCATGACGTACTGCCTCATCTCCAAGACCGAGAAGCTCATGTTTTCCCTCTACTTCATGGACCTTTGGAACCTCTTCCAGGTATGCGCTCGTGGAACTCTTTGCCTTCCTTGGATTATTATTATTAGTCTGCCATTTGAATCTCCTCAATTTGCCAGTTTGACCAATTGACATGAAAGTGGGCACACGTCTATCATAATAGGATGCATCAAAAAGACTCATGGACCCATGCCCGAAATTGATCTGTGGATTGTAAATTGACAATTAGTACTGGCAACAGATGTTACAGTATATATTGTACATACAGACATTAGCGCATTTACAGATGCACGTATGACATTTACAGAAGTACTGAGCAAAATGCTAAAAGTTGGCTAGCGAGCAAGTTGGTTCTTAACTTCGCATTTTTGATCTGGTGCTAGCTAGTTGATACTGAGACTAACTTACGGGACGTCAGGCATGCAGCGCGTCAAACCAGCTAAAGGTCCAGACTACAATGAAGTTGAAAGCTCTTTACTTTTCATTGTAAATATTTAAGTGTTATAAGTCCTTCCGTGAATCAGTCCTTATTGTATGACAATTTGACGCATTTCTGTATGAATAATGAACCCACAATGCATTGCGCGCTTAACACGACCGTACAGTTGTATTCTTAATGTGTAAATAAAACAGTAACAACAATCAAATACACGTTTTACAAAAGAAAATAAGACAAATAGTGTGGCGATCATGAAATTGTGCATTTCTTTGTACTTTTATGGCGCTACATCATCACTGTCCATTGTGCGTTTTCTTCCGCTTATTGAAAAATCAGCGGTCTTCCTCAGCGGTTAAATGTCATTGAATGGCTGGACTGAGAATTTTCGAGTCACCAGCTGCCTCAAACCAGTACATAGTGAGAGACATTAATGACTCAAAAGTAACTGTTGCTGTTTTGAAAAAGTAAGTGTAGTCTGATTATTCTCCTGGGGAATAGTAATGCGTTACTTCGCTCGTTACTCAAAATGGCGGAATTTTGGAGTAACACGTAACACAGCATCACTGTGTGTGTGTGTGTCTGTGTGTGTGTGTGTGTGTATATATATGTATATATATATATATATATATATGTATGTGTATATATGTATATGTATATATATATGTATATATATATATATATACACACACACTGAATTCTGAAACTAACAGACTTTGTCAACGGCATTTTAGGTGACAAATGGAAATTAATTAATACATTTTTGGACACATTGTTCAATCCTGACAGTCTGTTTTATCTGATGTCCGTTATATTGGTGTCGGTTTTATTGAGGTTCCACTGTGCTAAGGTTGTTTTTGTGGATAACGCGGCTCTGCATCTGTCTACCGGCAGCCCAAACTGTCTGAGCCGGCCATCGCCACCAACCACAACAAGCAGGCGCTCCTGTCCTTCTGGTACAACGTGTGCGTGGACTGCAGCGAGAACGTCCGGCTTGTGGTGCAGAACCCGGCCGTCACCAAGAACATCGCATTCAACTACATCCTGGCCGACCACGACGACCAGGAGGTGGTGCTGTTCAACCGCAGCATGCTGCCTGCCTACTATGGCATCCTGCGCATGTGCTGCGACCAGTCTCCCGCCTTCACACGCCAGCTGGCCTCGCACCAGAACATCCAGTGGGCCTTCAAGAACCTTACTCCGCACGCCAGCCAGTATCCCAGGGTACGCTCGCTCAGAAGTCTTTGATATTGAAGCTATCAATCGCGGGAAAGAAGCGTTAACAATGCTGTCGTTGGCCCCCTGCAGGCAGTGGAGGAGCTGTTCAATCTGATGCAGTTGTTCGTGGCGCAGCGATCCGACATGCATGAAGAAGAAGTGGAGGACGTCAAGCAGTTCAAGAAGACGACCATCAGCTGCTACCTGAGATGCCTGGATGGACGCTCGTGTTGGACCACCCTCATCAGGTCACCTGCGTCAACACCCATGTTCTCACGTTATTTTTAATGCATGTCTTTGTATTTAATGTATGTATTGCATCATGTTTGTCTGCCTTGTATTTAGCTTCTGTGATGTATTTAGGTTGGCATGATGATTAGGAGAAAGGTTTATATATTGTGTGTCCAGGATTGCAGGTGGAAAGGCAGTCGGGCTAGACGTTTAGGGGCAGGGTTCAAATAATTTTACCATGCTGTAGATGGGACGAGAAATGGAGTAGGGGTTATTTTAAAGGAAGCATTAGTTAATGTCTGGGAAGTGAAAAGTGTGTCAGATCGAGTGATGAGGCTGAAACTTGAAATTGAGGGTGTTATGGGTAATGTGATGAGTGGCTATGCCCCACAGGTAGGATGTGACCTAGAGCTGAAAGAGAAATTCTGGATGGAGCTAGACGAAGTAGTTCTGAGCATCCCAGAGAGAGAGAGAGAGAGAGTTGTGATTGGTGCAGATTGTTATGGACATGTTGGTGAAGGAAACGGGTGATGAAGAAGAGATGGCTAAGCTTGGCATCCAGGAAATGAACTTGGAGGGACAGATGGTGGTAGACTTTGCAAAAGGGATGGAAATGGCTGCAGTGAACACTTTCTTCCAGAAGAGGCAGAAACATAATGTGACCTCCATTGCGGCGGTAGAAGCACGCAGGTGGATTACATTTTGTGCAGATGACGTAATCTGAAAGAGGTTACTGACTGTAAGGTAGTGGTAGGGGAGGGTGTGGCTACACAGCATAGGGTGGTGGTGTGTAAGAGGACTCTGGTGGTGGCGAGGAAGATTAATACGACAAAGGCAGAGCAGAGAACCATGTGGTGGAAGCTGAGAAAGGAAGAGTGTTGTGCGGCTTTTTGAGAAGAGATGAGACAGGCTCTCAGTGGACAGGAGGAGCTTCTAGAAGACTGGATCACTACAGCCAAAGTGATCAGGAAGACAGGCAGGAGAGTACTTAGTGCATCTTCTGGTAGGAAAGGAGAGAAGGAGATTTGGTGGTGGAACCACAAAGTACAGGAAATCATACAAGGAAAGAGGTTAGCTAAGAAGTGGGACACTGAGAGGACCGAGGTGAGGAGAAAGGAATACATTGAGATGCGACGTAGGGCAAAGATAGAGGTGTCAAAGAGGCATATGGTATGCATGCCAGGTTTAGAAACTAAAGGAGAAAAATTATCTACAGGTTGGGCAGACATTGGGTTAGAGATGGGATGTGCAGCAGGTTAGGGTGATTAAGGATAGAGATGGAAATGTGTTGATTGGAACTGTTTGCAGTGGTGATGGATAGGGTGACAGATGAGGTTAGACTGGAATCCCCGTGGACCATAATATTTGTGCAGATGACATTGTGATCTGCAGTGAAAGCAGCGAGCAAGTGGAGGAACAGAAAGGTGGAGGCATGCACTGGAAAGGAGAGGAATGAAGATTAGCCGAAGTAAAACAGAATATATGTGCATTAAGATGTTGAGGTTCTCTCTAGGAGAGACAAGGTTGGACAGGATTAGAAATTAACTCATCAGAGGGACAGCCAAGGTTTGATGTTTTGGAGACAAAGTTAGAGAGAGCAGACTTCGATGGTTTGTACACATCCAGAGGAGAGAGATTCTATTCTAGAGTCTATTGGTAGAAGGAGGATGAGTATTGAGCTGCCAGGCAAGAGAGCTAGAGGAAGACCAAAGAGAAAGTTGATGGTTGTAGTGAGGAAAGACATGAGCTTAACTGGTGTTCGAGAGGAGGATGCAGGAGATAGGCTTACATGGAAAAGGATGACACCCTGTGGCGACCCCTAACGGGACAAGCCGAAAGGAAAAGAAGATGAACTATTTAAAAAAAAAAAAAAAAAAGTTAGCAAAAACCAAAATGTCGAACAAATAAGTAACCGCTTCTGTAAGCCTTCTCCTCTTCAGTGCTTCCTTAAGATCCTTTTTTGTTGGTCACATGAAATATTCAAATTTTGTGAAACACTGGATTTGTTTATTTTTTTGTCTTTCTGTCATAATCATCAAAATTGAAACAAAGGCTTGAAGAAATTTACTGTGGTGAACTATTATGCAAGTTCCACTTTTTGAAACAAATGATTTCAATAAATTGACTTTCCCTTGATATTCCAATTTTTTGGCACATACCTGTAAGCACCAGGTCAGAATAAATCACCTCACGTTAACAGTTGACCTGAAATCGTCAATCGAACTGATTTCAATCAATGAAAGAAAGTCTGCATGTGAACCCGCCATGTGTTAAGCAGGTTGCAACGTTTAGCGTCTGCGTTGTATTTGCCGTGTTTTGCATCTGCATCATATTTATTTGTTGAGTCATATTTATTGTATTTGTGTCAAATTTGACGTCTGCGGTGTGCGTAAAGGCTGCCGCACACTACACGACGTGGTCGAACCCCGCACATTGAGCAAATGGATATATGGACGCCCTGAATAGCGAGCCTGTAGAGGCATTTTATGCTGTACAGATAGTATATTGAAATTTATTGCATTTCTTAAACCATAAAAAGATGAATAGTTAAGGAAGAGGCGGGTTGCTAAAGAGAGTGGACGGGGGTGAGCATAAAAGCGTGAGTGTGGATATTTTACAGGAGTCTCGCTGACTCCATTCATTTGAACCCTATCTGCCATTCCTATGTGGTTAGCATCTGTGTGGTGTTTAATGTGTATCTGATTATGGTGTGTGTGCTTTGTGTTGTAATGTTTTGTGTTGTTGTTGTTTCAGTGCCTTCAGGGTCCTGCTGGAGAATGAGGAGGACCGACTGCTGGTGGTCTTCAACAGAGGACTCATCCTCATGACAGAGGTAGACACCACGTCGCGTTTGCGTGTGTTGCGGTGTCTATAACTTACTTGACGAGTTGTCCCCGCAGTCGTTCAACACACTGCACATGATGTATCACGAGGCCACTGCCTGCCACGTCACCGGAGACCTGGTAGAGCTGCTCTCCATCTTCCTGTCTGTGCTCAAGGCCACCAGGCCTTACCTACAGCGCAAAGGTACGCCGGCATCATCATCTTCGTGTTGGTCATCAGGCTTTTTCTTGGCTCAGATTAAGGCAGAGGCATTAACAATCTTCTCGTGTGCGCGCAAGCGTCGCTTCACACTGGCTCAAACAATCACTTTTTTGATTTTGGTCAAGTACCATGGATTACAGGTTTGAAGGCTGCCGGGCACCGAGTGACTCGGCCGAACCCGACTGAACTGTTGCGCAGGATGCAGGGTTTGGCAACTGTTTGCATGAGTGGCCAATTAGTCTGCTTTTGGTTTTGCCGTGATTCAAAATTTGAATCGCAGTTGCACAGTGTATCAGCTAGCCAATTAAATGCCCAAAAGCTTTCATTCATGCTAAAATATTTTTATTTGATGATCCGGTCCAAAACATACAAATATTTTAGCGTGAATGAAAGCTTTTGTGCATTTAATTGACAGATCCGCGCAGCGTCTGCAGTGATGCAGACTTATCGGTCTGTCGTGTTGAAGGAGGAGCTAAGCCAAAAGGCGAAGCTCTCAATTTACCGGTCGATCGACGTTCCTACCCTCACCTAGGGTCACGAGCTGTGGGTCGTGACCGAAAGAAAGATCCCGGATACAAGCGGCCGAAATGAGTTTCCTCTGCAGGGTGTCTGGGGCTCTCCCTTAGAGAGAGGGTGAGAAGCTCGGCCTTCCGGGAGTGGCTCAAAGTCGAGCCGCTGCTCCTCCGCATTGAAAGGAGCCATTTGAGGTGGCTCTGGCATCTGATTAGGATGCTTCCTGGACGCCTCCCTGCTGAGGTGTTCCGGGCATGTCCCACCGGGAGGAGACCCCGGGAACGACCCTGGACACGCTGGAGAGAACACAACCTCGGATAAGCGGAAGAAATTGGATGGATGGATCCGGTCCAATCAGAATCGACTGCTTTGCACAGTGTGTGGCAGGCCCAAGTTGTTCCGTGGCCAAACTCGTAACTCAATATGCCAACAAAACAAAGACAATTATAACGTCTTTGAAAACAACCACATAGCTTCAGCTTCGGTTATCACGTCAGTGTAGCTTCATGCAACAAACAATGCAAAGAGCCATAGACTGCTCACAAATAGCATCAGTGTTGTGGTGTTGTAACCTGTTAAACAACACATTTGAACACAAAAGATAGAGCAACAGCACATGTTAACAGGTATTATAGCAATACTCACAGGCATTTTTTTCATTCTCTGCAATGAATGACTAATATTACTGCGGCTTACTGAGGAGTGACCAGTATTATGCTGCCCTCAGGCGGCCAAGCAAATAAGGAGCTACGCAATGTCCATTGAATTGAATAAATTGGTTTTGACAAAAACAGTTTAATTAATTTCAATGTCATTAATAATTCATAATTTTATAGAGTGCTAATTTAAAAAAAAAAAAAGTTTTTTTAGGAGGCTGGAACAGATTACTGGCAATTCCATTCATTTCAATGGGGAAAAAATGATTTGAAATGCGTGTTTTGAGTTACAAGCATGGCCGCGGAAAAAATAACTCTTATCTCAAGGCACCACTGTATATCAAATCAATTCTCCCCATTCATTGCAGCGGGGGAACCCTGGAATAACAAGTTTCACAATGTCACATCTTTTACAGCCACATTTTCTTTATGCCGGTAAAACCGCACTCATGTTTTCAGGGTTTTTTTTGTTTGTTTTTTGTCTGTGTCAGATGTGAAGCAGGCTCTGATCCAGTGGCAAGAGAGGATTGACTTTGCCCACAAGCTCCTCACGCTGCTCAACTCGTACAGCCCGCCCGAGCTGCGCAACGCGTGCCTGGGTAAGCCGCTGACATCATCATATATCGCGGGATGCCCAAGGCGCGCACGCCGGACAAAACCAACCTACGGGCTTTTGTCTCCTTGCTTCCCCAGACGTCCTGAAGGAACTCCTTCTGCTCAGCCCGCACGACTTCCTGCATACGCTGGTGCCCTTTCTGCAACACAACCACTTCACGTACCACCACAGCAACATACCCAGTGAGTCACGACAACATAACTCATTACAACCACTGCCGCCGCAAGGTCCCCAGTGAGTGGCATGCTTGCTGTCCATGTGCCCACAGTGTCGCTGGGGCCATACCTACCCTGCCGAGAGAACATGAAGCTGATGGGGGCCAAGAGCAACATCCGCCCCCCGAGGCCCGAACTCAACATGTGCCTGCTGCCGTCCATGGTGGAGAGCACCAAGGTCAGCGAGTAGGATGACCTCCAACCCCCGTATCACATCACCTCAAGGCTGTGCGCGCGTGCCCCAAATGAGGGGCACCTCATGATCTTATTTAATATTTGAACGTGACACTGTATTGTGTGTGTGTTTTGGGCACGCCAGGGCAAAGACGAGGTGTACGACCGCATGCTGTTGGACTACTTTCTATCGTACCAGCAGTTCATCCATCTTCTGTGTCGCGTGGCCATCAATTGTGAGAAGTTCACAGAGACGCTCGTCAAGCTGAGTGCGTGTCACCCGCCTGCCGCTTCTGATTGGTCTGCGCCTGCAGCAAGCGGTGTGTTGCTCACCTTACCTTGTCCTCTCAGGTGTGCTGATGGCGTATGAAGGACTTCCTCTGCACCTCGCCCTCTTCCCCAAACTGTGGACCGAACTGTGCCAGTCGCAGGTGGGAGCCGCCGCCCTGCACCCTACCCACCCCCCCTCGCCGTCACAACATCCGCCACTCGGCCCCTCACACGACCGGTCATGACTTGTCACACACCATCACGTCATGAGCGTGCCACCAGCTATCTCGCCCTGTCACTCGGCCCGTCACAACCCCGCAACTCCGTCAATTACTCAGTTACCTGTCCCATCACTTGCCCGCACTGTCACTCACCTCTTCACCCGTCCTTTCAATCATCCCGTCACTCGCCCCATCGATTGCCCCATCACACACCCCTATCACTCGCCGCGTCACTCATCCCTTCACCCGTCCGCCAACCGCCTCGTTACATAACCCCTACCCGATCACCCGACCCCCGTCGCTTGCCCCTTCGTGTCACCTGCCCCCATCACCCACACTGGCATTCTCCCTTTCACTCGGCCTGTCACACACCCCCTCCTTCACGCTCCAAAACCACCCGCTAACATCCTTTGTGTGTGTGCATGTGAATGCATTTTAGTCACTGCTGTCCAAGACATGCGTGAAGCTGCTGTGCGACGACGCGGCCTTCAGCGAGTACATCAAGTGCGTCCTGATGGACGAGAGGAGCTTCCTCAACAATAACGCCGCCTATGCCTTCCTCACGTGCTTCCTGCACAAGGTATACATACACACAACACTACTGGGTGCGCTCCACCACAAGGACAGCACATTGTTTCCCTTCTCGCAAAAAATGTAGCCGTTTCAGCGGGAGGATCCTTCTCATGCGGCGGGCTGGCCCTCATCCCGCCCCTCCTTCAGCGAGCCAATGGGGAGCCTGGCTTTCGTTTAATTGACAACTAACCTTGTTTGTTCAGGTGCAGGTATTGTCAGGTGTGAGCTGCTGCGGCCTGCTCGGTGTGTTGGTGGCAAGCGTGCTGAGCCAGCACGGTGGCCTGCAGCCCGAACTCTCATCCGATTGGCCGGAACTCGACAAGACCGCCACCCTGCTCAACGCTGTACGTACACGTACACACAGTCCTTTTTGCCAAAACATGCATGTGAACACGATCCTTGATACATTCACATATTAGTTACTCAACAATTAAACGTCATAAAATGAACTGTCAGAGTAACCGCTCAAGCCCATCTCTAGGTCTCTCACGCTCTTTTTTTCATGTAAAGTTGAACAGGTGAGGCAAGTTGACCTCGGCCAAAATAGTTGTGACTTGCAAGCACATACCGTGTGGTCAAAAGTCTCCAACATGTGGTTAAATGGCTGCTTTTTCATAACATCTAAATAGGCACCATGTCTTGGCAATTTCTTTCTTGTCATACACTTTAGTGCAGTTTTGGGGAAGATTACTTTGAAATATAGTTGGTTATAATTACAAGTTTCCCTGTTGAAAATGTAATAGTTTTGCAACTATTTCAATTACTTTCTCAAAGTAATATAACTATTACATTTGATTATTTGTATTAATTTTAAATGAATGGATCAGCAGGACCCTTCTAAAAAAGTGGATTAAAACCATGAATCTTTTTTGTTGTTGTTGTTCTTGAACAGGATGAAAAATGTGTTTGCGATGTACACACGTGGATAAAATTGTTGGTACCCCTCTGTTAATGAAAGATAAAACCACAGTGGTCACAGAAATAACTTGAATCTGACAATAATAATAAATATAAATTGAATGAAAATTAACCAGTAAAAATCAGACATTGATTTTGAATTGTGGTTCAACAGAATTATTTGAGGGGAAAAAGGTCATGAACGGGCCTGGACAAAAATGACCCCTAGAAAAGATTGAAAATAATTTGACCATAGGGGCATGTTCAAACAAGGTGTGTCATCTAATTAGCATCACAGGTGTCCTCCAACTTGTAGTCGGCCTATTTAAAGGTTGACAATTAATCACTGTGCTGTTTGAACTCATGGTCTGTACTACACTAAACATAGACCAGAGGAAGCGAAGGAGAGAGTTGTCTCAGGGGATTAGAAAGACAATTATAAACAAGCACAAGGTAAAGGCTATTAGACCCATCTCCAAGCAGTTTGATGTTCCTGTGACTACAGTTGCACGTATTATTCCAAATTTGAGGATCCGCGGGAGTGTAGCCAACCTCCCTGGACGTGGCTGCAGGAGGAAAATTGATGACAAATTGAAGAGACGGATAATATGAATGGTAATAAAAGAGCCCAGACTATCCTCCAAAGAAAGTAGAGGTGATCTGTTGTCGTTTGAGCCATAGTGGACTTCATGGGAGACAACCAAGGAGGACACCACTGTTAAAAATCATTAAAAAAAGAGAGATTGGAATTTGCCAAACCATGTTGAAAAGCCAAAGATAATGTCCTATGGCAAGACGGATCAGCTCTAGGTTCACAGACTCAAAGATAAAGCGTACTGAGAATAGAACACTGTCCCAACTGTGAAACATGGAGGTGGCTCTGTCATGTTCTGGGGCTGCTTTGTTACATCTGGCACCAGGGTGTCTTGAATCTGTGCAGAGTACAAAGAAATCTCAAGACTATCAAGATATTCTAGAGAGAAATATGCTGCCCAGTTTCAGAAAGCTTGGTCTCAGTCGCAGGTCATGGGTCTTGCAACAGGATAATGACCCAAAACACACAGCTAAAAACACCCAAGAATGGCTAAGAGCAAAACATTGGCCTTCTATGATCCACGATCTAAATCCTATTTCCTATCCCCTGATTGCCTCAAAAGGATGTGCAAGAAAATGTTAAGGGTACCATAATTTTTGTCCTGGCCTGTTTCATGAGTTTGTTTTTCCAAATAAGTCCGTCGAACCATAGTTCAAAAGCAATGTCTGATTTTCATTTTTTCATTCAAATGTTCTGTATTACTTTTGTCAGATTCAAGTTAGTTCTGTGACCACTGTGGGTTTTCTTTTATTAACAGAGAGGTACTAACAATTGGGTGCACGTGTAGATTGCACCACCGGTGGCACTTTAAGATCCTATTCGGAAAAATGTCATGTTTGAGACTACGGCAGAATGGCACATGACCAGAGAGAGCCAATCACAAGTGTCTGCTTTAGAAGGAGAAAGTGAGTTGGAAAAAAAAAAAAAAAAATCTGAGTTTCTGCGGCTATTTTTTTTAATGTAGCTAAAATTGGAATCATGGGAATTTCCAAAAACAACTACTGTAATTTAATTACACATTTTCTCCCAGTAATGTAATGATTGCAGTTACATAAATTATGTAATTAAATTACATAATCTCTTAGTTACATGTAATTAGTTAGTCCCCAACTAACCTTCCTTTGCCAATTGGTCTGCAGGGCACAGAGTTTGTCTCGTGCTTAAACAATAACATTCAATGACTGCGAGCAATGTAAAATAGAAAAATTATGCATTTCCACTTTCATCCCGTCAACAACAACAATTATGCAAATAAGGTGAAGATGTTACAACAATGGCAACATCAGAAAAGTCATTACCACAGTTAACTGTGCTTTGTGACCAGTGATGCCGGTAACGCGTTAGAAAGTAACAGTAACAATAAATATAAAAGTGCAAAGAAATGCAGTGTTTCACTGTCTCCACACTATTTTTTATTTTCCGTAGTAAAAACTGTATTTGATTGTTCTTACTTTTTCATTTACACATTGAGAATAGTGTTAAGGGCGCAATATATTGCGGGCTAATTATTCATACCCAAGAGCACAGTCTGAAAGCAACACGGAGGCAAGGACTGACTTACTGAAGGACTTACAATAATTAGCTTGCATAATAATTCCAAAGAAAAGTGAGAGCGTTCAATGTCGTCAGTGTGCAGGACTACTCAGGAACTCGCGAGGCGGCTTAATGCGCCGCGCCGCTGACGTTCACGTAAGTGCTTCACTCCTGTCAATCATCCACAGTTTTGCAAGTTAAACAGCTGCTAAACTTGTCACCGGGAAGAAAAGTTTTTGTTGTTGTTCGTATCAAAATTACGATGGCGGGAGCGTGTGTTTCTGAATGTGCGCGCTTGTGTGTGTGTTGATGGGAACGGAATGAGGAAAAGCTATCAACTAACTATAATGCAAACAAAATGAAAAATACGTTGCTTCTCATCTAACTTAGTTACTGTTGAACTTAAGTAATAAGTAAAGTAACTAAGTTACTTTTAAGCTCAAGTAATCAGTAAAGTAACAGTTACTTTTTCCAAGTTGGCTGTGGCAGCACCGTTTACCGTTTTTTACCGTCTTAAAGGAGGACAAAGTAATGGAGCACTGATCATAATAAACATACAAACAAGCGAAACAACAATCAAACTAAATCCCCAATACTGTATAAGGGCAAGTAGTCTCAATTGAAATTCTTTAAATGAAAAAATATCAACCATATTTTTACTATGATAACACTTGCAGAATGTGAAAATGATTCTGCTCATGTTGTATGTTTCTTTGTGAGAATTAGTTGCTGTTGTCTAGCTTATCTTTTTTTCGCAGCCCTGTTGTTAATGTAAGTAGTGAACATCAGCAAGGGCGCACTTTGAACTACAGAAACTGCTCAAATAAAAGTGGTCTTGACAAATAAGCTGAAATGATTTTTGCATTGTATAAAGTGGATGACTGGCCCAGCCTTGACACAAACGCGCGCACATGCACAATCCTCCTCATGTCAGGGGCCTCACGTGTGTGTGCCCACGTGTTGTTTTTTTCAGGACCTTCGGGCTTTGACGTTGTTGCTTTCAGTGCAACCGCCTCAGGCCCTGGACCCCGCCCTGGGCCCCGCCCTCCACGAGCTGATGGCTCGATATCGCCTTTGCGTGCAGCAACGCAACGCGCTGATGGACGCATGCCACCGAAATGACAATGGTACGCAATACAACAATAACATTATGCTGTGCACAAAAGTACAGAGTTACACGTAAGCGTGGGCCGGTACCAAATTGTGACGGGATGATATCCGTGAGCAAAAATACTGTTGTTTTGCAGTATTACTACTACCATTATGATTATTATTATAGTATTATTGCAATTACAGCTCTAAAATTAATTTTGAAATGTTTTGGGTCAACTTTTTATTTATTTTTTTTCCATTGAACGCACTCCATACGCACCCCTCCACGGCCCGACAACCGGAGGCCCCAGGAGTCCAACTAAGAGAACTGTGAAAACCCACCACCCGACCTATTACTATGGTTACCATGTCCCCAACTGCCAACCATTATCCCTGTACCGTGATTGTGCGTTCAAATTGGAGAAACTGGTGGGGCTGATGCGAAACAGGGCAATAATGACCCGCCACAGTCCCCCCCCCCCCCCACCCAGGCCGACCAGCTCCCCAAAGGATATGTGAATAAGACGGAGGAATTCCACTAACCCTGTTTTCCGGGTTTGGTCACGTGACGTTCCACATATAGAGGATTAGACGCGTTGCCATCTGTTTCAACCTTTTTACACAACTTACCAAATGCTTTAGATGAACGTGCATCGATTTTGGGAAATAAATGACTGAGTCACATTTTTTGTTTGGTTTGAAAACCAAGCGTGTTTAGACGAAAAAAAATTGTCACACCAAATGGTATGAAACTATGAAATACAAATATTCAGGTTCTACCATAGGAGGAATAACTAATAGTGGTATGATTTCGTTTGTTTGTTTGCGGGAACAGAGGAGGAGGGCGCCACCCCCATGAAGCGGCGACGCGTGAGCAGCGACAACGAAGACGACGACGAGGCGGCGGCGGCGGCCCTCTGCCTGCCGTCTTGCTCCGCATCTGCCACTGCCGCCCTGCCGCCATCCTGCGCCGCGTCCGCCGCCCTGCCGCCGTGCCCCGACTCGTCCAAGCTGGAGCGGCAGGGGGCGCTGACGCCCACCAGCACCTCCGACACGGAGACGCGAGACTCCTCGTCCCTCATCGACCCGGGCACCGAGCAGGACCCGCCCTCACCTCCGGATCCTGCCCCATCACCTACGGACCCCGCCTCCTCCCCCAGAGGGGACAATATGGCCGAGGAGGAGGACTCCAAGGCCCCGCCCCTCCCGGAGGAGGCCGCCCTTTCGCCGGGCCTGGTGGGGGAGGGGCCGGAGGATGTGCTCGATGCCTTGTGCAGGACGCTGGAAGCTGCTGTTGCCCTGGTTGCCAAACTGACTGCTAAAGCGCTGCCCTCCTCGTGACATCGTTGGTCGCTGTGAGATTCCCCCCCTTCTTCATTGCCTTGGAGTCGCACTTTTTTTTTCTTCAAAGGGGAAAAAAGTTTTTTGGTTTTATACAAAAAGTGAGGGTTTTATTTGCCGTAATTTAATTTTATTTCATTTTTATTGCTCGTCCTCTCTGTGCCACTTTTTGTACTTTTGGCAACGATGAGGCAATGACGGCAAGCTGAGAGTCAAAGTAAAAAAAGTCATGAAAAAAAAATTGAAAAGAAAAAATGGACAAAATTGTTGCCTTTAGTTGGCGTTTGTGTTGGGACGAGAACACAAAGCACGTTTACTTGTAAATGAGAAGAACCACAAGAAAACTTGATTCTGTCAGGAATCCTTGAATACTTGCCTGAAGGTATATATGAAAACTATAAATATATATAGATAAATATCTTTATATATACATATTAAGAAATATGAATATATATATCTATATATATATATATATGAAAGGTGCTTTATTGGACTATGGTGCAAATGAAGCCCCCGTGTTGGACCAGTCTGAGCTTTTTCTTTTCTTGACTGCCGACCATTCCTGGCCGTTCTGCTGTTGAGTTTTAGCTGCTTGTGTTGTCGTTTTTCATTCATTTCACACAATCCATCAATAAAAATCTTTATTGACAATCTGGAGTGGCACAAATCTTTTCAAACAATCCAATGGCACGTTTTCCTCTACCGTTTGCAGAGGACACAACCTCGGTCGGACTCGTCACGGATAATGAGGAATTGCTTGCGAGGCAGGAAGTGTCCCATCTAGCTGCACGGTGCTCGAAATAACTTGGAACTCAACCCGCAGAAGACACTGGAAATGGTCATAGACTTTCGCGGAACCCTTTCCACATCTCCTGCCCCTGACAATCAAGAACACCTTTGTTAACGAGGTGAGGCTGGTCTACTTTCGAGGCACCATCATAACAAACGCCTGCAAACGGGAGTGCGGCCTTCCGTCTGAGGCCACTACGGAAACTCAACGTTTCCAGCTCCGTTTAGTCCAGGTTCTGCGGAACCGTCGTGGAAGGCCTTCTCTCATCAGCGATTTGCCTCCGCAGTGACTGCAACGAATCATAAACACGGCAGAGAGGCTCAGCTGTCAGTTAATGAGCCTGCGTACCACCTCTTCAGCAGGTTCCCCTCAGGAGGGCACTAACTGTTGCATCAGGACAAGGACCACACGCACGCCACCTTTATACCTTTTCCCAAGGATATTTCTCTCCTTGACAAGCAGCACAGCAACTGACGGCACCGAAACCCTAGAAGTAAGTATGGATTGAACACAACACCCATATAGTCTCTGGTCAGCACATGTGAGTAGGGCTATTTCTATTTTGATTTTAAATGGATTTATTCGTATTTTATGTTATATAAATCGTATCAACAATATAACATCATCCAATAAGTACAGTGGATGCCCACATATCCGCGCTTCAGCACCCACGGATACTCCTATTGGCTGATTTTTTTTTTTCAACCCCGAAAATGCCTTCGTTGTATGTCTGTTTAGTCCTGTTTTGTTTTTGTTTTTATTTTAGCATTGATTGCCAAGTCAAATTCCTGTGTGTCTACGAGATGCATTTGGCGAATTTAGTGATTCTGATAATGCAAGGTCAACTAAGCAACATCCATCTCAGAGGGCCGTTAAAACAGTGAAACCATTAATTCATCCATCCATCCATTTTCTGAGCCGCTTCTCCTCACTAGGGTCGCGGATGTGCTGGAGCCTATCCCAGCTGTCATCGGGCAGGAGGCGGGGTACACCCTGAACTGGTTGCCAGCCAATCGCAGGGCACATAGAAACAAACAACCATTTGCACTCACGTTCACACCTATGGGAAATTTAGAGTCCCCAATTAATGCATGTTTTTGGCATGTGGGAGGAAACCGGAGTGCCCGGAGAAAACCCACGCAGGCACGGGGAGAACATGCCAACGCCACACAGGCGGGGCCGGGGATTAAACCCCAGTCCTCAGAACTGTGAGGCTGACTGTACTGTAGAAGAAGGGTTTGGTAACAAAAAAAGGCCATATCTCAACATTATTGTTTATTTGGAATTTGGGTACAGATTTTAGCAAAAAATCTCGGAAGTTGACGAGCATGATTTGCTTTCGCGGGCGGCATAAAATGATGTGGCGGGCCCCATCTGGCCCCCGGGCCTGGAGTTTGACACCTATGATCTATAACATCAAAAGTTCACACCATGCAGAAGATTTACACGGGACGTGCATGTGCAAAGAAATCGGCTTCATGTCAGAGCAGGAGTACCTACTATCGAGAAATTCTGCAACTTTGACTTGAAAACTACACAAAGAGACCAATGAGTACTCTGAATGTCGTGCCGAAGTCCAATTGGCTTCACCGACTGGTCTGAGTCTGCACGGATGGCCCTTTAAAACGCAACCAGGTGCTGGGTGGGACATTTAGAGTTTAGAATCGTCACCGACGTGTGGCACATATAACAAAGTCAAAAGCAAGTTTGTCTTTGCGATGTTTCTCTTGTTCCTCTTGTCGCTTCTTCTTTGTCAATTATCTTCACGCAGCATCTGCATGTCACCGTGACGAATACACATCGGTCGTGTATTCATGTCAACAAAAGATACAGGGGTTGTTAAGTCTACACACCCTTGTTCAAATGCCAGGTTTTTGTCATTTAAAAAAATGAGACGAAGATGAATCTTTTCCAGCATTAATCGTCATCTTCACCAAGTAAAAGCTTTTGTTTCCGCGTCAAAAATGAGCAATTATTCTTATTCATATTTTGAATGATAATTGTTTCTTCATCTTGAAGACGCAAGTGTGTCTTGTACTGTCCACCATCTGGAGCAGTTCAGGATCCATATTTAACTCATAACATGACAAAACCATACAAAGTAAAAATGAATCCTAATCAGTGTGCGCGTTTGTGTGTGTGTGTGTGTGTTGTGCTTCGTTTTGCAAGGGTCCATTTTGATTTCACCCGGAGCCAGCACGAACCCCAGAAAAGAAACGGACGCCTTGTGGAACTCACCTTTCTCAGCCTTGACATAAAGTGGGGCGGGGCACCTCGTGGGCGGGGCCGCTCGAGTGACGGGCGTGGCCGAGGTTGAAGACGTCCAACGTGAGGAAGCTGATTTGTCCTGAACCTCTTGAGCTTCTCCTCACTAAATGCTAAGCTAACGTGGTCATGCTAAGAAGTGCTATTGTACCAAACAGCATTAAAGCTTTCGTTAATCCTGGTGTGATGTTTATTTTTATTACTTTCCATAGGAAAAGTTTAATAATTAGTAATTTTATTATGGTACGTTATCATGATATTTAATTTTTTATATCCACCCGTCCATTTTCTGAGCCGCTTCTCCGCACTCGGGTCGCGGGCGTGCTGGAGCCTATCCAATCGCATTTAATACAATATAATACAATTTATGATATTACTCTATCTATTAGATTTTTTTACATCACAATGTATTTGATAATGTATTTGATTATATTACTTGTATCATATGTCATAATATAGTATCATATATTACATTAAAATATATGCTAGCCCTCATTGTTACTGTATGGGGATGCTTGTCTTGATCGGTGTACCTAATAGTCTGTCCATGAAAATAGCACGACGAGGTTTTGTAAGAGAAGTTGAGAAATATGAAATATGATAATCAGGTCAGGGACTTCCTTCTTTGATCTTGTTTTGCCCACCAGATCAACCGTCTTCCTTTCACACAAGAAAACAAAAAGCGCAACATTGTTTTCCGTCTTCATCTTCATCTTCATCGTCCAGCAATGCAGGTAAAAGCCGCCTTGTCTAGAATTTGTACAACTCAACTGATTTATTTCGGTGTATCTTTTTGAGAGTGGAGGTGAAAATAAACAACTGAAATAAACTTGAATGTGATTGACTTGGACTTGACGTTTAACTTGCTGCCTTCTTGGCCAGGTCACCATTGCAAACGAGATGTTCTGTTTTAACTAGTCTTTTAAATAAAGTTTCAATTTCCAAAAACAAATCTAGTTGTACAAGGATGTACTCCCTCTTAAAACTGGCATGTGGCTGTGTTCAGCGGTAACAGCTCACATTCAAAGTCCACGCACACCTGCCACCATTTCAAATGTTTAAGTAAGAAAACAACAACAACATATGCATAGGGCCTTACAGAAACATTATTTGCTTTATCCACTAAAATGACTGAATGAAGAAGCTGTTTGCTGACCAGATTTGCTGATAGTGTGTGTGTTTGTGTGTGCTTGCGTGCGTGTGCGTGTGAGAGAGAGAACAGAATGTACCACAGAAGATGCATGTTTAACACTTACTTGCGACCATAAAATTGTGCTAATGTTGCTAAATGTACAGCCAAAACAACAGCAAAATCATCTGCAGGTTTTACTGCAAGGTGTTTTCTCAAGTTAGAAGTGGGCTGAAATGTCCAAGTTTGCAACGCTGCATTTTAAAGCTGTTGTTTTTCGTAGTCTGTAATGTCAACACGAGTCATGCGCGGCTGTCACGACTCATGTAGATTATTGTAAAGGAGTAAAAGTACTGTTTCTTCTTAACATAAATACTCAAATAAAAGTTTATTAAAACTACTCTGACAAGTACAATTTATTCAAAATGTTACTTGTTACTTACTACTATTATTAAATACCATGGGAATTTAAAAGTCGACTATTTTCCAGAAAAAAGTTAGAATGTCACACGATTTTATATTTTGTAGAGAATTGTTTTTCTTCGTGATGTGATTAGAATAAAGTTGGATTTTTTTTCAAGAAAAGACTAATAAAGTTGTAATCTTCAAAAGACCAAAGATGCATTTGGTCAGGGTTAAAAATCGTAATCTTACGTAAATAAATTTGGATTTTTCCAAGAGAGTCTTAATATTCTGAAGTCAAAGTTGAACTCGGTAAGAAGGTCATATTTCGACAAATGATTTTTTTTTTTTTAAAACCCCACTTTATTCTCTTGATATTACGCCTTTGATTCTGGAAAAGGCGTTTTCCTTCTCAAACGTGTGGGAGGGGGTCATACTAAACTCAACTCAACTTCTCTATGCAGATGACGACGGTGCGTCGGCATCTGGTTGT
Organism: Phyllopteryx taeniolatus; assembly: GCF_024500385.1. Taxonomy (NCBI): domain Eukaryota; kingdom Metazoa; phylum Chordata; class Actinopteri; order Syngnathiformes; family Syngnathidae; genus Phyllopteryx; species Phyllopteryx taeniolatus. The sequence goes on from NC_084505.1 coordinate 18,430,470, forward strand.
GGCACTGTTGGTCGTCACGGCGACAGCAAGGACGGCAGCCATTGATCAGAACCGATTGGCCACGCTGGTAGATGGAATTCTCAACAAGTATGTCTGACAAAGCTAGTTTTTCCGCTCTAAAGTACATCTTCATGCTAATACACTCACATGACCTTGCTTCTCCTCATCCGCAGGTTCAAAGTTCAAAGGTGAGTGGCAGAGGATGTCCCCGCTTTATGACATCGTCATCGTGCACTGGGCCGAGTGTCTGTGTCAGAGCAAGGAAAATACAGCGTTCCAAAAGATGAGGCATAAGTTCAGGGGTGTAGCCCCCAATTGTGGGCCCCCATACAACACCTTCATGGAGGGCCCCCTCCAAACTCTGAAATCACTCTGCCAACACCTCTCCTATTGACGTCACAGTGACGGCGCTTCCCAGTTGATCAGCTTCCACCTCCAGGCACGGCGCCACGACGGCAAACGCCTACCTTGCGCGTCGTGCCGCAACGCCACATGACTTTCCATCATCGCACCCTTGCGGCACAATGAATGGGTTTGTCGACGGCGCAATGCATCCTGCTAAGTGCAGTGTGAAAAGGTCCATGCATAGCTTGGACCTTTAAATGAAATTAAATGAAATATGATAATAAAAAGCACGGTGGCCGACTGGTTAGCACATCTGCCTCACAGTTCTGAGGACCTTCAACTTTGATTGCGTTGGCTCAGAACCTCAGACCGGGCTGAAGGTTCACCTTTTAAAAAAGACAAAGACCCTAAGCACACAGCTAAAATAATGAAGGAGTGGCTTCAGAACAACTCCGTGACTGTTTTTGAATGGCCCAGCCAGAGCCGTGACTTAAACCCAATTGAGCATCTCTGGAAAGACCTGAAAATGGCTGCCCACCAGCGTTCCCCATCCAGCCTGACAGAACTGGAGAGGATCCTCAAATCCAAGTGTGAAAAACTTGCATCATTCACTAAAAGACTCATGGCTGTATTAGCTCAAAGGGGTGCTTCTACTAAATACTCAGCAAAGGGTCTGAATACTTATGGCTGTGTGATATTTCAGTTTTTCCTTTTTCATCAATTTGCCAAAATTTCAACAATTGAGTTTTTTGTCTGTCAATATGGGGTGCTGTGTGTACATTAATCTGGGAAAAAAATGAACTTAAATAATTTTAGCAAATGGCTGCAATATAAAAAAGAGTGAAAGATTTAAGGGGGTCTGAATACTTTCCTTACTTTTACACACACACACACACACACACACACAGAAATGATTTAGCAGTATGATTTTCTTGAAACGAGGCATTGGATTGGATCCACTCTCTTTTGTTAACTTTGTGTGTTTACTGTGTTAGTAAGATGCCCATGTTCAGTCTGGCCGTGAGCGTCCCGCCCGGCGCCCAGCCGGACTCGTACGACCTCACTCGAGTGCCCGACTTGGGGCAGAACGTGAAGAACACCATCCTGCAGTGCGGCGTCTACGCGGGCGACAACGTGGTGGCCGCCACTCTTCTGAGGTGGCCTGACGTGGCGCAGCGTTGTCCCAGATCGCAGGTGCCGTGGCAGGATGTTCTGCAAGCCTGCGGCCGGGAGTCCATGACGTGGCACGAAGTGGCCATGATCTGCCCCGGGGCCGTGGAAGACAACCGAGCGGACCACGCCGAGTACCGGGTTCTTGAGCGGTTCAACAGCTGGGCTGAAGATAAGGACAAGTCGGGTCTGTTGGTGTTCTACGCGTACGCGGCGCCCTGCACCAGCCGCTGCGCCAGCAAAAAGAACGCCTTGAGCATCCTCAAGCTGCTGGAACGCATCCAGGAGTGGAAGGAACACGTCGTCGTCTTCTCCAAGTTGCTGAATGTCAAAACGTTGTGGGTGGGCACCTCCATACCCGTCGACCAGCTGACCAGAGCCCTGGTGAACCTGGGAAGACATCTGGGCACCGGCGGCCTGGGAAGGATCTTCCGCTGCGACCGGCCGCAAGACGACAACAGCGCCGTGGAGTGCATCAGCTGCTCTGCCGGGGGGCAGGTCACCCCTCAATGCTACAAGAAGGACGGCGAATCGGGGGAAGCGGGGCAGGACAGCGGGCGGCAAGGAGGAGGCGGCGCGGTACGAGGGGGACACGGAATTGGTGGGGCAGTACAAGGGGCACAACGAGGAAGCGGGGCAGTAAGAGAGGGTCAAGAGTGGGCGCAAGGAGTAGGCGCGGAAATAGGAGAGTGGCAAACAGTGGGTCAAAGAAGACGAGGGCCGTTACGAGGGGCACAAGGAACAAGTGGAGCAGTAAGAGAGGGACAAGCGTGGGCGCAAGGAGTAGGCGGGGCAATAGCAGAGTTGAAAACAGTGGGCCAAGGAAGGGGGCAAAGAGGAAGAGGGGCAGTACAAGGAGACGGGCAAAGAGGAGGTCGGGAAGTGCAAGGGGGACAAGGGTGGGGGCAAGGAGAAGGTGGGACAGTACGAGGGGAGCAAAGAAGAGGTGGGGCAGGACAAGGAAGGGGGCAAAGAGGAGGTGGGGCAGGAATGGGGCGACCCGGAGTAGGTGGGGGAGCACCGGGGGCACCAGTAGGAAGCGGGTCAATTCGAGGGGGACAATGGGGAAGTGGGGCAGTAAGAGGGGGACAAGGGTGGAGGCAAATGGGACACGAGCCGGTAAGTGGGGGGCAAAGAGGAGGTGGGGCAGAACAAGCAAGGGGGCAAAGAGGACGGCAGGGCTGAGGCTGATGAAGGACAACACTGTGACGAAGTCAATTTATGTTTAGCCACCATAAACCTGTTTGCTAAATGATTAGCTAATGGCAGCATGCTAACTTGAAAATGGTACAAAAGCCACTCAGCATTAAAGCTTTACGCAATCAAGCCTCATCTTCATCTTTATTTCTGTATTTCGCTCAAAAACATTTTATTGTATCAACTTTCATGTGATATTGGTATATATTTTTATACTATAAATATCAAGTATGAGTACCTTCAAGTGTACATTTTATTCAGTGCATCGCGTGTAATGTTTCAGCCTAAAGCCTTCAAGAAAGACGAACTCGTTGGGCCGGTAGAAGAATAAACTTCAACTCCCACAGTGCCCCGCGACCCTGAGGTAATTGTTCTACGTCACGTGACGCCCGTGGCGGAAGACGAAGAGGCAAAGATGGCGGAAGCAGAGGCAAACAAAAGTTCGTCGTTGGGCGCGCTGCTCAACGGCGTCGCCCAGCAAATATTTTACCGTAACAGCGACGTGACGGAGGACATGTTGAAAATCCAACTTTACCCCGGGGCCACACAGCAACACTTTAAGGCTTTGTACGACAAAATGAAGGCGCTGCTTATGGTCAGAAAAGCTCCAACAAGACACTCTCACGTCTTAATTAACGTCATATTAGTAGAGACAGACTATTAATGATGTCATATTAAAATAAAAACATTGAGTACTGTATGAATGATGTAAATGGTAAGACTGAGTAGAAACAATGTCATAAGACTGAGTATTGACGATGTCATATTAATAAATACATCATCGTGAATATTGGTGATGTATAAATTCATCGTGCGTATTGATGTCAGTAAAGACATGTTGATGTCATTTTAATTAGAATAGTGACTTAAGTACGTGTATTCATGGTTACTAAATCCATTGAATATTGATGTAACATTAATTAACAAAGACATTGAGGATGGATGATTAGTAAAGACATGGGATATTGATCTCTTATTAATTATGAAGACATTGAGTACTGTATTAGTAATGTCAGTAAAGAGGTATTGTCAATGTTATTCGTAAAGACATTGACTATCAATTAAGTCATATCTGACATTTTGAAAAAATTAGATGACCTGGAGTGACATTTTGTGCCCACAGTCCATGGCCACGGCTGACATGGACCACGCCCAGCTGGAGGCCTTCCTCACAGCCCAGACCCGCAAGCAAGGGGCTGGCGGCGTCACCCCAGAGCAGGCAGCCGCCCTGGCCCGCTTCTGGAAGGCCCAGCGCGGCCGTGTCCACGAAAGCCTTCTTCTTGCGCAAAGCCGCTGGGAGCCCACCCTCAGGGGCCTGTCATGGAGGGTGGACCTCCAGACGGCGGTGGGTCGCGGGGGGCCGCCCCCCAGCGGGCCCGTCGCTCTGCTGGAGCTGGAGCTGAGCGGCGGCGGCGGCGGCAAGGTGAGCGTTTGGGGATCGCAGTCGTACCATGACTTACCAGTTTCATTCGTTCATTCAAGATGTTCCATGGGAAGTAACTGGGAATCCAGTAGTTGTGGGTACAATTATTTATTAATTCATGAATTATTGATTTTAGGAAAGTAAGCTGTTGCAGGTATTTTTTTTGATTTTCATTGCAATTACTAAGAGGAAAGAACTATTTATTCAACTCATTCACTGACATTGACAGGCAGCTACTATATATACCAATAGTATCAAGCGTGGAGGGCTGACAGTGAGTGAGTTAGGTTTACATAGTAAATAGTTTCTGGTGGAAGTTCGATCAAATCCTCCTTCCCCCAAATGCTGAAACACGCATATGCGGCGGGAGTTCAGTTTGTTGCTGATTTTGTCTTCCAGGAGCCGGACTTTGTGTGTGTGGAGATGGACGACCACAGCATACGGCGTATGCTGAAAAAGATGGCTGACATCCAGGCCGCCGTTGAAGCTGTCGTTCAGCGCACTTGACGCACGGAGACAGAAGGTCAGAGAAATGACCACCGGGCCAACTCTTCCCTTCGTCAATATATATTTTTTGGACTATGGGATGTTTGGCACCACTTTTTTTTCAGAGTGATACATACCGGTATGAGTGCTCACTTTTTAGTACTTACCGATACGTAGTACTGATACTATTTGATACATACAGTTTCAACGAACATGAGAGATTGTGAACAAAGACCTTTCTTTTCTGATGATTTGCCGATGTGTCAAACCGCCGCAGTGTTGCGCTAACTACTGGCGAGGAGGACGTCCTTGATGTCATATATTTTTTGCCTTAAGTATCGGTTGCTGGTATCGGCAGTATGAGTACCCGGTACTTTGAAATACGGCCGGTACGATACCTGGTATCGGTACTTGCCCATACCTAGTTGACATGTTTTTTTTCTGTCCATATCCAAAATGACTCCCACACATGTTGAAATCCAACATGGCTGCCGCGTATGCCAACATGGTTGCCACTCGGAGACATCCCGTGCGACACTGCGGATCCTCGTTGGCCTTTACATGCTTTTTTTTTTTTTTTTTTAATGTCTGGAGGACCTTGAAGACAAAGTCCTAGAATGTGCCTAGTTGGGTGGTCTTTCGTATGGCCAATCAGATTCACGGTTGTTGTCACGTGTCTTTAATAAAAATGTCCAAGCGACCAATCATTGTTGTCTTTGATGGCGCAACGTATGTACTGTACTTCTGGAGCGGTCGGCCATGCCATCCATTTATTTTCTGCAGGTGAGATGGAGTCTTTCCAAGCTGACGTTTGGCGATGTTTTTCGAAGATGGGAGTAGCAAACCCACGCAAGCACGGAGACAAAATGCCAACTCCAGGAAGCCGAGAGTTGAGACCCGAACCTCTTGCCTGTGCGAGGCAGATGTGCTAACCTCTCTTCCACTACGCTGCCTAGCCGTCCATGCCATTTTGAGCTAACCATTAGCATGTGTTTGGTGTCACGTGTGTGTGTGTGCGTCTTGATTGCAAGCGTGTGACTCCTGTCGGGCCCAGCGCAGGGAAGAGTGGGAGAATGCCACCCATTGTCTGTGTTGATGATGTGGAGTAGACGGTTGGTGGATGTGAGTTGACGTCGCCATGTTCCCAAACGTTCCCCTGTTTCCTGGAGTCGGTGAAGCAGCAAGAAGTCCTCCTGGAGGTCTTCTCCAGACTCAAGCATGGACCTTGAGACCTCGTGCGTTTCAGTTGCAGTTGGGCATCAACGTGGCGGCTTTGGTGCGAAGGAGCTGGTGTTTGCTCTGCGCCATGCTGCTGCTCAACGTGTTGGTGTGTTGCATCCTTGCGACTCTTAGCTGGAAACTTCGCCAGGACCAAAGCGGACTCCTCAAGCTGGTTTCTGCGCGATCCGGGAACTGGTCGGGCCCATCCTTCTGGAACACCGAGCAGCGGCGGCTGAACCTCATGGGGCCTCGGGACTCGTGCGAAGCGGACCGCAGAGTTGTCGCGCAGGTGATGTGTGTGATCATAGCGAACTGCAAGTCTCACATATGGTCGCCATCTCCAAAATGACGTCTTTGCGGAAAATGCCATCATGCTTGAGTTACCTTTGAAGATGCTATTATGTTATATTGCTGTCATCATTTTGTACATCAACACATCACCCAAAAATCATGTAAATTGCTTCTTTAATATGCTAGGAAAAATTCTATTTATTACGTTATCATTTATTAGAATGGACACGTTTGTTTTTACTTGCGGCTGCTTTCGTGTTCTACAGTCAGGTTGCTTCTTGATTAGCTACATTCCGTTTCACATCACAATTCAGAGTCACGACTCGGTAGTCGTCGGCTTTCCCCACACACTCGTAAATATCGAACACATTTAATATTTAAGCTTGTCGGCCCCGACAATCATATAAGACGTAAACTTGTCTTGTGTTTGTCGTCCTTGATTGGAAAGGGGCAAAATCAGGCTAAAAGAGCCCCCTTATCTAGAATGGTTCTCAAGCTATTTTCAACACTTTAACTTGATTCATAATGCGTAAAAATAACAGATGATATGGGGATGGACCAATAATATCGGTGTGTGAAAAAAATATAATAAGAATTGACTGAATTAAGATAATTGACCATATCTGGACATATGACGACAGCGACGATATGTGACTTGCTTCATATTGACTCATTAGACTTGAGTATGTTTGTGGTGGGGCAGATAGATCATGTTTGATTAAATGAGAAGATGGGGGGGGGGGGGGGGGGGGGGGGGAATCATCTTCCTGGGATACGAAAAAACAATGGGAGTCAGATCGAGCACAGTCCAAGTTTAGCGAAGATAACGTGTAAGCTACATTTGCTGAATGGTTTGTTGTTCCTCCTTGCAAGAATGTTTCACCATGATGTCACACGTATGCCCGGGTGGCAAAAGCTAAAGCGATCTCCGATTGCATCACAAGTCAACAAAGCCTCCAGGCTGCAGGTTGCTTTAGGAACCTGCCTCTTCCTTAACTATGAATCAAGCTTTTTATGGTTCAAGAAAGGTGATGAAATACAATATATTGTCCATATAGTATCGAACTCCTATATGGGCTCGCTATTCATGGCATCCATACAGACCCTTTCCCAAAAATTCACTCGTGAACAAGACCCCGAGATACTTGAACTCCTCCACTTGGGGCAGGATCTACATCCCCGGCCCAGAGAGGTCACTCCACCCTTTTCCGACTGAGGACCATGGTCTCAGACTTGGAGGTGCTGATTTTCATCCCAGCCGCTTCACACTCGGCTGCGAACCGCTCCAGTGAGAGTTGGAAATCACGGCTTGATGAAGCCAACAGAAACCACATCATCTGCAAAAAGCAGAGATGCAATTCTGAGGCCACCAAACAGGACCGCCTCTGCGCCTCGGCTGCACATAGAAATTCTGTCCATAAAAGTTATATACAGAATCGGTGAATAAGGGCAACTCTCACCGGAAACAAGTCAGACCTTTCCTTGATGCTTGCAGTTAGTTCTTCTTTGTTTTTTTCTCTGGTGCCCCTCATTTTCCTACTGATAATACCCGTTAGATTCTCAATGGGGTTTAGATCCGGCGAGTTGGCTGGCCAGTTAAGCACTGTGATGGCATGGGCATCAAACCAGGTTTTGGTGCTTCTGGTGATATGGGCAGGGGCCAGGAAGTCTGGAAATCTGCATCTCCATACAGATCCTGAGCAGAAGGAATCATGAACTCCTTTAAAACCTTCTGGTAGACTGTTGCGGTGACCATGGATTTAAGAAAGGAGTTTACCAACACCCGCACTGGACATTGCACCAAAAATCACGACTCACCGTGGATATTTCACACTGGACCTCAAGCAGTTTACCTTTTTGAATGGAATTATGGAAATAAATAAACTTGTCCATGATATTCACATTTTTTTGGAAAGGGGGTCTGTATATCCAGTCACTCAATGTGCAGGGTTGCGTCAGCAACTCTTATTTATATGCAACGGTCGGGTCCAATCGGGTTCGCAGTGTGCGGCAGGCCTTCCATGTCATTTGACCAAAGGTGGAAAATGGCTTGGCTGATGTTGTGTGAATGTGTGAAGTGTCAGTCAAAAAGATGTCATGTAAGGTAAATTCCTTGGAAGGGAGATCAAATGTCGGGTTGGCAGGTGTTCATTTCAAGTCCTTGTCAAATTAGAGTAACGCGTTCCTGACATGACTGCTCAAGACACTTCTTGAAAAATCACGCTGGACGCCAAGTGTGTGCCGTTCTAGCCCATCCCCCAAAAAATATCTCCTCAATTTACTACTACACAGTTCTCAGTCTTGGCACGTTTTCAGCAGTTATCTTCAAATTTGTATATTGTTTTTAGAAACAAATATCTGAATTTACTTTACAGGGTTGTTTAAGCTTGTCCGGGGTTCCTAAGATTTTTTTTTTTTAACTCTAACAGCAGGTTTGGGACTACAATGCACTGCCTCGCCGCCTCCAGGACTTTCTGCTATACATCCATTGCAGGAAGTCCAGTGTGCTTCAGGTTCCAGGTCCGGGGGGCCGGCCGCCGGATCTTTTCCTGCTGCTTGTCGTCAAGTCTCTGGTGCCGCATTTCGGGCGGCGGCAGGCCATCCGCCAGACGTGGGGCCGCGCCGGCGTCCTGGCCAACCGCACAGTGGCCACCGTCTTCCTGCTGGGACAGATGTCGCCCGAGGACCATTACCCAGACCTGCGAGGCATGTTGGGCAAGGAGGCGGCGCTTCACCGGGACCTGCTCCAATGGGAGTTCAGGGACACGCCCCTCAACTCGAGCCTGAAGGAGACGCTCTTCCTGCAGTGGTTTCATCGCAATTGTCCGTGGACCCGGTTTGTCCTGGAGGCCCGTGACGACAGTTTCATCAACACGTTCCAAGTGTTGGACTTCCTGGAGACTCTGCCGCGTGCCAGCAGCAACTTCCTGTTCATCGGTGATGTCGTCGACGATGGACGGCCACCCAGAGACCGGGCCCTTTTGGACTTCGTTCCGCCGAGCATTTTCACAGGAGCGTATCCGCCCTACGCTGCGTCCGGGGGTTTTCTGCTCTCTGGGGAGGTGGCCGTACGTCTTCACAACGTCTCGCGACGCGTCCTTCTGTTCCCGGTCCACGATGTCTACATGGGACTGTGCCTCCGCGAGCTGGGTCTGGTCCCACAGAAGCACCCGGGTTTCGCCACGCTCCTCGTCCGCCCCGACCACGACGATGACAAGGAGCGTGGCGAGGTTGTGTGCGTGGAAAGGAGCTTGATGGTGGTGAGCGGTCACACGCCGCAGGAGATACTCAGGATGTGGAGCACCGCGGGGGGGCGGCTCTGCCAGGCAACGGCTACACAAGAACATGCACATGCACTTAATTAGGTACAATGGCTAAGCACTTCCAATGCAAAACGAAAACACGCAATTGATGATGTCATATTGACAAAGACATTGAATATTAATGTCATATTAGAAAAAAACTCAAATGTTGATGTGATATTAGTACAAATTGAATATTGATGATTTCATTAATGTCATAGTAAAGATGTCAGCTATTGATGATGTAAACAGTTGCATATTGATTGTCATTTTAACAGACGATTATTGATGATGTTAGTGGTGAAGATTGAAGAAGTGGTGGAATATTGATGTTATAGTAGTCAAGTCCTTTAGCGTTGATGATGCCATATTAATGACATTATCTTGTTTCTAAAATAAACATGCTATGCATTAATAATTAGTGTTAAATATGATTAATAAATAACATTGTCGAGGACGGCTCGGTGGACGACTGGTTATCACGTCTACCTCACAGTTCTGAGGACCTGGGTTCAAATCTGGTCTTGGCTGTGTGGAGTTTGCATGTTCTCCCTGTGCAGATTTTCTTGCTCTTTGCATCAAAATTACAATGGTGGGAGCAATGGTTTGTGTGTGTGTGTGTGTGTGTGTGTGTTTGCCCCCAATATCAAACCGCCACTCACTTTAACATTTACGTACACGCACACACACACACGCAGTTGCCTTCATGGACCACAATCGGCCTCCATCAGTTAAAAGTCTTGACAGAAGTGTACCGAAAATGGTTTTCTTGTTTATGTTTCGGTACTTGCGATACTGTGCATGTCAAGTCTGCACTAAGTTGCTCATTCATTGGGGCTTCAACTACACTAATGTTTAAGTTATTGGTTCACGTTGATGATGACATTCTGTAATTTGTGTGGCGTACATTACCAAGTAATGGGTACGGTTAATGCTTTTTTTTTGTACTGTGAATAAGTGATATTCCTGCCACTTGGCAGCTGCTGAAAGTAACTTAAAAGTTACTTTTTTCTAACTTAGTTACTTTAGTTACTCAAGTAATCAGGAGAGTAACTAAATTACTTTTAAGTTCAAGTAAACAGTAAAGTAAGTAAGTCACTTTTTCAAAGTAACTAGCACACTAGTTGTTTTTGTAAGTCAGGTCACTAGTAATGTTTCCTGTTTTGGGTTTAAGTGGTTATTGGTTTTGGGACTTAATTTTTTTTCCATGTGCCTTGGTTGCCTGTTTTTGTAAATCATTTATTATTATTATTATTATTATTATTTTGTTTTAATTCCTGCACTCCTGCCTGGCCTCCCTGCTTCCCTGCACTTAACCCTCCAAGTTTGGACTCCAACCTGCACAAACGTGACACAAACATGGCATAGTTTTTTTCCAAATATGACCTCGCAGCCCTTATTCTCAACAAGATAACTTGTAAATGTGACTAACTACATTTCCAAAATCATCTTGCCAACACTATATAAAACAAACACAACCAGGAAGTAATTGACCATAACTTGACGGTTATTTTGTTCACTCTGGCTCCCCCTGGCGACACTCGGTAACACGACACCCAATTAGCTCGCTGATGAGCCTCAGCTGCATGCACGTGCGCGCGGCAAATAAGCGACCGCTAGGAGATGTGACGTCACTTCCATCTGGACACGTCAGACAAGTTGAGAAAGACAACAACAAAAGTACAAAAAAAAAAAATGTTAGCTGGCAAAGCAGCGACGCTTATAAGTCACGCGCTCGTCTTCGGCTTCGTACTCGGACTTCTGGGGACCTGCTGCAGGGCGCAAGTAAGCCACCACGCGCCTGCCAATCAAACCGGGTGTGTGGGTGAGGATTTCTGAGTATGTCTGTGTTTTTGCTAGTTTGTGTTTGCTGGGACACCAATGGTGTGAGTGGGAGTGTGTGCGTGTGTGCGCGCGCGTGTATATGTACGTATATATATATATATATATATATATATATATGTGTGTGTGTGTGTGTGTGTGTGTGTGTGTGTGTGTGTGTGTGTGTGTGTGTGTGTGTGTATTCTCTAGGCTTTATACAATCAGGATTTTTGGGGCCGATCAGCGAGTTTAAAAAAATAATAAAATAAAATAATCACTGATCTGATCACAAGATGGAGCAATGCGTCTATTAAAATGACTTGTTCATTTACTGTATATACTTGTGTAGTGTATACTGAGTATCTTCAAAAGTATTCTCTAGCATTTTAGACTAAAGGTAAAAAAAAAAATTAATCATCTCTAGGGGGCATTCAAGAATTGGCCACTGACATAAGTTTAAGTTTTCAGTCAAGTCAAACCAACATTACAAAATGACTGACTTCGCACACACCGAAACCTTAGAGCTTAGAGATTCGACAGAACGCCGGCATGTTGACGTACAACCGTTAGTGCTTAGCACTAGCTTGCTAGGCTACAGAACGTTTTGTTGCCTGCTTGCGAGTTGTATCGTATTGAAAGTACTTGTACATACCTCAAGCAATCCGGGAATGAATATCCTCTCCCGACCATCGGTGATGACCACCACCCTGTTTTTCCTTATTTTATTATTCCCCCCAACAATACATTTGCGTGAGCCATTGTTGTTGCCATGGTAACGAGTGTATCCGGTAGCGTTTGAGTTGACAAGATAAAGCCCAGTGATCGTAAAAAACGGGATGCGGTGGTATTTCATTGTAGTAGTCTGACAGTGCAATCGTGAAAGAGCAAATTTGTCTTGTAGTCTGATCCGTGATCCTGATCTATGTGGTTTTATGTTGTGAAAGCTGTGCGTGTGGATTTCTGTGCGTTTACTGGTTGGATTGTTGGGACACCACGCGTGTGTGTGTGTGTGCGCATTTTTTGTGTGTGCGTGTTTACTTGTTGGATCATGTAACCTTTTATTTCTTTTTAACATGTGCACGTGTTGTTGTTTTTTTTAACCTGTGTGTGGATTTGTGTGTGTTTACCTCTTTTAGTTTGTTGGCACACAACATAAATGTGTGTGTGCGTCTAACTGTTTGTGTGCAAGTGTATTTTTGTATGCTTGTTTACCTGTTGGGTTTGTGTGCGCGCGTGAATGTGTCTTTTTACCTCTCTTTGTGTTAATGTGTGTCTCTTAATTTCTTGTTTGTTTGCAGCTACAGGAAGAAGACAAAGCCAAACAATTCTCTGGTCAGTTAAACATAATGATGATGATACTGATTACTATTATTAGGGCTGCAACTAACCATTATTTTAATAATCAATCTGTCAATTTTTTTTTAATGATCGATTAATCAGATTTATTATTTTATTTAATTTTTTTACATTCCCGTCCCTTTAAAAAAAATAAATAAAATAAAATAAAAACAGGACATGAATTCAAATTGGCAGTGGAGAAAAGATGTACACATTGGTTGCTGCGTAAACATCCCATAGGTCTTAGTCATAAATTATTATTTAAATGTTGAGGTCAAATAAGCCATGGACCAACCACGCAAATGTATGCTAGACAATATCTGCTTAAATATCTGCTTTGTCATCCTCTGTCACTACACTGCCTCCTAATTTTCAACTGTCACATCAAGATTTTCATGCATGCCTGTCAGTTTAGATTTAAGCTTATTCGTTGGAGCCCTAATTATTATTATTGTTATTGTCACTATTATCAGAACGCAAGTGATAACAGATTTTGACTCAATGATGAATAAAAACCAAATCTGTTCAGAAGTATTAAAACGTCAACTTTTAATTAGTCAGAAAATCAGCAAAAAAACATTGATAATTTGTTGGTATTATAGTATTGTATTTATTTATTAAAATTTTTTTAAAAGTAAAAGCAGACTTTTGCAAACATCTTATTTGGATTTAATGCAAAAAATAACTAGTCTGATTTCATGGAGGACTACAGTCGTTGAGAATATTTACTGTTGAGAGGCTGAAATTCTGAGAATTTGGGCAATTTTAAGTTTAACAAGATCTCTAAACAATTAATCGATTATCAAAATAGTTGTCGATTAATCAATAAATTATTGCACCTAGTCAGTTGTGTGACTCCACAAAGTCGTGTGTGTGTGTCTATAAAGTGTGTGTCGCACTTCCTGAGGGATGACAGGTGAAGGGGGCGGAGCTTTCTTCGCCCTGAGGAGCTGCCACCAGAGTCTGGGCGGTGACGGCGGCGAATTCTTTTCTCCTGACTATGTTTGCGCCAACCCGCCGCTGTGGTGCAACTGGACCATCCGGGCCCACGCCGGCATGCGGGTCCACCTGCACCTGCAGGACCTGACCCCTGACGAGGACTGCCACCTGAAGCAGGACCAGATACACGTGGATGAACCCCCCGGACCCTCTGCCGGTCACCGGGTACTGCGGGGGTGCTGGCACGAGGCCACGTACACCTCCCGCTCCGACACGCTGTACGTGGTTCTTCTGATTGGCGGTGGCCCCGCTCGGCAGTACCGAGGATTCTACGCACGCTACCGCACCTTTGGACCTCCGATGGCCTATCACCCGCCAGATGGCATCTCTGGGCAGGAAGGGAAGCGGAACAGTCAGATCTGGGATGAGTTTGGAGCGATGATTGCAGTGGAGCGCGAGCTCCATCCCTCGGCGACCGCTGCCGTGTTTCCCTTGTCGGATCCTCCCGATAAAGCTGCCGACTCGTCTTTGGAGCCGGATGCACACGCGCCGGTGAGATCTGAACAAATACTACTAAACTAACACTTGGCAGCTAATGCATTACAATGTTAATGATTTGTTGTATGATCACATCATTCTGTTGTTTTTGATGACATGCTCCTGTCCCACTTCACATGACCTGAAGTCATGGTTGGAGACCACGCCGCCGTCAGAGTCCCCACACGGGACCTCCTGGGCAGAAAGAGGCGCCCCCCTAATGCTCTCGGACCCGTCCGACCTTGCGCGACCGTCGCACGAGCTTCTGAACAGACCTCCCGGCAGCTCCCTTCACATCTTGAACGCCAAGCGCAGGGACGCCGACCCAGGTCCAAATCTGCCGGAAGGTGAACAGAAAACATTTGAAGCAGGAGAAAAAAACATGGAGGCCAAGGAGACACCCACGTTATCATCACCTGAAGAAGAACCGGGGTGGACTCTTCCACACCCCAACATTGTGGAACCGCTTTCGGACCACAGAGGGAAGCGTGAGTACAAACCGCAACATGAACATTGATGATTGTGATGTGTACAAGTACAGGTGAATCTCGATAAATTAAAAAAAAAATATTTCAGCAGTTCAAATTCTATCGGTGATGCGCACAGAGTGAAATATTTCCACATTTTATTTATTATGCAGTAGCACCTTGACTTTCAGTAAGTTTGATTTAGTTCTGTGACCAAGCTTGTAAATAGGCTTTACACGATCAGGATGTTTGGGGCCGATCAGTGACTTTAAAAAAAAAAAAAAAAAAAGGATCACCGATCCAATCACAAGATGGAGCAGTGTGTCTATTAAAATGACTTGTTCATTTTACTGTATATACTTGTGTACTTAATTGCTCCAAAAATTATATTTACAATAAATGTATCTTTGTGAGTCTATTTATGGCACTGATCCACTTTTGGTGACATTTTTGGTTGTTGGTGTGCCGTGAGATTTTTCAATTGTAAAATATGTGCCTTGGCTCCATAAAGGTTGGAAATCACTGCTGTAGTCAGATCATGACAAATAATGGGTGCTAACTTACTGTAGTTAAATTACTTTATTGCAATTAAATTAGTTCACACACACACCAAAACGTTAGAGCATGATTCGACAGAACGCCGGGGGGGGGGGGGGGGTGTTTACGCACAACCGTTAGCTAGCTTGCTAGGCTACACAACGTTTTGTTGCCTGCTTCCAAGCCGTATCATATTAAACATACCTCAAGCAATCCTTGAACTCCTCTCTGATTGATGCAGATTGTAATGGACATGTTGGTGAAGGAAACAGGGGTGATGGATGGTGTAATGGATAGGTACGCCATCCAGGAAGGGAAGTAGGAGGGACCAACGGTGGTAGACTTTGCAAAAAGGATGGAAATGGCTGTAGTGAACACTTTTTTCCAGAAGAGGCAGGAACATAGGGTGACCGACAAGAGCGGAGGGAGAAGCACGCAGGTGGATTACATCTTGTGCAGATGATGTCATCTGTAGGAGGTTACTGAGTATAAGGTGGTGGTAGGGGAGAGTGTGGCGAGACGGCATCGGATGGTGCTGTGTAAGATGACTCTGGTGGTGGGGAGGAAGAAGTATGTTGGAATAGTACAGGACATGTAGGAGGGCAGCAGAACAGTGGTGAGGTGTGCTGTAGGTGTGACAGAGGAATTTTAGGTGGAGGTGGGACTGCATCAGGGATCAGCCCTGAGCCCCTTCCTGTTTGCAGTCATGATGGATAGGGTGACAGATGAGGTTAGAGTGGAGTCCCTGTGGACCATGATGTTAGAAAGGTGGAGGCATGCACTGGAAAGGAGAGGAATGAAGATTAGCTGAAGTAAAACAGAATATATGTGCATGAATGAGAAGGGTGGAGGGGGAAGAGTGAGGTTACAGGAAGAAGAAAGCGAGGGTGGAGGACTTCATATAATTGGGCTCAACAGTTCAGAGCAATGGTGGGTTGGTAAGGAAGTGAAGAAACTGGTACAGGCATGTTGGAACGGGTGGCGGAAGGTGTCAGGTGTGTTATGTACGGATTAGCGACCGTGGCACTGAAGAGACAACAGGAAGCAGAGCTGGAGGTGGTGGAAATGAAGATGTTGAGGTTCTCTCTAGGAGTGACTTGGTTGGATAGGATTAGAAATGAGCTCATCAGAGGGACGGCCAAGGTTCGATGTTTTCGAGATAAAGTTGGAGAGAGCAGACTTCGATGGTTTGGACACGTCCGGAGGAGAGAAACCGAGTACATTGATAGAAGGATGATGAGGATGGAGCTGCCAGGCAAGAGAGCTAGAGGAAGACCGAAGAGAAGGTTGATGGATGTCGTGAGGGAAGACATGAGGGCAGCTGGCGTTCGAGAGGAGGAGGCAGGAGATCGGCTCTCATGGGAAAGGATGACGCGCTGTGGCGACCCCTAACGGGACAAGCCCAAAGGAAAAGAAGAAGAAGAAGATTTAGATTATAGTTTACAGCAAACGAAAACCCAAAATTCACCACCTCGAGAAACTACAATATTATGTAGCAAATGATCAAGAAAATGTTTTTTCATATATTGTAGAAATTAGGCAGGAATTTGCTCTCAGTTTTGTTGTTTATTGTTTTATTGTAAGTGTTTCATGAATCTCTATAATGTACGAGTACTAAATAAATCGACTTTTCTACCATATTCTAATTGGAGATGTACATCTTCCAATCCTCCACAGCTTCTGTCAGACCTTTTGGTTAAATCATCGGAAGCGTGTCTGGAGAACATTGCTTTTCAGCGTACATTTCGCAGTAATATAGTGGCGTAATGAAGTCAATGCCCCACCCTCCCTTCGTCCTTACCTACCTCCTCCCACCACTCAGCCTCTGTTTCCTCTCCCCCGTTAACTCCAATATGAAGACCTCCTATTGCACACTGGACCCTATCCCATCGAGCCTCATCAAAGACAGTCTTCCAACCCCCCCCCCCAGTCCTTCAGAAATTGTGTTGCATTTATCATTTATTCCATGTGATAAATGACGGTTCACTGTATCCTAATTGACTTGTTATTAACGCACCTACATGTCACCTGCAGTGAATGTCTGGAACGCTTCTCAAGTTCTACATGAGCCCGGTGGTGAGTGCACGTTGGGTCAGAACCACTGCAAAGATATCTGCTCCACACGCGTCCTCAGTCTTGTCGTCCTGTCTCCATCTCTGAACAGATCGGCTGTTTGAAGTGTCCGTGGAGGTCCAGCTCAGTCAGGACCACAACCAGAACCAGGACCATTTGGACGAATTGCTGATGAAGTCTGTCAAGGCTCTGGTTTGTCCATGACTTTTTTTTGTTTTGTCTTTTAACGGTGTTGATAAAAATGTCCAAAATATGGCACCCTCTTCTTCAGGTCCTCAAACATCTGGACGGGCTTCGCATCCCACTCAGCTTGACCTTCAAAAGAGTTAAAAGGTTATCTACACTTCCTGTTAGTTTGGGTGTTTTCTGGAGACACAGTTGTACACTAGTACCTTGACTGACAGGTTTTTGGATTTACAAGCCGTTGCTTTGCCGATTTTATTTATTTTTATTTATTTTTTTTTTTTTTGAGTGAAGTGAAAAACTCTCCTCTGCTGGATAGCAGTGTTACTTTGGTCCCTTCTGGTGGCATCTTGTTGCCAAAGAAACCATTTGAATTTAGATGAACTACATTTAGAGAAAAATATTCCTTTGCTTCCACCTTGTGGCGTCTGCTGGCAATTGCAAACCTTTGGCACGCTATCAATTACTTGTTCGGTACTGTAATTCCCTCGCGTGTGGGCAAGGAGAGCCACAATTGCCGATGCACTTGCAACCTTTTTATTGACTGGGACAAGCAGTCAAACACTAAACAATGAAAAGACTCACAAGGAGCAGCTGTAGGCTACAGCTCACACAGACCAGTCGATCCGACGTCGGCTCCTAATGTCAGTCACTGGGACACATCCCTTAAATGTACACATCAACATACGAACACTACAGTATATGCACAGTAATTCTATAAAAAAAAAAAACACATTTCTTTACATTGTCACGTTTTTATACAATACAGTGGACGTTTTCTTTATTAAAATGTTATTTTTTTTTTGCAGGGCTGAAGAAAGATAATGGCACTTCAATTTATTTTGAGAAAATCGATTTGACATACGATAAGTGGTCAAGGTACAAGTGGAACCTCGATTTGCAAACTCAATTGGTTCTTGAACAGGGTTTGTAAAGTGAAACTTGTAAGTTGAAAATAACAAATTTTTTCCATAAGAAATAATGTAAACCTCAATAATGTCCAGCCGCGACAAAAGTCCATTTTCGTAAAAGTTAGCACAGTTTTGAACACAATGTGAAGCTATGCAGTACTGTATATCAACTATGAAAAGGGTTGATTGATTAAAAAAAAAAAATAATAATAATAATAATAATAATCTCTAACAACAACCTCATTCAAATGCAGTGTCATGTCACAAGGCCCTCTGGGGTGTTCACAGCCAGTGGGAAATCACAAAGCCCATGAACTTGAACAACCAGGTTGCTACAATAAAAAAAATGTAATCCACTTCTTGGCTTGCATCTCCTCTTGAGAACATGCAAGTGCCTTGCCTTCTCGCAAACAATAGGCTTGGAAACGCTGTCACTCGCTAGCTGTTTTTCCATTTCTCCAAACAGGCAACCGCGTTTCCACTTGGTCCAGAAGTTTGTCTCGGTCCTTTTGAAAATATGTCACGCTCTTGGCCATGTCAGCAGCAGCAGACGTCTGTAGTGGCAATTGTGGACTTGTTTCTTCCATACTTGCGAGCAAGATTGGCAATTCATGTGCTGTCGATATAGTCCTCACAAACGAATGAAACTGCGTTAAGGTCCGACCATCGGGAAATATTTAGTTCCGTCTGCGGTTCGGAAATGGAATAGTTTGAACATTGTTGCGTTCATAAATCGAGATTCCACTGTACATTTTGAAAATGTGTGGTTGTCATGGTAATGATGATGATGATGTGGCATGATGATTTCCAGGCTTCGTGCGGGCTGTCTGTATATAATGTGGCTCAACGCGGGTCGTGGGCGTGCTCACGTGTACGCTGGCGTGCACCAGGACCTGCACAAGCTGGTCGGTAGCGCCGTTGCCCGAGCCGGGAACCTGCAACATGGTGTCATCGCTTCAGTCTCCATTGGCGGTAATGGCAACCTACAAACACAGATGGGAGAGTCGAGTCGCGTGACTTGACTCGCGTCAGACTCGAGTTGCCAGTTTTATTTTAGGACTTGGGATTAGTTTGGCTGAAACTTACCCAAGGAATCCATTTGACTTTGACTTGAGAAGTGTTACCTGTTCACATTTTAAAAATCTGCATTTTTAACATAGTGTACCAATTGTTTTGTTGTTTTTTGTGAAGTGCGTGCAAACTGAGTGAGCGCAGAAAATGATTACATTTGGATTGAAGAATCATGTTTTTGGCAAAATGGGAAGAGAACGGCAACTTACAAGGTTTGCAAATCAAACAGAGGCAACCACTGTGACATCTAAAGTTCATCCATAACTATAAAACACACAAAAAATAAACTTGGAAGTCCCATGCCATCATTTTTGAAAAATGTCTTTATAGTCTTTGATGTCCTTCTGTTGGGTTAATTTGGGTTGGAAATGCCCAGGATGCCCTTTTTCAAGCTATTCTAGTTGGTCTAGAATGCTTGGCAGATAAGACTGGATTTCTCATTAATTAATCTGTATGTAAATAACCTTTCCACTGATTGGGTCGCTGCTCTTCTTAATTTGAATAAGGCGCATGACCGCGGCAGTAGTGTACACAGCAAATGTGTATTCGCTTCTACAACTGACAGCTGAAAACTAGTAGTACTTACCAGCTACGCCAATTTCCTTGCTCACCGTTCTCCGGGCAGACTTATTTTTCGTACAGTCTCTGTATTGTAGGAGGAGTTACCAAAAGTCGCAAAGGTCATCTTGTCTGCCATTGCTTCGGGACATCGTGGTCGTGTACATGCGTATTGTCGCTGGCGGTTGGATGTCGCGAAGTAGCGTCACACTAAATCGATTTGAGTCGGCGGGTTTTTGTTATTTTGTTTCGTTGAGTTTTTTTGCAGAAATCTTTACTGAAGGTTGAGTGGGCAGGTACTATATATATATATATATATATATATATATATATATATATATATATATATATACCAATAATTGTGGTTTGTTCAGAATGGGGTTGTCCTCATAATAGGGTCTGAAACGGGTCTAAATCTTCCATTTTAAACGCGTTCAATATTTAGCAGCAAAAATCTTCACGGGTGAGGGGAAAGCAAACGACTCCCGAGGCGTTCTTAACTTTTTTTTTTTTTTTTTTTTTTTTTGACAGACGTCAACGAATGTGGAACGCAGTTGGCGCTGTGTGACGTGAATGCTGACTGTTTGGACCAGTTTGGCTCTTACTGGTGCCGCTGCAAAGACGGCTTCCGGGACGAGTCGCACTTGGGACCCAGAGGAACCGTGTGTGTGGAGCGCAAGCCTGCAGGTCACCATGACAACTGTGATCATGAGCATCTCGTCTTCTTGTTTTCTTTTGGGCGGAACCTTGTTGAGGGGTGACCACAGCCAATCTGTCCCTGTCCTCGAACTCCAGCTATCTGAAAGTTATCCCACACTGCATCCTTTGACCTGACATGGGAGGAATACAATTTTGTGGCCACAAAATACTAACTTGAGGTCACAAAATTCTCATGTCGATCCAAAACGGTGAACCCCTATATTATTTGTATTTGTGGTTCGGCATTTGGAATTGACCTATACAATTTATTCAGAAAATCTATACAGCGCTACTGTTTTTATGCTCAGGCCAAAGCATTAAAAGTATGACTTTGCTGGCATCTTGGTGCCAAGCAGTCGTGTTGAAGTGAATTTGGGAGTTTCATTTAGACTTGTGGTTCTCAACTGCTGTCACCCTGGGACCCCCATTTTCCTATTGTTGCAAAGTCGTGACCCACTTTCATAGAAGTTAAGAAAAATAAGCAATTTGTACGTTTTTAAAAATAGCACGTGACCACACAGTATATTATATTTTGAAATACGGTTTCAAATGTTGAATTCAAATGTAGCGGCACGGTGTACGACTGGTTAGAGCGTCTGCCTCACAGTTCTGAGGACCGGGGTTCAATCCCCAGCCCCGCCTGTGTGGCGTTTGCATGTTCTCCCCGTGCCTGCGTGGCTTTTCTCCGGCGCGCACTACGGTTTCCTCCCACATCCCAAAAACATGCGTGCTAGGTTAATTGTCGAGCCTAAATTGCCCGCAGGTGCGAATGGTCGTTTGTTTGCATGTGCGGGCTCACAAACGGCAGGCAGTGTCTGTCCGATTGTTCCAGGGCAGCTGAGGCTACACAAGCAGCTTACCGCCACTCGCGTGTGAATGTGTGCAATTGTAAAAAGCAACTTTGAGCGCCTTGAAAAGTCCTATTTACTATAAGTGGTATACATTTGTAATTGCGTCGTCCAGTCTGTGCTTTCCCCGTCTTGTCTTCAAATACTTCTGTTTCGGGATGGGCGAGTACAGATACCAGGTATCGGTATCAGGCCGATACCGGCCTTATTTCAATGTATCGAGTACTCCTGATCGCTGCCGATTCCAGCAACCGATGCGCTTAAGGCAAAAACTAAATACATAATAACATTGTCCCAGTCTGTGCTCTGATAGTCTTCTACTACTTTTGTGCTGTACTAGCTTTGTCCCAGTATCCTCTACTTGTCTTGTCTTTGACCATTTTTGCGTTGCCGCCGTGTCCTCTACTAGTTTATTCCACTTGTAGCTTTGCCCTGTACTCACTATGTCCTCCACGAGTCTATTTTAGTCCTGGCCTACTTTTGTCCTCTACAAGCATTGTCACAGTAACCTCAACTAGTTTCTTCCCCTACTATTCTGTCCATGGCTGCTTTTGTCCTCCACTAGTCTTGTCTTCTGCTACCCTCGACCCAGTGTCCTTTGCTGGCTTTATCCTCAACTTCTTCTCCTTTTCACTTTAGCTGGTGCTCCACGCTCTCCGTTGCTGTTTTTGTGGCAGGTTGCACTCCGGGCCCGTCCGCCGAGACCAAAGCCGTGTACGTGCTCTTCTTCCTGCTCAGCTCGCTGCTGCTGACGTCGCTGGCGGCGGCGTGTGCGCTCTATCGCCGCCACCGCCGGGGGGCCTTCTTGCTCGCGGGCCGGGACTCGGCCCGAGCGGATCGGGGCCACGCCGGCCCCGCCGACTCGGACCTGCCGCCGCCTCCACCGCCCGCCAGGGGGCCGCGGGACGCTTGGACCCTGCAGAAGGTATACACATAAACAAATGGAACTGGAAACCTCTATCATGAATAGAATATAAGAGACCCTATTAATTTTCTTAAAACTGCCAGTTATACATTTTTAGAGCAGGAGCATGCACTCAAATTTTGAATCGATCAGAGTGTTTGCACTTTTGTTTTTGCCATTACAGAAGCTAGGTTCATTTTTCATAAAGGCATGCAAATAAAATTCTGGATGGCTATGAATTAAGATGTATGAAGATAAAAGAAAATGGAATGAGGTTACATTATACAGTATATATGTATTCATGGCTCGATAAAATCAATATAACATAATACTGGAATGTTTAAGAGGAAATTCAAAATGGAAGCGTCACATGAGCTC
This sequence comes from Phyllopteryx taeniolatus, assembly GCF_024500385.1. Lineage (NCBI taxonomy): Eukaryota > Metazoa > Chordata > Actinopteri > Syngnathiformes > Syngnathidae > Phyllopteryx > Phyllopteryx taeniolatus. The sequence continues at coordinate 18,453,169 of NC_084505.1, forward strand.
TGTACATGAAACACCTGGGTTGTATCGATTTTCATTTTTTTTCCCCCCCCTTCCTCTGTCTGCATGGATGGATATTGTTTTCCAGTCTCAATCAAAAAACTTGATCTGTGGTGATTTGAACAGGCTCTTTAAACCCAATAAAACTAAACACCATGAATGACTTCGCTGACACTTTCTTTTTTCCCCAACAATCAAGCAGAATAACAGCTAACAGTGCCACAATTACTGATATCTTTACAAATAGTGTTTGTAATTTTGTAAATACATTTCATAAGCACTGCTCTGTGAAGAATACCTATATAAGGAATACAAACATAAAAAGGCCTTTGCTTGCAAAAGGAATAATTAACAAGAAAAACAAAATCTCTACAAATTGTTTACCACGTTTAAAAACAAAAGCAGAAGAACTAGGATATACAGAAATGGACAGATTTCACGTTATGTACAAACAATAAATTACATGAAAATGACAATATAAAAGGAACTTGGGATACACTAAATAGCTTCATCAAACAAGGAACTTCTAAGTCCTCATGTCCTGACTCTTTTATTGATGGATAAACTGAACTCTTCCGACTCACCGCATGGCTCCAGTTGAACAGCGATGGCTTTTTTTTTTTTTTTTACACACGCCGTTCTCCATGAAATCCCTCGTCTTTTCTCACGATGGCAAAACACACTTTCTACTACCCACCTCGGCACATACACTGTTTACAGCATACGTAAACATGGTCTGTTCCAGTGTACGGTACCTGACCTTCTCCAACTTCCGTGTGGGCATTTCTTTCCATAATTGTTGGGAGTCATTATTCAGTACCTAGTCTTTATCTGCACCTCAAAAGCTGTGCTGATGTTAAAAAAACATATTTTGTGTGTGTGTGTATATATATATGATAGTAAATGGTTGGATTCCAGGTGACAAATAGAAACATCCACAGCAGCCAATGAGCAATGAAACGTAGCACTGTATTGTAAAATAGAAATATAAGCATTTAATAAAGTAGAATGTAAAGAAATAAACTGGTTTATAAAGTAATTCAGCTGAAAGAGACACCCACACAGTAGTACAACTCCAATTCCAATGAAGTTGGGACGTTGTGTTAAAAATAAATCGAAACAGAATACAATGATTTGCAAATCATGTTCAACCTATATTGAATTGAATACACTACAAAGACAAGATATTTAGCGTTCAAGCTGATAAACTTGATTGTGTTTAGCAAATAATCATCAACTTAGAATTTTAGGGCTGCAACACGTTCCAAAAAAGCTGGGACAGGTGGCAAAAAAGTCATTGCTCAGTCATTCACAAGCAAAGACGGGGCGAGGTTCACCTCTTTGTGAACAAGTGCGTGAGAAAATATTCCAGCAGTTTAAGGACAATGTTCCTCAACGTACAATTGCAAGGAATTTAGGGATTTCATCATCTACGGTCCATAATATCATCAAAAGGTTCAGAGAATCTGGAGAAAGTGGCAAGGCCGAAAACCAACATTGAATGCCCGTGACCTTCGATCCCTCAGGCGGCACTGCATCAAAAACCGACGTGAAAATGTGTGGCGCATTATGAAGCGTAAAATATGACGACGGAGACCCCCGGACTGTTGAACAGCTGAAGCTGTTACATCAAGCAAGAATGGGAAAGAATTCCACCTACAAAGCTTCAACAATTAGTGTCCTCAGTTCCCAAACGTTTATTGAATGTCGTTCAAAGAAAAGGTGATGTAACACAGTGGTAAACATGACCCTGTCCCAGCTTTTATCGAACGTGTTGCAGCCATAAAATTCAAAGTTAATGATTTGCTAAAAACAATCGTGTTTATCAGTTTGAACATGAAATGTCTATGTCGTGTATTCAATTAAATATCGGTTGAACATGATTTGCAAATCATTGTATCCTGTTTTTGTTTAACACAACGTCCCAACGTCATTGGAATTGGGGTTGTATATTCACGTTTGCCTTGAAGGTCGTGATGGGCAAATGATACGGAACCATTGGAGCGTGTCACTTTTCCTCAAGCAGAGTGATTCGATTGCATCAAAGCGCCAGTGTCACGTGACCGATTCGAACATCGTCGCTGTTTCACTTCACGCTTCATTACTTCAAAATGTTTCCAAGCTTTTCATTGGCTGATGGCGTTTCAACGCATTCTGAGCCAATGACAGGTTTGACAGATTTGAGTGGTTTGGTGCCATACTAGCTATATAAGATGCATCATTATGCTTCCAAATAGGGTTGGGAGGAGATAAAGATTTGGAGAGTGTGTATTTTGGCAAGTCAACCATACAAGTCCCCAAATGACAAACTATTATCTTTTAAAGGTTTTCCTTAAAAACACAACACACACACACACACACACACAAAACAATGTTTTTGAATTCACACACCATGATCATTTGTTATCTGGTAATGCCGGTACATTTTGCCATATTTGGTATGAATGAACAACGCACTTGAATGACCATACAGACTTTTCTGAACTTTGATTGCGGTCATGGGAAACCGTGCCAGTGCTTCGGTCGTACTCTTTTCGAGGTTGCTATGGCTTCAGTTGTCCACCACTACTTTAAGGGGAGTGACGTAGTGAGTGAGGTTGGTAGTTAACCACACTGTTCAGTGTTAGCAGCTGTTTTATGCTCCCTGAGTGTTTTCATTTTTTTTTTTATTTAGGCGTTTGACAATGCAGTTTCAAAAAAAGTAATGAAACTGAATCAGTGACTTTTTTTATTTATTTTTTGAAATTATTTTGGCTCTCAAAACGGCAAAAAAAAAAAATCGTCCGATCTGACTTGAAAAAGTTGTAAGTTAGGGCACGTGTAGTCAAGGTACCACTGTACTAGTATTTTGGAATGCTACTTTGCCTTGTTTTCATTGTGGATCCCACTGGAACAGTGAATTTCCCTCATGGATGAATGAGGTATCTCTCTCGCTGTGTATCTCATGCATGGAAGGAGCGACTTGCGGCTGTGGATCTTCAGCTGCTTCGCTTCAGCCCGCTGACGCCGTCCGATGTCTACACGGACCCACAAGAAGGTGGCAAGAAGTGATGTCTTTTTTTGTTTGTTTGTTTGTTTTCTTTAAGTTTGACAATGTTTGTGACCTTGTAATCACAATAAAACAGAACTGCAACATCCTTGATGTGGGTCAGCTGATAACTCTAACGTGACCTCAAAATGTTTTTTTTTTTTGTTTTGTTTTTTTAATTATTATTTTTAATTTTCTTCAGTCATTTTCTTTCTTTGGTTTTTACTTTGACATTTCCATTTCATTATTTATTTTCATTATAAATTTGTATTATCTTCATTTTATTTGTTATTTTCCTTTAATTACTAGTCTTGCATTTTCCTTTTTTCATTCTCTTCAGCTATTCTTTTTTTTATTTTTGGTTATTTTAGTTTAGTAATTGGTTTGATTAAAAAAACTGACTTCATTATTAGTTTTACATTTTTTGTTTATTCTTATAACTTGTATTTTGGTATTTTTTTATTTTTGTTTTTCCGTATTTTCTTTGTTAAATTTTGACTGACTATCCTGATGATGGCCACCAACAGGCTGCTGCACAACTTGTTTCGCTTACGTGAGGAAAACAATTGACTTTTTTTTTTTTGAGAAATACAGTAATAGAACTCAACAAAAAAACAAAAAACATTTTTTTAAACATTCTGGTTCGATGCAGTTTGTGCTGCTCCTTCTTGTGTGTGCGCCTTGGCCACCTGGGGGCAGTGTAAGACGCATATGTTTATACTATAAATGGAGATGGTCACACCTCAGTAAGCTGCAGTAATATGTTGTTCTTGGCAGCGGGTAAAGAAAATATGTATTGTTGTATTAGCTGTCGATGTGTTGCTGCACCGTTTGTGTTCAAATATCCATCACTTAATGGGTTTCACAACACACTGTAACATAGATGCCATTTGTTAAGGCCTCTTAATACTCCCGACAGCGCCGCATTGCATCACATGACCGACGGATGCATTGGGCCGCGCGGCCGCTATGCACACGGCACAAATTGTCGCCGCGCACAGAATGCAGCGGAGATCATCTCTCGTGATTGGTCCGTTTGAGTCACATGCTGTGATGACGCGTTCAGCTTTCCCCTTGGTTCCACATCTCGCCTACGCCGCCGCCGCCTTGATCGATTTTGCAATATAATTAAACACATCATCTGGTCCTCCAGGTCCATTTGTTCTAGCAGGCACTGTTCCCCGGTCGCCATTGTTGTTGCTTTGTTCGGGAAAGTAAAAAACGGCTACCGGAATTGGCCATAAAATCCAGAGGAAACGCCACCATGTGGTGTCCTAGCCAAAACCAGCTGTAGCGACACCACCGACTTGGAGGAGAACTTATGAACTGTGTTTTTGATCTTTTACTTGAATCTTCACGTCTGTTGACTGTGAGGAGGTGCAGTAATGATTTTGCATGATTTATTGTTCGTTGTGATTTTACACGTCATAATAAGAGAATTAAAGAATAAAGCCGTCCGTTTAACAATCCAATTGACGAGCCAAAACGTGCTTTCCCTGACTGACGACTGAGGAAGCATCACGCCATCAAGTGAAGCGCAAAACAAACCTGGGACGTCAAGTGGCCTCTTTTGTCCCGAGTGTCTCATTCTTGACATCTTCTCCTTTGTCTTCTTGAGCTTAACGAGGCGTCCAGGCTATTCGCATGACCTTTATGACCTTTCATTGTTTGCGTGGTCATTAATAGCAAGAACAAAAACAACATGAGCAGAATGCGTCAGCATTTACTGCCACAGAAAATGCTGTGAGTAACAAGCTGAGGAGATTAGTTGGAAGTGAATTCATTTAAATTAATTTAATTTAACGATCTTATTCGATTTGATTATTGTTTGGAGTGGGATGCTTGATTGACAGCTGTTTTGGCCAATTACACCACTGCCTCTTTTTTTTTTTTTTTTTTTAAATGCAGCCAATTAAGAAACCCATTTGACCTCAGTAACATCGCTGCCTTCCTGATAATCATGTAATATGTAACCTTTTTTCCATAACCTGTTGGTATGGCAACCTTGGCAACAGGAATAAGAACTCCTTATTGTGCAAATGGCGTCTAATGTGAAATTTAGATCTCTGATCTCTGAAGCTACTCATCCTCTCAAACCCGAATACAAATTGCTTCCTTCTTCTGCCTCTCTCTCTCGCGCCCCATTTACTGTACTTACTGTACTTTTGCTGCTTACATCTTGCATGTTTTATCATTTATTTATTTTTTTGTCCGAATGTGTCTGCTGCAAATCAAATTGCCCTTCAGGGAAATGTAATAAAGTGAATTGACTTGACTATATAGTCATGTAATGTATGTAATATGAATACTGTACATGTGTGCAATGCATGTAACGTGTCAAATAATGCATGTAATATGTATGGAATGTATGTAACATGTCATATGTTTTTTTGTCAATGTCTTTATGTCTCAAAGTGTTCTCTGTCACTTGACTGTCTGTTGTCGTACGAGAGCGGCAAATTCCTTGTGTGTTTTTTGGAGATACTTGGCAAATAAAGATGATTCTGATTCAGATTTTTCTGCAACAATGCAATATGTGTACATAAGAGTAATGTATGATGTATGCAATACGCATTTTATTGGGAGAAATCCTCAAATCATGAATAATAAGTCAATATTTTTTGCAACCTAGATGCAAATTTGTCTTGGCATGATATTTGAATCAAAAAAATAAAAATCAGCCTGACACTTGCTCGAGCTTTCTTTTTTTCTTCTTTTAATGTATCTAGTTTTTGCTTTTTTTTTTTTTTTTTTTTGCTGTGTTTCTTTCAAACATTCTTATAGAGGGGGATAAAGGGCCTGGGGGAGTGGGAGAGATTAGTCCACGGCTTTTGTGCGGCCAGCTCAAGATAAAAAAAAAAAGTGGTTTGGTTTTGATTTGTTTGGGGGGGGGGGGGGGGGGGGGGGGGGTCTTTGTGAACTTTGGTGTGGAGCGGTTGCTGGTGCTCTTATTGTGGCTTTTTAGAATGTCTTTTGAGTGAACAATCAGTGTTTCAACATGAGCACTGAATCGATCGCAACTGGACTGGCCTGGTTTTGTTCGATGCTATGATATACTGCCTCCTGGTGGCCAAGGCAGGCACACCAGAGCAGCATAATGAATTGAAGTGCAGCATTAAATCATGATGCACAAACGTTTGATTTCTTTTTGGGTTTTTTTTTGCAGGGGGGAGGCTGGAAGTGGTTAATGGTATTTCCATTCTTTTCAGTCGGGGAAGATGATTTGAGATACGAGGGCTTTGAGTTACGGGCATGGACACAGAACGAATTAAACTTGTATCTCAAGGCACCGCTGTTTATAGAGTATTCAAAGAGAGTCATCAATTTGTGTAAACAAATCTAAATATGTATGTTTTTAAATGTCAGTGTGTGGCGGATGTTTAAATGCTAAAATGTCTCAAAACAAAGCTTGTGAAATGAGGTTCCACTGTATATAGTACATCGAAACATGGTAAAAAAGAAAACAAAATAAAACACATCTAAACTTCTTTTTTTTTTTTTTTTTTAAATGGTAAATGCTGTTGTGTGTGGCAGGTGAAGGCGTTTGTCAAGCGATCCCAGAAGCATGAATGGAGTCTGAATAGTATGAATGTTATTAAGTGGCACATCTGGCGTCACGCAGGTGCTAACCCCCAGTGTAGTGTCCGCCCCCCCCCCCCCCCCCCCCCCCCTCGAAGGCCAACTTCTTGTAAATAGGGGCTGCGACCTTGCCAGCGGACCCCTCCTGGCCACTGCCGGACAACGAGTATTGTTGCTGCATGGAAATGAAAGTTGGCCTTAAATCCCGGGAAGAATGGAGGCCCGAGGTTGGGGCCGGGATAAACAGAGGGATTACTCCTCGCCTTTGCATCCATCGCCTCCTCTGGGTGGCCCTCCGCCGTCAACCCGAGGAGGAATGCCGTTTACTGACGGTCGCACGGAACATCACACTAATGCCATCAAAGATGGAGAAATTAGCAATGAATTTATTCTTTGCGCCTTTTAGCCCGAGCGTTGCTGCTTCTCGCACGCTTCCTGCATGACTTTGTGATGAGCGGCACAGCAAATCCTCCAAATGCTGCTCTTTTCCCGCAATTGTAATCTGGTGAACAAGTTAAACGACTGAGCGAATGCGGAACGAGACGAGGCTTTTGAGGCTCGAGGCTGCTCGACTGGCCGGTCTCATAAAAGCGCTGGCGAAAGAATGGAGCGCTGCGCCAATTGCTGACGCTCGTTACTGTGTTTTGGACGACACGGGAAGTGATGCACGGCTAACCGGAAAACCAGTCCAGTACATGAAACGGATTCGATTCGAGGTCGTGTCTTTTGTCCATTTCCCGTATTCCGGATTTACAGGAGAATCCAGAATGAGCGCGAACGTCTGATTTAAAAGTAGACGTCACTGGTTTCATCCTGCCGATATTCAGAGGCGGGTTGACGAGAATTGAGTTGAATGATGTACTCAAGTAAGACGACTGTTACTTTTGAATCATGCGTAAAAAGTCATCCTCCAAATCATTACTTGAGTGGGAGTAAGAAAGTACTCGGTAAAAAAAAAAAAAACGACTCAAGTACACAGTAAGTATTGAGTCACTCGTATGTAGAGTATGAACGTCAAATAAAATAAAATCATTAAATCAAATATTAATGTGCAAATTCAGATATTGCTGAACAATATCACTTCATCCTAAACATAGTAAATACAATTTTAGGAAATAAAATTTTTGTAAAATAACAAATTAAGGCAAATTCAGCGCCATGAATTATATATATCTTTATCGTAGTATTATATTACCGTATATTGTTTCTACTTGTAAAACAGCACAATACTGTCGGCTCACCAGGCAGATTACAAAAACAGGAACAAGGCAGCAGTGGATAGAAAAAGTCCACACACCCCTGTTCAAATACCAGAATTTTGACCAAGATAAATCATTTTCAAACTTTTTCTTCTTTTAAAAAAAAAAATTCCACAAAGTTGCCACGTGTCATGATGCTAATGCTAATTGCTTAAACACGTGTGTGTGTGTGTGTGTGTGTGTGTATATATATATATATCTGCAATTTCTTTGTGATGCCCAAGGCCTTCTTTGCCACCCGTTCAGACTCCTGCCCTGAAAAGCAGAAGATAAGAAAGCCACCTGCAGGGGGGCCGATGAGTAAACAAGGGAGGACAAAAAGACACATTAGCCGACCTCAAGCGATCATCAATGTACGGCCGAGCCTTTGAGGTGGAAGCTTTGTTAGCGGGGAAATTGAAAAACGGCAGGCATTCTAGACATATGGGCGACACTAATTCATCGGATAATCTTTGTGTTTAATCAAAAATAAAACATTCGCAAACATCTGTTTTTACTTTAGAAAACAACCATCAACATTTTTGCCGAACTTCCGTCAGATGTTACGGACTAAACCAGGAAGTGAATCATAATCAGTAGCTTTGAAAGAATGTTTTTCTGGTTGTTTTTAAAAAAAAAAATCAGATTCATCGATTCATAAAAAAAAAAAAAAAATCAACAGATGAATAGATTATCACAATAATCAGCCCTAATGATATAACATTACGCATGGAAAAAGTCTCAAAGACACATCCCCGAAAGTGAACAGGAAGTCAGCCACTTTGGCTTGTAGCAGCCAATTCAGATGGCCGCCGGAAAAGCAGAAGATAAGAAAGCCACCAGCAGGGGTTGCGGACAAGTAAACGAGGGAGGCCAAAAAAAGCATATGAACCGACCTCGAGTGATCGTCCATGCGCAGCCGAGCCTTTGATGCGGCAGCTTCGTTAGTGGGGAAATTGAAAAAAACGCCGCCGAGATGCGCCGAAACGGAGGAGCCCTCGTTTTCTCACAAGCGACGTAAATGAGATCACGAACATCTTGAGGTGGCGCCACGACAGCCGAACAAGGAGATGAAAGGCCCGGCGGGCCCGGGGGGGGTGGGGGGGATTCACAAGCACTTTAATAGCGTGGAACCTACCTCCCCGGGCCGACCGGGCACTCACGCTAGCCGGTGGCTTAATGGGATGATGCCTTTTGCCTTTTGTCGCTGCGTGATGAAGGCTCGGCCTCACAAAGCCTCGCCCTGGCCTTTTCAACTAAAACTCCTCAAGAAGCCTTCGGGTGACAGGGAAACACTCCTGTGCTTGTAGCATTTCATTTTAATAAGTGCCCGGATTTTAATGACTTCATTTTTCAATTCATTAATGCCAGAAAAAATAACAACCTTGCATTTATTTCTGCACTCACTATCGCCTGTTGCAGCGAGCACGGAGACCAATGCTAACGTTAGCGCCAAGTGTTTTAGTGTTTTAGTTACCCCCTGTGTCTACTTCTTTTATGTTTAAACTCGTGTGACGAATGTCTCCATGTAGCTAAGTAGCTTTCTTTGATGTTTAAACTGATGTTACAAAGCAGTTTGCTTATAATTATTGTAACATCACTGCTAATTCCCGTTAGCCCAACTATGGCGCTACCCGTTATACGAGAAGTTAACATTAAACTAGAGGACTTTCGCGAGAAGACATTATATGGTTTGCTTAAATATATATATAACATTCCGGGCAGCAGTGAGGTCTCCAGGAGGAGAGGCAGTGTAATTATGAAGACGAGGCAGAGAAGGTCTCCAACTAAGCTCCAGCGGTTGTACCCACAGAGGCGAGAGAATATATGCCTGTGAGTATTGTTGAATGATCTGCGATGGCAGACTGGCAGATGAGGCATACGCATTTCGACAATGTCATCGTGAAAAAATACTCCTCGTCCCATTCCGTATGAAAGTGGTACGTTTCTGTCTTCTTACTTGGTCCAGCTCCCCCACTCATTTTGATACCCTTTCTTAAGTTTAAGAGAAAACACCGACAGATACAAATTGGAGGTAACTCACTGACTAGCTTTGTTAGTTTTGATGGGGTCAAACTGTAATTGAAGTATGCTACATGCTCAAGGAGGACCTCAAGAAAACTCGATGTTTCTTTGGTGGCACAAGGAAGTAGAAAAGAGCGTCCTGATGTGGCGCTAATGTGCTCATGTGGTCGGAGGTAAGCGAGCAGATTGGCCTTCAACACAGAATGTGCATTTTTTGCAATCAATGCAGCTCCTTTCAGTGTGTGGGTTTGGGGGGGGGGTTCTGCTGGGGATTAGTTTTGGTGATTTAAGAAGGCCGACTACCTTGGTGCCGCCGCCAGCTGGGAGCGCACACCCCACCCCATTGACGGCCGAGCCTTTCACTGGCTCCTAACAAGGCCTCTACAGCACAGTCCCACTTCAAGTGATTAAATCAATCCTTTGTGCTGCTGCCCAATATTCCCCTCCAATGAGGAAGGAGGGGTGGGGAGGGGGGGGGCGGGCAGGTCGGCCGTGATGAGATGATGGCTCTTCATGCATATTCACGCCAAACTTTCAGCACAATCTCACACTTTTGACACAACAACAACAGTTTATGCGGCTGAAGTCGTGGCACTAGCGAGGACTGGAGGAAGGAAGGAAGGAAGGAAGGAAGGAAGGAAGGAAGGATTTGCACGGGTATGGCAAGCAGACGCTGGGGTCGCAGCGCCAAAGACAAATTGGATTAGCAAGTATTGGATTCAAGGTAAAACGGAGGGATAACAAATAAGAAAAGCCGCCTGTGATCGCAGGCTTTCATATATTTCTCCTCTGCCGCCTTTCTTTTGGGGGCTTAAAACAGATTTATTAAAAGTGGGATTAATTTGTAATGCTCCCCCAACCCTCGGGGGTCAACTGCAGATTTATTATCTAAAGCGAACAGGAAAAAATGTACGAGAGCAAGACAACCAGGCTTTGAGGTGCTTTGACAGGAGGCACCAGAGGAAAGAATGTGCGGGCACACAAATGCCACCATCGCACCAAAGTGATCCAAACATAATCCATCCGTCCATTTTCCGTACCGCTTATCCTCACTAGGGTCGCTGGCTTGCTGGAGCCTATCCCAGCTATCTTCGGGCGAGAGGCGGGGTACAGCCTGAACTGCTCGCCAGCCAATCGCAGGGCACATACGGTATAAACAAATAACCGTTCACACTCACATTCACACCGACGGGCAATTTAGAGTCTTGAATCAGCCTACCACGCATGTTTTTGGGATGCCGGAGAAAACCCACGCAGGCACAGGAGAACATGCAAACTCCACACAGGCGGGGCCGGGATTTGAACCCCAAGTCACTGATGGTACAGTGGCACACTCGCCTGACTTTGGTGCAGGCAGCGTGGGTTCAGTTCCCACTCAGTGACGGTGTGAATGTGAGTGCGAATGGTTGTCCGTGTCGATATGTGCCCCTGTGACTGACTGGCGACCAGTTCAGGGTATAGTCCGCCTTTCGCCTGAAGTCAGCTGGGATAGGCTCCAGCGCCCCGTGACCCTAACCAGGATAAGCGGTGTTGAAAATGGATGGATGGATATTTGATCCCACACAATGTCCTCACGTTGACTTGTTTCGTCTGCTCCAGTGGTGGTTTCATTAATTTTTTCATTACCCATGTTTGTATAAAGTACAAAACTATCGAGTTATTTTTCTCATTAAGAAGGACATTACCATTTACCATCACCATTAGATCAGATTAATGGCATTTCCATTCATTTCAATGGGGAAAGTGTTTTGAGTTGAGTGTTGTCACAGAACAAAAACTCATATCTCAAGGCACCAGGAATTCCTAGGAATTCCATACCGGATCGGTCGTGGCCTGGGTCAACAACGTCCGGCCACCGGCGCCCTGTAGGTTAACGGCAAATTCAGCTACCGTGGGTTGAAGACGAAGTAGAAGTGGAAAGCGGTTTCTTAGGCAGAAAGAGAAGAGGAAAGCACAGAGCCTAGAACTGAATGGGGGGACTTTTCTCAACGTTTAGGGTCAGGGTTCAAATGATTTTACCGTGGTGTAGATGGGAAAAGAAATGGACTAGGGGTTATTTTAACCGGTGGACATGTTGAGGTTCTCTCTAGGAGTGACCAGGTTGTTAGGATAAGAAATGAGATCAACAGAGGGACAGCCAAAGTTAGAAGTTTCGGTGACAAAGTTAGAGAGGACAGACTTGGATGGTTTGAATGGTGAGTATATTGGTAGAGGGATGATGAGGATGGAGCTGCCAGGCAGGAGAGCGAGATGAAGACAAAAGCGAAGGAGGGAAGACATGAGGGCAGTTGGTGTTAGAGAGGGGGATGAAGGAGATAGGCTTACATGGAAAAGGATGACAAGCCCAAAGGAAAAGAAGAAGTTAGTAATGATGTTGCAGTGTATTCCTTTTTAGTTTCTATTTATTCAGATATTAAACATGCAGCTGGTCACATTGACCCATATTTCGGTAAATAAAACAACATAATACAGCAGAATGTAAGTTGAATTTCCCTATGAGGGTTAGTAAAAAAAACAAATAACGGGAGGGTCAGTGTCATGAATATTGGTAACAATGAAAAATTCACTTTTATGTCATGAACTAGCATTTCAGAAGCCAAACAACAATATCAAGAAGAGATTCACTTTGTCAAAGGTGACTTTGAACATTTAAGACCATACAGTTCTTTTTTCCATTCAATCTTTTTTATTAGTCCATTGACACTGAAATTGACTTGAGTCTTTGTCAAAATGATGTTTTGTAAAGTTGCATTTAACCACCATAATGACATATCATGAATGATACAGTGGATTATTGCAAGTCTGCAAATAATTGACGCTTATTATAAGCGCCCCTGGAAAAAAACGTGAATATGCGTGGATTTGGGGGGAAAAAATACTGTAACTAAAGAGGGTTATCGACAAATAACAGGGGATTGGTGCCCCCATAAATTCTGCGAATAGGTGAATCTGTGAATGCCGAAATGTGACTATGCGGGGGTCCGCTGTGATCAGTGGCGGTTTTTGATATGGCCGCCCTGGGCTACCAGCTAATCTTCAAGAAGCAGCAAGTAACCCCCCACCCCACCCCCAGTGACAAATGGATTTTGACATCTGAGCGTAGATGTTCACCCACGTTATTTTGGGATAGTTTTAGACCAAGAGGGCTGCCGACGAGGGGTGTCGCGCAGGGCGCCATTCAAGTCAGCCTGTGATTGCCAAACTGCAAACATACGCTCTTTAGTAGCACTGGACTAAAGAGGTTGACGAGCGCTCTACTCAATGTCAATTAACGGCTGATTAATGACGAAGTCATTAACATATTGACAAGGCTTTTGTGGTTGCCTTGGGGGAGGTTTTGTTGTGCTGCTCCAAAGACAGTCGACCAGCCCGAGAGATCAAGAAGTGATGCAAAGTATATGAAAAGCCAATAAATGCTGAATGATGTAGTGAGGCATGCTTTCAGCAGTTGTTTTTGGATTTAAAACAACCACATAACTGCTTTAAATTCTGATAGCTTGATGCGGACACATAATAGGAAAACCCGTAGATGGGCAAACGAATAGCAACAACCCATGTAGACAGACAATAGAACAATACTCACAGGGATATATTCTTTATCCTCTACGGAAAACAACTAATATAAGTGTTGCTCACTGAATCACTTACAGAAGTTGTGAAATTACTACTAAAAAAAAATTTGCATGGTTTAAAAAAAGTGTCTCCAAATTATGAACACCGATTTTTCTTAGCAGCCCGCAGCATAGACTAAAATGAACATTTGACTCGGGGTCCTTTACAACCAGTATCAAAATCAAACCTATGAACTAAAAGGGCAATGTGTGTGGAAATAACCCAATTGACTTAATATTTATGAATTCATGTTTCAACTAAAAGTTCAATATAGCATTGTTGAAATAGTTATTTGGGACTGTTTCATCACGTCAAATGGTTTATATGTGCAAGTTTTTACTTGACTTCCTATTTTAAGCTTGTAGCCGTTTATTTTGAAGGGTACGCACCGGAACGCAGCATTTTGACACGAAGCGTAACTTCACACTGCATCGGTGTTTTTTGTGTGTTTTTTTGGGTTTTTTTTTTTTTAATGGATGGAACCAAATGCTAAAAAACACTTATTCCCGTTTACCTTGTTAGCTGTCCCAACGTTGGCATAGACGTATTTTTTATTGTTTCACTCACCCAGTTGACTGAGAGTTGACTTCACTCAAGTTCCGCGCGGTGTAGGCTGAGGCTCAGAGCGCGTCAGACGCTACACATCGGGAAAAACTCCTTTGCACGATATAATCTTATTCCAAGTGTTTGACTCAGGCGACTGGTCATTCATTATAACAAAGTTAAGACACACTTTTGTTCACCGCCGCCACCGTTGGGCACAAGCACGTCTTCATGCACATTCTTCTTCGTTGCTTTTCGCCACTTTTTCTTCGCGGTGGGTGGACTGTAGGCATCCAAACTGGGAACCGAAATGTTTAAATTGGAACGATTAGTCCCGGTTCCAATCGGTTCTCGATTCTCGATGCCCAACCCTACACATAATACATATATTATACTGCCACCTGGTGGTCAAGTCACAAGTCTCGCTCACTCTCTCTCTCTCTCTCTATATATATAGATAGATATGTTTCCATTAAATATAACTAACACTAGGATATATTGGACTGACTGGCGAGTGGGGTGGCCAACGTATAGGGGCCACCCCTTGACGGTGCACCTGTTGTCATGTTTAGTGTTCCCCCACTATTGCGGGGAAGATAGGGACCAGGTCCTGGTGCGGAAAATCCGTGAGTAATTGACGCAGCCCCTAAAAAGGTTTATAATTGCCTATAGATACCTCGAAATGACAGCAAAGCACTACGGGAAGCTCCTCAACTCACTGCAACACTGTTATATGAGACAAGGCTTTTGGCTCAGTACAAAAACAGATGCATGTCTTAACTTTCTTCGCCCTTAACAAAACATCAAAGACGTTTTTGCCTTCACAAACCAGGCCCCCCAATGAAGCAAAGCTGGATGCCAAATGAGTGGGCGCACAGGCGGCCGGGCGTGGCCGATATTTTCCGACGCGGTGGAGTGTGTGCGTGCGCGCGCATTCCTGCGCGTCGTGCCGGCGCTCATACGGTTTCCACGGCGACGCTTTGTTGTGGGACATTTGTGAATGAAGCCGGTTTAAACGCGATCGCCTGAGGGCCAACACCCTGAAAGAGACCAGAACAGAGTGGTGGAGCGGGGTTTAGGTGTGGGGGGTGTAATCCTAAAAGGATTGCAAGTTACCCCCCCACCCGCTGCCCCCAACACACACACACACACACACTCACACATCAGTAAATCCCTTCACAAACACACACACAGTGCTAGGGGTGATGGGTACTGGATGGGGTGAGTTTGTCCCATGGTTCTGGTGTCTGATTCCACTCCCCCTCCTCCCCCCTTCAGCTCCTCTTCATTGTTTGTGTTCTTAATGAGAGGGGCGGATATACTGTGGCTTTGATTGACAGCTACATGTCCTCACCCTCCCTCCAGGTGCTCTTCACACACTGCTGCTGTTACTGCTCCTGTCAGGGTTTCTCCTGCGTATTCAATTTGGAGGTGGCCACCACTGCCAAAACTCTGGAAGAAGCTCTGACATCCTGAAAACTGCCATATGATCAGCGTCATTTTTAACGGTACCTTGACTTCCAAGTGCCCCAACTTACGAGTTCTGAGTGCTGAGGTTAAGCCGAGGGGGTCTGTGTGCACTTTTAAGGTAGAAAAAGTCAACGTGGCGGATGAAGGTTCCGGATGATTTAGGGGATCCTGCTCGGAGAAACCTCTGCAGAGTCTGTACACGCTGACGATGATTAGTCGAGGGAAAGTGTTCCTCGGCGCACCTTTCGTCATAAACATCATTCTGCGCATCAGTCCCATAATGCAGGGACACTTTGAAGTTCAAACTGTCACGAGTTATATTTTATGATTGATGGGAGATTCTCTTCATGTTGATGCTTTATTTTGCTTATTAATTTCCTGTAATTACAGATAAAATGCGCCACAATCTATGACAGATTGGTCCAACAGTTGGTGCTCAAGGGCCACGTTTGATTTTTACAGCAGATAAACCAGGTCATTTCTTGGTGAGGTTAAAAAAAAAAAAAGTGAAAATGTGTGAAATATTGAAATTGTTTCAACAAAATAATTTATTCTCGTTTTATATTCATTTTCATTCATTTCTTAATTAATTTGCCAATTATTCAATAAATATGAATTAAATAATTCACAAAATTCTTCATTTTAATTTTTCAAATTATTTACAAAAATAAATTCATGAAATAACAGTGCAGGACCCCCGCGACTCAAGCGCCGGACTGTGAATAGCAAAAATCTGCGTATAGGTCAATCTATAAGCGATGAACCATGAGTATGTGGGTTATTTAATAAGATAAATAGATTTTAACAATGAAGAAATATATTTCAATTAACTAATGAGAGCATTTTATTGTTTTTAAAACTTTCCGTTTTTTTTTAACTATACCACTGAACTAGAGAGATTGGTTTTAAATCATACTTGGATGAAGAAGATGTTGTCCTGATGGCTCCACACTCTCTTGCAATTTCATACGCCTTCTACTTTGCAGCCAGCGCATAAAACCAGAGTTCATCAGCAGCCTCTCTCTCTCTCTCTCTCTGCCATTTTTACTGTCAGGAGAGAGACAAGGAGAGCGATGAGAAGTGAAGGAAGGCCCACCATGCAACACTCCGTCCGGGCCACCTGATCCCGGGATTTACTGGCTTAGCATTAAGAAAATACTCAAGCAATTTGGGATTAAAGCCACCAACAAGGACGCCTCAGTCCACTTGATATCTTGATACTTGTGCTCAATGTGTGGATTAGTAGCACATGTACACGCACACACACTGGCCTTTTTTTCCCCCCCCCTGCTTTCATCACCTTCACCCTCAATTTAAATGTCTTTTTCTATCACACGGTCATGTTGTCTAGTTGTTCGTAGCTTTGTTTCCATATTTGAGCCTCTTGTGTAGCTAAATGAGCTCACCAAAACAAACTACAAGCACAACAGTTTAAATCGGGGATAACCAAAGTATGCGGTGAGTGTGTGTGTGTGTGTGTGTGTGTAGGGGGGGGGGGGGGTAAAAAAAAATTCTCTCCAAGTACCACTATAATGACAAAGATTACAATATAGGAACATAGTAAAACCTACATATTTATTAACAACAAGACAGAGGTTGTAATATTACAAGAAAAAATACTTCAATTTCCAAGAACAAAGTCTGAATTTTCCATGGAAAAAGTTCCAATTACACAAAGATAAAGTCATAACATTATTAGATTAAAAAAAATAAAAATGATATGACAAAGTTTAGGAATTATGTCTGAGAACTCGGTAGTACCCGAATGGTGGAGATATATCATGAAACTGCTTTTCACCATTTGAATTGGGCTGATTTTTGGGCATGCCCAAAAACTGCGCCCAGTGACGAACTTGGGCTCCGGCACGAGTTGCCCCTCGCCCACCATACAAAAACTTGAGCGCCTTTGTTCACATCAGTGGCCATCTGGCGCAATTGCGAGTTACTGAGTTATTATTACTTGGCCCAAACCTGTTAGCTCACAAGCTATCTGGTGGTTAGCGCTTCTTGTTACAACTTGGAAAGGCTGACAACAACCTGCTGGGCAATCAAATGTCAACAATGTTAACTTTGTAAATTCACAGTTGTTATCGTATTGGATCCCATGAACTGGATTTTACAATATTTCCGCAGCTCAATCGTGTAGGGAAGTGTAGGAATAAGAAAGATAATAGATGAAGTAGCATCTATTTGTTTGTTTAACCATTTTGAAGCCTCATTTTATATACTTGGCAATTGTTCAATGTTTCAAATTTGGCATGGTTGTTAACAAAACTCTTCTTTGTGGTCTGTCAAATTTCTAAGAAATGTATTTTTGCTTTACAGGGGCTTTTGGTAGAAAAATGGTTTGCTTGACTTTCTGCCCCATGTCATGTTTACATACACTATATAAAAAGACACTTGCTTTTTTTTTACCACTGTCTGAATCAGGCTCAACTTTTCCTGTTTGAGGTCAATTAGCACTGCCCAAAATATTAGTTGCTAAATGATGAGTAGATTTTTCTAGACAATTTTTCATTACTTTCTTCAAAGTCAGATGTTAACATACATTTCATTCGTATTTGGTACTTTCAGAAGCTTCCAAAGACATGACATTATCATCTAGGTTTTCCAAAATTGTTTAAAGGCATAGTAATCTTACTATATGTACATTTCCGACTTTGAAGCCAGTCGTGAATAATGTCCACCAAAAAAATCCTCTCGTTATTCTGGCATTTAGCAAACATAAAAAAATTCCACTCTAGTGAGGATAAGCAGTATGGAAAATGGAAATCATTTAGGTAGTCCTAACTGACCTAAAGCAGGATAGGTTTAGCCACTAATATGGCTGCCCATATCACCCATATCAGAAACTGCTCCTGCCCTCAACAAGTCTTTAAAATATACAGTTCACGTGTAGTTAGTGAAATGACTGAATAAATGCATGTTCATAATAGATGATTCTGGTTGAAAGCATTTAAAAGTTGTTGTTAATACGAATATATTTTTGGGTTAATTTTACACCAAATTAAAAAAAAGTGTGTTTTAACTAAAATGGCGGGGGCTCATTTGAGACCAATTGAAGGTAACTCAACACGGAAAAGTCTCAAATGAACGTCTTCTTTCGGACAAAGACAACACGACAGTGACCTGCAAGCGCGAGAGAAGTTGATTTGTACACAAACCCGCATGAATTGGAGAAAAATTGTGACGAACTTTGCTTCGCGTTCTTGTCCAACTTTAGCGAGGCTAACTTTTCCACTCGTCACATGAGAGCTCCTCGGTCAATCTGGCAATCTGATTGGACGCGCAGGCCACCAGGGGAGATGAGGGCGCGCTGTGATTGGCTGACCGATGGAAAGCTTGAGCGCCTACTTGACTCCCAGGGCGACAAGACGCAACACACTTTTTCCTTATTTTCATACATTTTATTACTTTGAGAAAAAATGTAAAGGCAAGTTTGCTTCGTCTTCCCGAGGTAAACTTTTCCCCTCACGTCTCCTCGTCCCTCAGTTGACCAGTGGGCGGAAATGATTGGCCAATCTGGCGATCTGATTGGACATAGGGGTAGCCAAGGGAGGCTGTGATTGGCTGAAAGCTGGAAAGCCCGACGCTTGCTTGACTCTTTAGAGCGCGAGCCGCGGAGACCCGCGTCAATCATCTGCTGAGACAACAAAACACAACTCACTTCTTCTTTCTTTTCATGTTATGGCCTTAAACATTTTTTATGTGTTATGGTGAAGCTCCTGATTAACCTTTCCTCCATGTGGATATTTGTTGCTCTTCTAATGTGGATATTAACGCTTTTTTGACTTTTCATTTTTGTTTATTTTTAAAGTAGCCCAGCAAAAGAAAGGTGAGATTTTCCCCGACTTTCTTTTATTGAATTATCTTTTTTTTTTTTTTTTTTTTTTTTTTTTTTTACTTATCACTGGCGCAGCATCACACATCAGGTAGTCTTATTCCGCCCCCCCGCTTTAAATCGATCTAAATGGGAATGGAAATACAAACAGCGGCCGCTTATCACCATAAAGGTTTCTCATTAGTCAACAGTGGTGCTAATTGTCGTAGTGTGGCTCTCATTTCCATCGTAATGAGCGAGGGTCATTTGCACATACACCACATTAACATTTTGCATGCGGCAGTGGAAACAGAAAGAAGTCAAGAATATATTCTCCTTGTTTTGTTGCTGCATTCACCTGTTAATGAACTCCGAGGACCTCCACTGCATTGCTTCCCACTAACATTTACACGACACGCAAACTATTTGCCTCTTTATTCAAATCTTCAGCTGCTCTTTCAATTAAAAGCACATTTGACATTCATTAGGATTTTTTAAATACGGATGACAGCTGTATTTTAAGACGTAATCAATTATGTAATGAATAGAGGGGGGGAAATAAACTCCTGTTCTAATTTATAAAAGCAGTTTACTTTTGTAATGAAGTAAAAAAAAAAATAAGATAAACAATTTTGTTGATGTTCAAATGTGTATAATTTGCGCAGGCGGATCAAGCTATGGAATTAATTCAAATGTAATGAAGACGAGAGGCTGCACTTAACATCTCTTCTGCTGTGTGAGCAAACTTTGTAAAATTGGCCTGAAATAATCATTTCACAAATGGAAACTTTCTGCTGTCATTTTTAGATACTCGCTTTATTTTTTATTTTTTTTATGCAATGTGCACAAGTAAATGACAAAAAAGAAAAGCCTACGGGATTGTAAAAAGGAAAAATGACTTATTATTATCTAACCTGGTATTATAAAAATGCATTTTTTTTTTTTTACTTCACGTCCTGGACCTTTGTGTCATTATACGCTTTAGAATGTGTATTTTCAAGGTCATTTCGATTGTTTTTGTTGTGATATGACAATTTGGACTAATCCAATGTCATTATTTAAGGAGTCAGAATCAAGAGATAGATATGTTTTATGATACCACATCGATGTCCCATATTGAACCGACTTAGTAACAATAATAATAAGTGCGTTAACGTGCGTTAATGTATGTGCGTGCAGGTGGTGCGTGTTTGGGCGTGCCTGCCTGCAGCATGATGTCTTCTTACCTCAAGCAGGGCCCGTACGCCTGCATGAACCGCCTGCAGGGCCTGAGCGGGGCCGCCATGGACCTGTTGCACCCCTCGGTTGGCTTCCCCGGTACGTACGGCACGCCGCATATGCATGCCTCACGGCTGCAACAACTCAAAGATCAACATGCGCATATAATATTACAATATTTAGTTCAAAATGTTCTGTGGTCCAATCATGCAGCGGTGTGTGAACTTTTGTGCTCAACGCACGGCTAAATTACTTTTTCCTTTTTTTTTTTTTTTAACAGACAAGATGGGCCAACACATTCATGTGTAAAAAAAAAAAAAAAAAAAAAAAACTTTAACTACTAGTTACAGTGAAATAGTTTAATGAAATAATAATTCAATCTTATTTTTAACTCTTTTTAACGTAATTAATTTTACTATAATTGGTTAACCAATTAGTTGATAAAATAAATATCCTAAAGTATATCCTAAATAGTTTATTTTACTATTTTTAATATTATTTACAATAACTCAACTAGTCAATTATGAGATAAAGGAATAAAATATAAATAAAACCCAACTAATATATTTCAATTAGGTTTAGTTTAAGTTTCAGTTTCAGTTTTTCGTATAGTATAATCATTTATCTTAAGAATCAAATCATAATACATGCATATTCTAAATTTTCTAATTATAATTCAATTAACATTCATTAATAATTACCAAAACTTAATAAATCACTTACTGAGTAGAAAACAACAACGCATTTAAATGAAGATAACTGTGTTGTTATTTGACTCATTTGTCTTAATGTTACACTTTGATTTGTACGTACAAGCTTTAGCTTGACACTTTTCTTTTGACAATTTCCCCCAAATCCCCCCCCCCAAAAAAGCAGCTCACGTGCCAACCCTCAAATTTTATTGGAACATTTTGAAAAAGTTAAAAAATAAAAAGTTTATATTCCATTTTAGGATACAAATGGAGCCCTAAACTGTTGCAGTGTTTTTGTTGCGTTACAAGTTGGACATTGTTATTTCACACATTTGTCTTATTATTATATGATTTGTCAATTCTTTATGAACACGTCTCTTTCCCTTTTCCAAAAGTATAATGATAAGTTTTACTTGTACTTTTTGGAATTTTAAATTATTATTTTTATTTTATTTTTTAACTGGAAAAAAGGGCTAAATAAGACAATTGCTGATTCAAGAAGTTTAATTCTTGTCAGTTTTCTTGTGAAAAGTCTGACTGAAGTAAAATGTTATCACTCATCATCATCACTTTCACTTGAGTTGAATATGTTATGGTAGCATGTGTTAGTATTCTGTTCACTAACAAATTCTTTTTTGTGTGTGTTTAAGTTATGGTAGAATGTTTTTTTATGTTGTATTAGTTGTTGCTGTTTTGAATTTGTTTTATGTTGTGTTTTATGTTGTTGTTTTATATCATTGTTGTTGGCTTTTATGTTGTTGTTGTTGTAGAAACTTGTTTTTGTAGTATTCTATATTATTTCTTATCTTATTTTTTGTTTTTGTACATTTTTTGTTGTTGTGTTTTGGTTGTGTTCTTTTCTGTCGTTACTATTGTTTTTTATGCTGTTGTTGTAGAAGCTTTTGTTTTTGTAGAACTTGTTATTAACGTTGCTGTTACTGTTGTTTTTGTACTAGCTGTTTTTATGTTGTTGTTTTTGTTGCTGTTTTGTTTTTTATGTTGTTTGTTTTTTGTTGTTTTTATGTAGTCTTTTATGTTGTTGTTGTTTTGCAGTAGTTGCTATTTATGTTGTCGTTGCTGTAGTAGTAGTTGTTTTTATGTTGTTGAATTTATGTTTTTGTTTTGTTGTTGTTTTTGTGGTTGTTGTTTTTATGTCATTGCTTTTGTCTTTTCTTTTGGTTGTTTATGATTTTGTTTTTTATGTTGTTGTTGTAAAAGCAGCTGGTTTTGTAATACTTGTTTTGTATGTTGTTCTTTTGTTTTGATAGTTTTTGCTATATAATTGCGTTTTATATTGTTGATTTATTTAGTTATTGTTTTTTTTACTTCATTGTTGTTGGTTGCTACGTTGTTTTTGAGGCTGTTTTTTGTTTGTTTTTATGATGTTGCTGTTGTTGTTTTTTGTCTTTATTGTTGTTTTTTGTTTTAGTTGTTGTTGTTGATGTTGCTGCACTGTCGATCGACAGGCAACCCGCGCAAGCAGCGCCGTGAGCGGACTACCTTTACACGCACGCAGCTGGACATCTTGGAGTGTTTGTTCGCCAAGACGCGCTACCCAGACATCTTCATGCGTGAGGAGGTGGCACTCAAAATCAACCTGCCTGAGTCCCGCGTGCAGGTACAGTATGGGCAAAAAGGGAGAAAAAAACCATAACGGGAAAGACTTCAAAACTCATGCGCTCATCTCCCCTCGGATGAGTCAAGTTGTTGAACAGATGGTCCACTGGGAGTTTGGTTGTTTGGTGTCAGTCAACCCTGGATGGTTATTTTTGTCGGGCTAGGATCTTATGACCGAGCGATGATTCTGTAAACATGTGTTACAGTGGAAAGTAACCAGTAAATTACCAGTAACAGTCAAATAGTATACAGTTACAATCAGCGCGAATAGCATATCACGCGCACAGATGTTGTTGTTGTGACTTGTGGCTTGTCCCAAACTACAGTAATTCCACTTTATATAACCAGTTTGTCTTTACATTCCCTTCTCGCTTATTTACATTTTGTTGAGAAAGTTTTTTTGTGCAGCGTTGACCTGTGTCCTGCTCTGTCCTGTTCTGTCCTGCGCAGGTATGGTTCAAGAACCGGAGGGCCAAATGTCGTCACCAGCAGCAGAGCAGCAACGGCTCCAAAGCCAAACCACAGAAGAAGAAGTTGTCTCCCACCCGAGAGAGCAGCGGTTCGGAGAGCAGCGGGCAGTTCACACCGCCCGCCGCTCCCACCGCGTCCAGCTCCTTGTCTTCCTCCTCCATCGCTGTGTCCGTGTCCTCCATCTGGAGCCCGACGCCCATCTCGCCCGCCCCGCTGCCGGACCCTCTCGCTCCCACAGTCGGCGCCACCGCGACCTCCTGCATGCAGCGGGCCGTGTCGTCCGCCGCCCCAGGGGGGACGCCATCCTACTCAGTTTCTTATGGCCAGACTGCTGCGGCGGTCTACGGTCAAGGCTTCCCGACCTCGGCGTCCGGTTCCTACTTCGGCAGCGTGGACTGTGGCTCGTACCTAGCGGCCCCCGTACATGCCCACCACCATGCCCACCAGCTCAGCCCAATGGCAGGACATGGCCATCACCACATGGGACAGACGTCGGGCCACCACCACCATCATCACCACCACCCGCTGCCCCCACCGCACCCCCACCAGGCGTACGGCACCTCTGGCCTCCCCTTTAACTCAGCCGAGTGTTTGGACTATAAGGAGCAGCCGGCCACTTCGGCCTGGAAGCTCAACTTCAATGCCTCTGAATGTTTGGACTACAAGGAGCAGGCCGCATGGAGATTCCAGGTGCTCTGACTTCCTGGTTCTTGGACACCAGGTGGACATGCCCACGTCTCAGGTCAGAAAGAAGTACAGACAGGTTCAGTCATCTTCTTCTTGTCCATAACTCCAGGAAGACTTGGGGAACTTCCTGAGGAACTTCTTCCTTCAGGAACGAAAAAGTCCATAGACAATGGGGAGACACCCTTGTCACACGAGGAAGAGGAAGAGAGACAGTTCCAGGAGTCTTCTTTTCATCCACAACTCTGAAAGGACCTGGGAAATGAGAGACGAGGTGGACACAGGTGAAGAAGAAGAAGAAGAAGAAGAAGAAGAAGAAGAAGAAGAAGAAGAAGAAACCTATTTCAAACAACAAGTCGAGAGACAATGTGAACATGCCATGTCTCAGGTGAGGGAGAAGAAGAGGAAACAGTTCCAGCTGTCTTGTAGTTTGCAAACCTGAGAGACTTGAGAAAAACATCCTAAGGAACTTCTGCTTTCAAGACCAAAAAAAGGCCAGAGACAAGGTGGACACACCCATGTCTCAGGTGAGGGAGATGAACTGAAACAGGTCCAGGATACCTCTTCTTGTCCACAACTCCAACAAGACCTGAGAAGGTTTTCCTGAAGAAAAAAAGGTCCAGAGACAAGGTGGACACACTCATGTTTCAAGCGAAGAATAAAAGAAAAGATAGACAGATCCAAGAATCTTCTTCTAATCTTCAACTCCAAGAAGACTTCAGTAGGTCTTCTTGAGGATTTTATTCTTCCAAAAAGTCCAGAGACGAGGTGGACACACTCACATCTCAGGTAAATGAGAAGAAGAGCGACAGGTCCAGGAGTCTTCTAGTCTTCTTCTTCTTCTAGTCCACAACTCCAACAGGACCTGAGGTCTACCTAAAGAACAAAAGGTCCAAAGACAAGGTGGACACATTCAAGTCTCAGGTGAAGAAGAAGATTTTTTATTCTACGAGTCCACAAAGCCAACAAGACCTGGGAAAGTCCTCCAAAAGCTCCACAGACAAAGTGGACACGTCCACGTCTCAGGTGAATAATAAGAAGAAAGAAGTCCAAAACTATTCTTCTAATCCACAACCCCAACAAGATTTGAGGTATTCCTGAGGAGCTTATTTTCTGCGGGACAAAAGGTCCAGAGGCAAGGTGGTGTGCCCACGTCTCAGGGTAAGAAGATGATTCAGGATTCTTTTTGTAGTTCAGACCTCCACAAAGACTTGAGAAGGTCTTGTTGAGGATGATGTTCTTCCTTCTCTGATGCTGCTAAGATGTCCAGCCTGCAGACTTGTGAATGGCAACACTTGATTGTTCACAGCAATGATGTTCATATTTCTTTTTTCAGACAACATGTCATGTCAGTATTCTGTGAATAACTACTATTAAAATAAAAGTTGGATTCAAACTACTGCATCTTTCCTTTAAATCATGTGTTTGGGAATTGGAGGACACCAATTGTTGAGGCTTTGTAGGTGGAAATCTTTCCCAGTCTTGCTTGATATATAACTTCCTTTGCTCAGCAGTCCAGGGTCTCCGATGTTGTATTTTGCACTTCATAATACACCACACGTTTTCAATGGGAGACAGGTCTGGACTGCTGGCAGGCCAGTCTAGTACTTTTTAATGAGGAAGCCAAGCTTGGTAAACAAGTGCAGAATGTGGCTTGACATTGTGTTGCTGAAATAAGCAGGGACGTCCCTGGGACATTGCTTGGATGGCAGCATATGTTGCTCCAAAACCTGTATGTACCTTTCAGCATTAATGGTGCCTTCACAGATGTGCAAGTTACCCACTAACACACTGACACACCACCAGGACGCCCATGATTTCTGAAAACAATTTGAAATGTGGACTCATCAGACCACAGGAGACTTTTCCACTCTGCGTCAGTCCATCTCAGATGAGCTTACGCAAACATTGAGACGCTCTGCCTCCCTGCTGGCAGAAAGATACTGTCGATAAATACTTGATTAATTTCATTGGGGCAATTCAGGTATCACGCAATGGCCAAGTCAATCACCTGACCTGATTTCACTTGCTGAAGACAAAACTGAAGGGAAGTCGGCAGTTAAAGCACATCTTGTTTGTTTCATTTCATATCTGCTGTGGCGGTGTTTAGAGCCAAAAGGATGAGAGGTGTGTCCATGTGACTGTCTCAATATGTATGGACTGACTGTACATACATATTGCAAGAAGGCAAATAAAATCAGTCCATAAAACAAAATAATGAATACAATTAGAAGTGAGGGGGTGCAGATAAACCACATTCATATGCACGACTAAATAGAAAGGTTTTCAGCATGTATTTGAACATTGTCAGAGTTGAGGCCTGTCTCCCATCTCCTTCTGCAAGACTTTTCCAGATTTTATCAGCAGCATTAAACTGAGACAAAGTCTTAGAGTGTTTGGCACCGACTCTGGGCACATCACCAGCAGGAGAGCACTACCAGAGGTTCTCAGTGGCCGAGAAGGTTCATAGGGTTCCAACATGTTAGAGATTAACTTTGGCGCCAGACCATGTTTTAAACTCTATTCTCTCTGTGCAGAGACTTAAGCACTGGGCTAACAGGGTCGTATTTCCTGGTTCTTGTCAGGATTCTGGATGTACTGCAGCTGTCTCTTTCTTACAGATTGTTTCGAGAGCCCAGTGAGCAGGCTGTTACAGTTATCTAACTTGGTGGAGACAAATGCACGGTTTAGTCTCTCTAAGGCACATTTAGACACAATTCCTTTACTTCTGGCAATGTTTTTTTTTTACCTGGTAAAAAGCTGCCGATGTTACTGATTCAATACACTATGGCTGTTCAAATTCACATCTGAGGCCAATATTATACCTCGGTTTCTAACCTGATTATTAGGTTTTAGAGAGACAGTCTTAGGTGACTGATAACACTTGTTTTCAATTTAGTCTGAGTTTAGCTGAAGAAAATTGTGCCGTAAGTTAGTCGGGGCGAGACAGCCTGTCAACTCATTCACACTCTCTCCTTTATTCTCATCCGCTTCTTCGCTTTGTGGCAACCTGCTTCTATCTTGACCATGTCGCTATGGTGTTAGGGTTTCGATAAAAGTAATACAATACAATATATAATATGTGGAGCCGCAAAACGTGACACAGGGTGGCAGTTTCCTGTCGCTGTGCGCCAGTAGATCAAAGCGCTCAGTATGTGGGTGTGAGTCGCCAACTGTCATTTTTTGGGGGATGGTCCATTAAAAAGATAAATAACTGGACAAAGCAAAAAAGCGATAAATGAATACAACTGGGTTGTAAGGCTGTCAGGCAAAAAGATGAAAGATACAAGATGAGCTAGGCTAAGCTAAATTTAGCATCCACACCACATTAAAATACAGTCACAAACAAATATTATTAGACCAACCTTATTTCTTCAGTGTTTTGTTCATTTTTAATGCCTGGTATAACTAAAGGTACATTTGTTTGGACCAACATAATGGTGACAACAAAAATAGCTTATAAGTGTTGATTGACTTGAAGAGCTGATATCTAGCCATTTCTCGTGGTTTTCTTGATTGCAACCAAAATCACAGGGAATACAGTTAAGTTTAAGCATGTCAAATAGGACATCAAGTATTACAGAATCAGTTGGATTTTGGTCGTGTTTATTGTATTCTTCAGGTAGGGTTAGGGTTAGGGTTAGGGTTGTTTGCGTGTAAGATGTACAAGTCATCTGATTCGAAGAGCCAAATCGCTATTTTAATTAATGCGACGCGTTGCTTCCCTAGCTAGCCCTGTGGCATTCCTGCAGCAGCTGGACAAACAACATGGCGCCCGGGCGGCTTGTTTGCCCGCTGTGCTTTGGCGTGGCCAACGTGTGCAAACGCAGGCGGGATTATGAACACCATCAAAACAAACAAACAAACAAACACCGTCAGTGTCACAGGTGTCTTGCTCACAAGAACAAGAAGAAGATTTTGGATGAGTCCACTTGTGAATGAATCAAAGGAGTCTCAATCGGAAGCAAACGTCCTAGACATAGTATGGGCGACACTAAATTGTGAGAATCTCAAGTTTTCGTCATTGCATGTAAGCGGCTCACGCCAGCAAAATTTGATGAATTGCCATAAAATACAAAAGTATCAGTCGCGCCCACTGCAAAGTTTTTTAAAAAATCAGCCCCCAATAGCAGATTGACCAATCGACATGAAATTTGGTGGACATGTCTATCATGACAGGACACACAAAAAAGTCTCAAGAACCCATGCATGAAATTGAGCAGGAAGTCAGCCATTTTTAGTTAGAAGCACTCATTCAAATTCCCTCCTTAACGCCGCCTTGGAAAGTTTGAAAAATTTGCCCCTGATACCAATTTGACTGATTAACACGAAATTGGTTGTCCATATCATAACAGGGCAAACCAAAACGTCTCAATGAGCCATGCCCGAAATTGAATAGGAAGTCGGTTATTTTGGTGTGGAGCAGCCATTTTAGGTTAAATTTGGTCATTCATACACATTAGGAAAATCAGCCCCCGACACCAGTTTAACTAATCAACATGAAATTGGGCGGACATGTCTCTCATAACAGGACGCACCAAAATGTCTCAAGGACGCATGCATGAAACTGAACGAGAGGTCAGCCATCTTGATTTCAAGCAGCAAATTCACTCATTAACGCCCTCTTGGAATGTCCATCCATCCATCCATTTTCTGAACTGAACTGGGGCCTATCCCAGCTATCTTCGGGCAAGAGGCGGGGTACACCCTGAACTGGTCGCCAGCCAATCGCAGGGCACATACAGTATAAACAAATAACCGTTCACACTCACATTCACACCTACGGGCAATTTAGAGTCTTCAACAACCTCTTGGAATGTAAGAAAAGAATTCATCCACTGAGTCCAGTTTGACCAATGGACACTAAACTGGGTGTGCATACAGTACATCATATAACAGCAAGTACAAAAAGGTCTCGGACCCCTGTCCCGAATTGAACCAGAAACCAACATTTGTGAATGTGAATTCCCTAGTTGGGGCTCATATTTTGATTCACCCCATCAATAAAATTCACCCAAATGAATATTTTTATTATTTAGGAATTTATTTATTTGAAAGGAACGTTTTGCAAAAAGATTTTGTTCTTGTTTGAATTGACTTTTGCTGGCAAAGTTGAATACAAATGAATGACGATGATGCTCCTTGTGCTTCCTGTTTCTCCCCCTTTGGAAAAGATGCGCCTTCTGGTTTGGATGCAAGTTGCTCTCGTGGAAACAAGTATTGATATGGAACCTCTCTGGGGAGGTTGTAGGTTGGTGTGGTGTGCTGTGGGGGGGGGGGGGGGGGGCTGTTGATTGACTAAGCTGACTGGGGGTCATACTTAGTGAGATGGAAGATTCTAGAGGATTAACACAGCAAAGAGAAGAAAGAATTCCCATCAAGTCTCATCTTGGAATGTATGTGTGTGTGTGTGTGTGTCCACACTGATGGGAAAAGTGACCTTTGACCTCAGGCCGCCTTTGATCTACTGGTGCTGGGCGGCCACTTGATTAGGTACACGTGACTCAACAACAATGTGTTGTGCAGCACAACCATAAATTGTGGTACAGCACTTAGTAAAGCTGCAGTATTATGACAAAAAGGGGATTGTTGTTCCCACTGTGATCCTGCTGCATCCATCCATCCATCCATCCATTTTCTGAGCCGCTTCTCCTCACTAGGGTCGCGGGCGTGCTGGAGCCTATCCCAGCTATCATTGGGCAGGAGGCAGGGTACACCCTGAACTGGTCGCCAGCCAATCGCAGGGCACACATAAACAAACAACCATTCACCCTCACATACACACCTACGGGCAATTTAGAGTCTTCAATCAACGTACCACGCATGTTTTTGGGATGTGGGAGGAAACCGGACTGCCCGGAGAAAACCCACGCAGGCACGGGGAGAACATGCAAACTCCAAACAGGCGGGGCCGGGGATTGAACCCCGGTCCTCAGAACTGTGAGGCAGACGCTCTAACCAGTCGTCCACCGTGCCGCGATCCTGCTACCATTTTATGTATTTATTTACTGCGTTCTTTATTTTATATTAACTATGTTTTGACTGTCCTGTACAGTGAACTTGAGTGGCTTGGAAGGCACCTTTAAATAAAATGGGGGAGCGTGCGGTGGGCAATTTCAAGTTTTAAGCAAAAAAAACTAGCCCCCCCCCCCCCTCCCCCCAGAATGGTTGTGTGCAGGGTGAAGAGCTCACATGCACAGAATAAGAAAAAGAAATGTGACATACAGTAATGAGCGAGGTGTCACGCAGGAATGTGACATGAAGACAGGATGCGCCACAGGGCACCAGGGGGCGCCTGCGAGCATGGATACAAATAAACACAAGAAGAAGAGAAGTGAACCCAACAAAAAACATTTTCAACATCTACAGATAGAAAATAATCTGTGGATCACAACTAAAGGTGCTTATACACAAGCTCAACAAAACTTTTACAATTCTGGCAGAACTTCAAGAACAAAAATTAAGAAAAACGCTCTAGAACCTAAACTAGTAGGCTTGAAGAAACTTACTGAGAATCTCTCAAGGCCAGGGCTGTGCACAGACATTTTTGGGGGGGGCAGGGGTTCAATTGAGGAAAAAGGGCACTTCTTTTAATTTATTCATAAATAAATAATAGGACATCTCTGACTAACCCATTTAATTCAGTACCCTTACATTCATAATTGTTGAATACTCATCAGATTTATACAGAATATTTGTATGCAACTTGTCTCTAGTAAAAATTTAGAATAACTGACTCCAGCAGGGAGAGGTACACGGTGAAGTAAGAAATATAGCATCTAAATGTGTTTATTTTTGCACATAATACATGAATTATTGGTGTTATTTAAATAAATTATATTTTAAATTAAGGTGCCTCACAGTTCTGAGGACTGGGGTTGAATCCCCGGCCCCGCCTGGGTGGAGTTTGCATGTTCTCCCCGTGCCTGCGTGGGTTTTCTCCGGGCACTCCGGTTTCCTCCCACATCCCAAAAACATGCGTGGTACGTTGATTGAAGACTCTAAATTGCCCGTAGGTGTGTATGTGAGGGTGAATGGTTGTTTGTTTATGTGTGCCCTGCGATTGGCTGGCGACCAGTTCAGGGTGTACCCCGCCTCCTGGCCGAAGATAGCTGGGATAGGCTCCAGCACTCCCGCGACCCTAGTGAGAATAAGCGGCTCAGAAAAATGGATGGATGGATGGATGTATATTTTTTAATTAAGACTAATCTTCACATAAGAATGGAAGACTTCTCTCCATAAGTAAAGCCACCTGTATCCTCGAAACAGCAATTAATTTCTTTAGAACTTCTCTACAGCCTCGAAAAACGCCAACAAAACTTCCCCACAACTTCTCCGAAACTTTCATAAAATTTCAAGAAACCTTTAACCGAACCCCCAAAAACGTTTTCAGAACGTCAATAAAACCTGAACACAACTTGAAGCAGAAGAGAATAAAAAACACCAAAACTTTCAACAGAACTTCTCCAGAAGGTCAAAAGAGCTTTTCCAGAAATTCAACTAAATTTAAGAAAACTTAACAGACCTCCACAACGTCAAAAAACTTTAACATACTTTATGTTAGCGAGAACTTCAAGAAAACTTTAACAGTACATCTTGAAAACTTCTCCAGAACTTCAATAAAATTTTAAGAACAACAGCTCATAACTTACAAAATTCGGTCTACCTGGCCTGCACTCTCCGGAAAATAGTGCGTCGGATTTGAGGGCTGAATATTACGTCCAGTCGAGGACAATACATGTTTAAATGTCACATTCAATTTGAGAAAATCCTTTGGTCGAAATGAAATATTTCAGTTTGGTGCCAAGCTGTAAATTTACAGTAAAGGAAAAAATGTATTTAAAACACAAACGATAAAATGTTAACAATTTGAATTTACAGAACATAAATTAAATGAGTGACGGCTTTTTTATATATACATTTTTCAGTGTAGCTGCCAATGGCATGCAGACTGCATAACGGTTAGCCAGTTGACAGCAAGCCGCTTTAATAAGCTGCAATAAACCACATATCAAATTAAAAGTCTTGATGGAAGGTTCCAGACCTGTAATTATTTTGTTCAGGTTCCCTAATAAGATGAGGTTATCACCCAAGAACATATTTTTTCATGCTTGAAAATCTCAACCGTTTTTGGGGGGGGGAATTACAAATTAGTACAAAATCAGTTTACCACAAACCGCATGAAGGCATTTTTTTTTTTAAAGCCCTCGTTGAGGGCTTCCCATATATGTCAATATTATGTCAATGCTTCGCTTATGATGTCATCACTTAAAAAAACATTATTTTTAGACTTGAAACCACTTTTTATCATCACAAATTAGCATGAAATCAGTTTACCACAAACCCCATTAGGTCACACAACAGCTCATATCAGAACTCTGCACCTCTATTAACATTCGTTTACTATAAACTCACACGATGACATCAAAAACGAACAAACAAAAACCATCCTTTTTTTCTTGAGCCTTGTCTTGGTTCATCAGCGACCTCTGCTGGAGTATTACAATGTTTGTAAAAGAATAACTAGGAACTCAGTAGAAAAAGTTGGTACATCACTGCTGTGGTTGTTATCACATTGATACAAAATTAGAGACGACTCACACACAGTAATTGATTGACACAACAACGGTTTAGTAGGATCTATTTTTGTTCTTTAAATCTCATTAAGAGACTAGACGCTAATTGTGCGTCAGCGTGTGCGTGTGTGTGTGTGTGTGGGGTGTGCGTGTGCGTGTAGCATCACTTTTCGGGATCAGTCAGCGCATGCGCATCTCTCTCTCTGTCTCTCTTTCTCACTCTCTCTGTCAATCTGTCTTCCTTCGTGACGGGAAGGACGCGCGGCCATCATCATCATCATCATCATCATCATTGCCGTTATCATTTTGAGCTAAGCGGAAGTGACTGAAGAATCATGTTGACGCTGCTGACCTCCATGTATTTGGTGGCGCGAGCATTTTCCTCGCAGGTGAGTCCAACGGTCCATGAACGCAACACTACGTTGGTGCTGCGTTTGCGGACCTTGCACACTGGGGCTTCCTGTTTCGGTTTAAAGGTTCGTGAACAAACTCCCGTCACATAACGGACGTTCGAGCTCTCTCCGTGACGTCACAAGGTGAACTTACCCAAACTAGACTTCCTGCTCCTTTGTCACGTGGTACTCGCGCGCACCTGCTGACACGTTGGTCAAATTTTTTTTAACACATCCGGCTGTTGCCTTCAAAATAAAACTCGGATACGGAGTATTTTTATTGAAATAAAACTATATTTCATCCATGGTTTACAATACAGTGCTGGACTGTAATAATAATGACAATAATAATAATTATCATTATCTTTGCCAAAATTATCATCGTAATAACAATGATAATGATAATAATAATAATACGATAATAATAATCACATAATATTCTCTATGTGGTCTGACAGTGACTGGTGACCAGTCCGATGTTAGCCTATGCCCTTACAATGACCGGCGACGAGTCAGTTCTTTGTGTACAGTGTTCCCTCACTACATCACGGCTCACCTATTGCGGACCAGGATGTTGCATGCTCTTGTCTTAGTTCTGGCAGCGTGCAAGACCTCAAGGGAGGGTAGGTGGGTACTGACAGTCCTAATTGCCCGTTGCAGTCGAAGTTTGTCCTTTTTTGTGGCAGCACCAAAGCAGACTGTGACGGATGAACACAGGACTGATTCGATGACTGCTGTGCAGAATTGCCTCAACAGCTCCTGTGGCAGGCTGTAGAAGCCGCAGGAAGTATACCCAACTTCAGGGTTTGACAGCCGGGTGCGTTGAGGTGCAGTCATCCTTGGGGCGCCCCGGTGCTCATGGTGCGTGTGGATGAGGTGGTGTCCTCCAGCCTCACCTGCTGTGGCCTGCCCGTCAAGAAGCTATAAATCCATTGGCAGATGGCAGGCGAGACGCTGAGCTGGAGAAGCTTGGAGGAGAGGCGTTCGGAGATGATGGTGTTGAACGCATGCAGAGCTGAAGTCCATGAACAGGATCCTCGCGTAGGATGAAGTGCAGTCCCATGTTGCTCGGTAGGCAAACTGCAGGGGGTCCAGGAGGGGTACTGTGACGCTCTTGAGCCGTCTCTGTCCCCCTCCACCGACGGATCCTTACCTGCTTTAGGTATGACCATGAATATCCGTACAGCTCCTCGGGCTGCAGAGATCATCATCTCAGTGGAGGGCTATAGCTATTCTCATCCGTGATCCATGAGTGCAAGAACAAACTACAACTGCACACATGCGCAGAAACTATGCGCAGTAAGTCAAAATGGAGTTAGCCATAAACACAGGCTAAAAATAGTGAACTATTTTGGATATTTTAAAGTAAATGCAGCTTGGCAGCTCTTGTCAGAATAAAGTAAGTAGTATGACATTCTAAGATTTGTTCTGATTCGTCTTCTGAAAATACTTATTTGATGATGGCTTTTCCACACACAGTTGAATTCCAACACCACCAATTCGTGCACAACCCAAGGCCCTTGACATTGGCTGGCGACCAGTCCAGGGTGTGTACCTTCTGTTACCTAAAGTCAGATGGGCTAGGCTCTAGCTAGATTCATTATTAAGACTGTGTGGTAGGCCATGTTCCTCTCGGGTAACCGGGCTTGCTTTGAGATCAGGTCACATGGCGCCAACTTAATGAGGTGGCAGACATTAATCTTGAACCTTTGATCCTTGTTTTGAAAGTGTCTGGACTATGTTCTTGTAGCTTTGGACTTGGACGATCTAGATGAGACTAACAAGAGATTACAAACCATTAGAGACTATTCTACATTTGAATACTATCTGTTTCCGAAGTGAAAATAAAGAACTCTTCAGAATGTTTACTACTTTGCAAGTTTGGTTTGAAATATGGCAAGAATCGATGATTGATGTGTGGTTCTGATAAACTGATTGGACCTTCTTGATTCTGACATAATAGGGTCGCGGGCGTGTTGGAGCCTATCCCAGCTATCTTCGGGTGAGAGGCGGGGTACACCCAGAACTGCTCGCCAGCCAATCACAGGACACATACAAACAAACAACCATTCGCACTCACGTTCTCACCTACGGGCAATTTAGAGTCTTCAATCAAACCACCACACATGTTTTTGGGATGCGGGAGGAAACCGGAGCACCCGGAGAAAACCCACGCAGGCACGGGGAGAACAAGCAAACGTCACACAGGCGAGGCCGGATTTGAACCCAGGTCCTCCGAACTGTGAGGTAGATGTGCTAACCAGTCGCTCACCGTGCCGCGTTGTTGAGTTTTTCTTATACCTAAAACTTACAATAAAATTAACTCTAAAATAAATTGTACGCATTACAACACTTTGTCTATCTGTCCTACATATTGACCTAGCTAGGTACTTATTGATTTTTCTGCCTACCTACCTCACAACCTATCCAATACCTACTTATCCTACCTACTTATGCATCTACCTACCTACTTACCTAGCTACGTATTGGTTTACCTACCTACCGACCTACCGACCGACCGACCTACCTACCTTCCATCTTGCAGTCCTAATATTTGCGACAATACCTATTAAAGTGTAAAAAAAAAAAAATCATGAATCATGCTACTATTAAATGACACTATCAATTATTGGGTAAGACAACGGAATGAATACACATGAAGCCGTTTGTATTCGAAGTTTTACATTTTGATTAAATCATTCGTTTTATTGTTAATATTTTATTAATATATTTTATAACTACACAATATAGGTACTTAATGTACATTTAAGAGTATAAGAATTTAAATGCAAAAAGACTTCTTCGTCACGAGCCATGTTGAGCGCGGTGGGTGTCGCGATGCATCATGGGAAATTGATTCGCTTACGTCGAGGCTGGCAGGCGTTGACTCGCCTAAAGGACTACTAGTCCCAGATACCGTGCGCGAGGAAGGAGGCGTCGTCAGCCGGCAGAGGTGACCCTCAAACCAAACCTCCTCACGGTCGAGTCCTCCTCGATCCTCTCGTCGCTCGTCCTCGCTCGTCCTCTCGACCTTGTCTAAGATGGTAAGAAGAAAATGTCAACTTTCTTTTAACACACAAAAATCACGACTAATGTCGTCTTTTAGCTTTTCTTGGGCGAGATTTAAAACGCTCCAAACAATGGCCGCCAGCTCCATATCTGAGTTGAATGTGACTGAATGACATTTATTTCATTCGTCGATCGTCCATCTTGATCAATCTGTCTGACGCAATAGCGTGACGGGATGCTGCTGCTGCACGGCAAAACATGCGTTTATTGAACTTTTATTTAATTTTTGGAATGGGTGTGACGTCATCAACCGTCTGTCACGCGAACAGCGAGAAAGAAAAACTTCTTTCAAATAGGGTGATTGGAGGAAACCCTACGAACAAATCTCTCTTCAGATGCAATGTGAACATAATCTAAGGAAAGGACTTCATAGTGCAACTAATCATTTCATAACGTGTGACGCATTTTTGCCCTTAACCACTTGATTTGTCGTTCATTGCAGGTTGGACGCGGCAGTCTAATGTTTAAAATGTAACTGTTAAGTAAAGCCGAATGAAAGATGGACACGAGTTAAGTTTGTTTCGAGTCAAATTTTAACCAGAGATGTGTGTCTCGTCGTGCAAAACGTGCAAAGTCATCATACTTAGCGTGGTTCTTAATGGACTTCCGTGTACAATGCACAGGAAGACTTGGCATCTCGTATTCCAATTTTAGTTTTCATCATTTGAATATAAAGTTACAACAACTGTTAACCGAAGCCGAATGAAAGATGGGCATGAAGTAAGTTCGTCTCAAGTGGAATTTTGATCAGAGATGTGTGCGTCTGCATGTAAACGTGCAAAGTCATTTTACGTCGCATGTTTCTTAATGGACTTCAGTGCACATGGAGGAGACACGGCATCCCATCACTAAATGAAGTCTTTGTTATTTGAATATAAAGTTACACCAACTGTTAATCAAAGCCGATTGAAAGATGGCCATGAATTAAGTTTGTCCAAAGTGAAATGGCAATCACAAATGGATGCCTCGTCGTGCAAACGTGCAGTCATCTTATTTCGTGTGGTTCTTAATAGACTTAAGTACACAGGGATGAGACATGGCACCTTATTTCTAAATTTAGGCTATATCATTTGCATACAAAGTTACACCAACTGACACAATCTGTCAGGCAAAGATACCCCTCCCCCGCCCACCGTCTCCCTGGTACTTTTTAATTGTGGGGGTGGCTGAGGTACGAATGATGGATGAGAAGTGTTCGTGTTTGCTTGCCCACAGGCCGATCCCATTCGAGTTGTGGTGACCGGCGCGGCTGGCCAGATCGCCTACTCGCTGCTCTACAGCATCGCTAAGGGTGACGTCTTCGGGAAGGAGCAGGTGAGGTTGCGGCCCGGGGTTGCTATGGTAATGTTATTGATAGATTGATACATAGACAGACAGACCGGTGGCAATTTCCTTCACCCTGTGAGGGAAATTAAATTAACACCGGAGCAATATTTACACATAAACACTCATATGTGTAATGTATTATAATCTAGAAACAAGTAACAAAGCAAAAACACAATACAAAGAGTAGCTTTGCGGAGGAATTAAAAGAAATTTAAATCTAAACTAAGTTGGTGCAACGATTAATCGACAACTATTTTGATAACCAATTCATCATTTAGGCGGCACGGTGGACGACTGGTTTGAGCGTCTGCCTCACAGTTCTGAGGACCGGGGTTCAATCCCCGTCCCCGCCTGTGCGGAGTTTGCATGTTCAGCAGCATGTCTTTTAACGTTCAATGAAAACTTCCAAAAAAAAAAAAAAATAACTCCCTTCATCATTTAGAGACCGCGTTTAGCTTAAAATCCTTGGAATTTCAACCTCTCCACAGGAAATATTCTCTGATTTCTGTAGTCCCTGCATGAAAGCATTCCGATTGTGTTTGTGTTCTATCAAAATAAGACATTTGCAAACTAACACATTTGCAAGCTTTTACGTTGGAAATCAATTATCAAGATTTTTGCCCATTTTCTGACGGATTTTACAAACCAAACCAGTAACTCAATCTTAATCAATTGATGTTTGTGCATTTTCTGCACTGTCAAATTGAAATAATGTACTGTTTTTGAAGAAAGGGATGGAAATAAAAATAAAAATCGGATTAATTGATTAATCAACAAATATTGAACGGTTTAATCGATTATTAAAATAAATGTCAGTTGCAGCCCAAATTCTAAAGAAAAAAATCATAAGACTTAAGATGTTGCATGTCAATATGTGATATAGGCCAGTGAGTCGAGGAGTTTCATTTTGACAAAGGTTGTGCTTTACCACCGTCCATCATTTTTTGGGCCGACATCAATTACTCGCTGATTTTTGCTCTCCAGGGCTCCGTCCTGGTCCCCCACAAATAGCGGGGTTCACTTTAGTCACTTTCTACAGTTATACTGTATTTGAACAATGAGTGCAAAGTGAGGTATACATATGGATAATATAAACAGTATTTGGTATGCATATTGATATGCGTAATATTGATTGTACCATACATGCGTACAGTATCTAATTGGTATAACATTATTTCAGTGCCTAGAAGTATTTATCACACACACAGTGGAGTTATTATATAAATGAATAGTAAATACTTTGAAAGATGAAATATTCCTTTAAGAGACAAGTTATCTTGGAAAGACCTTAATATGTCATGTATATGTTTTTGTGGGTGTGTTTGTGTGTGCGTGCGTGTGTGTGTGTTTTGTGCATGTCAGCCCATTATCCTGGTGCTGCTGGACATCCCGCCCATGGTGCCGGTGCTGGACGGCGTGGTCATGGAGCTTCAGGACTGCGCCCTCCCACTACTGAGGGGTGAGCCACCCGCCATCTTGTTGTCATGTGCCGCCTTAATTTTAGTAACAGCCGTTTGATGGACGTCACGAAAATCAGGGCAAAGATCACGGTCGTTGAAGAAACATTTGAGTGTGTTGACCAGGTGAGAGGGAGGGTCCGTCAGAAGCCGCCTGATTGGCTGTCGGCAGGCCGGCCAATCATAGTGAGGATCGGGGGGGGGGGGGGTGGGGGGGCGTGAACTATAACTGAAGTCCACTTTGATAATGATAACAACACGTTTGTTATCATTTGCTGTCAACCTTCTAGAAGCTTCTCGATGGTTGTTTGTCCTCCAATCTGGAAGTGATGTCATATTTCAGTCAATGTTGTTCCCTCCACGGCTGTGTTGGGAATCACTCCCTATTCACTATATAGTCAGTTGGCCATTATTTTATGTTGGAATGCGGAGTGAGTATAGGTTAACTCTTACATCGAGCCATCAATGTATCCCACAATGCATCTTGAAAAGTAGCGAACGATGCTTTGTGCCGATACAGAAAAGTTATTTTTGGTTTCCGGGGATTATTTGATTTTTGCACGAGACCAGTTCATTAGTTGTGATGCGAAAATAGCGGCGGAGCTCGTGGGTGACCAGGGGTGAAAATTGGCCGCCCGTTTCATTTCTACGGCCACAAGACATCAAGTAATAAGGTGAACAATTCCATTCCCACCTCCGATCCCCATCCCGTTGGTTTTCAAGGGGGGGAATTTTTTATCACCAGCACAGTAACGTGTTGAGTTGAATCGAGTTTACTGCCACGTTAATGCGATCGTAGATTAAGTTTGCGCTCGCAAGTCAAATAACAAAAATCAGCCGAATGACAGCTCGTATCTCGAAAAACTCGTAGGTCGGGTCACTCGTATCTCACGGCACCACTGTATTTTCACTTCACTGGGACATTAACAGAAGTAGAGCAACAGATAACAACATAGGGGGATATCAAGCTCTTTTGTTTTAATTCATTTTGTAAAATGAAAACGACTGCGATTGGTTGGCAACCAGTTCAGGGCGTACCCCGCCTCCTGCCCGATGACAGCTGGGATAGGCTCCAGCACGCCCGCGACCCTACTGAGGAGAAGCGGCTCAGAAAATGGATGGATGGATGGATGGATGGAAAATGAAAACGATACAATGTCATTAACATGGATTTATTAGTTTAAATGTTTAACGTATTAGGAAAGTCAACCAGCTGACTTTGATCCAGTACAATGCAATTCTGCGACCGTAACGACGGCATTAACAGTGCTCGAGTAGTGTTCCAAAACTATTTTGAATTTGAAACATGACTATTCTATATAATCCATCATATAAAAATCCATCATGTCTCAGGAAAACTCCAGTTGTCAGTTATTGAAGCCTCCCTGAGACATCAGTGAGTTACGCCACATGGGCACATGGTGATTAGGGAGTTGAGAATGATGAAGGATTCTGAAAGCAGTCACTCATTCCCTAATCACTGGATAAGGATTTTTAGTGAACTTTTTCCTAAACTATATTTCTGAACACAGCCTAAATGTTGTCCTCCTCACACACTACCAATGCTAATGAAGTTAGCGTGGCACTAGTCGACAATATCTCCTCTTCCTCCCAGAGGTGATCCCCACCGACAAGGTGGAGGTGGCCTTCAAGGATATTGACGCTGCCATCCTGGTGGGCTCCATGCCCAGGAAGGAGGGCATGGAGAGGAAGGACCTTCTCAAGGCCAATGTGGCCATCTTCAAGACTCAGGGCGCCGCCCTGGACAAGTTTGCCAAGAAGACGGTCAAGGTGAGAGGAGACGTGAAAAGTGCAGAGTGGATGTCACATGACAGTTAGCCAGCAACTAGAGTTAAAGTTCCTGTGTAGTCAGAAATAAAAAAAAAAAAAATTAGAAGGCAAACAAAAATTATTACTTAGTCTGGTCTATCAGTCTAAAATACCTGCCTCTGATTTGGCTGAATTCCGTAGTCTTGAGTTCTTCAGAGCCCTGGAATTGTCCCAACATGGTCGACTTTCTGTTCAATTTGGGGCATGTTTCCTTGAGACTTTTTTTTATACATGCTGTTCTGGTAGAAATGTCCACCCAATTTTGTGTCAATCGGTGAAACTGCTGGTGGGGGCTAATTTTACGAAGTTGCATGAATTACCAGTTGAATTCCAATTTGAGTCACCACCAATTTGTGCACAATCATAGTGCCCTGACATTGGCTGGCAACCAGTCCAGGGTGTGTACCTCCTCTTACTTAAAGTCAGATGGGATAGGCTCGAGCGAGATTAATTACTAAGACTAATTAATTGCTAGGCCATGTTCGTCTCGGGTAATCGGGCTTACTTTGAGATCAGATCAGACGGCGCCAACTTAACGAGCTGGCAGACATTACTGTTGAACTTTTGATCCTTGTTTTGAAAGTGTCTGGACTATGTTCTTGTAGTTTTTGGATTTGCACCATTTAGATTCGACTAACAAGAGATTACACTCGAATACTATCTGTTTACAAAGTGAAAATAAAGAACTCTTCATTATGTTTACTACTTTACAAGTTTGGTTTGAAATATGGCAAGAATTGACGATCGATGAGCGGTTTCGATGAACTGATTGGACCGTCTTGATTCTGACATGACTCTTAAGAAAGGCTGTTTTAGTATAATTTTCCTCTTGTCACAAGAGCGGCAGTTAACAAATGCAGCCATTAGCAGAGGCCCTGCACACCTGCTCTGTGGTACTCCATATTCATACTTTGTCCTACATTATTACTGCTTGTGTGTGTGCTTTTATTTATGAACGTAAATGAAGTAGTTGAGTGGCGAGAGTGAGAGGTGAGGCGGTTCAGGAAGCACTTCCTTCCACGGTGGCTGTAAGGTCCTTAAAGGATGCTAAGTACGCTAATGCCACTTAGCACGGGTATGCACACAAATGATATGACCCTCGCTCACTTGCACCAAGCTGTGGCCACTCTTACAACACAATTACTATAAATTTATTGGTCATTTTCTACGTTTTGTGGAGTTTTTCTTGACATTAAAATTAAATATAAAATATGATTCTATTTTGTATGTGCATTAGAACACTGACTATCAGTCCTACTTATTGACCTACCTACCTACCTACCTATTGGTTTACTTACTTACCTACCCACCTACCTCGGTGAAAATGGTGTCAGGGGATCATTTTTCCTTATGGGGGCCACCTGGTGAGTTTTGGGAAGCAAAATGCACACATTTTCAAGTATCGGTGATGATTTGGGGCATTTTGAGGCCCCCGAAAAAGCCATTCATTTGTCGGAAGAATAATGACGACTACCCAGTGCTCGGACCCTCATCATGTTGTTTCTGTGTTAAGGTTCTGGTGGTGGGCAACCCGGCCAACACCAATTGCCTCATCGCCTCCAAGTCGGCTCCGTCCATCCCCAAGGAGAACTTTTCCTGCCTGACGCGGCTAGACCACAACCGCGCCTCCTCGCAGGTGCGCTAAGGCTAACATCCAAACTGTCTGAGAAGAAGCGTATTCACGGTGGTGTGGCTCCTCCTCCTGCAGGTGGCGCTGCGCTGCGGTGTGTCCTCGGACAAGGTAAAGAATGTCATTATCTGGGGGAACCACTCCTCCACGCAGTACCCGGACGTTCACCACGCCAAGGTCAACGTGCATGGCACCGAGGCAACTGCTTACGACTGCGTCAAGGATGATGCCTGGCTCAGGGGAGCCTTCATTTCGGTGAGCTACGCCTTCACAAAAAGAAAAAAGAAAACTGAATTGCCAAGGATCGGCCAAGTCATGCCAGATGTTGCCTTTCCTTTAAAGATCTTAAAAATGACACGTAATCCTGAAATATGACGTTTTATTTATATTTGAAAATAGCGTTTTACCCTGAAATATGAAATTTGTCCATATTGAATGACACTATTTTTAAATCTGACATTTAAAGAAGAATGGCAATTTATTACTATATCTGAGATTTAACGGTCTTAACAATGACACTCCATGCTTAAATCTTCCATTTAAAGTTTTCAAATTATATTTTTTTTAAAATTTGACTTTCCAAGGTTTTACACATTGTCATTAAATATGACATTCAAAAGACTTGAAATGACAGGTTCGCCTTAAATACTGTATGCCTTTTCAAGGCCTTAAATTGACACTATGCTGAAATTCAACATTTAAACTATGACACTGCTTAAATCTCACATTTAATCTAAAATGGAATTTTACTGGCGGCACGGTGGACGACTGGTTAGAGCGTCAGCCTCACAGTTCTGAGGACCCGGGTTCAATCCCCGGCCCCGCCTGTGTGGAGTTTGCATGTTCTCCCCGTGCCTGCGTGGGTTTTTCTCCGGGCACTCCGGTTTCCTCCCACATCCCAAAAACATGCAGGCTAGGTTAATTGAAGACTCTTAAATTGCCCGTAGGTGTGTATGTGAGTGCGAGTGGTTGTTTGTTTGTATGTGAAACCATATAAAGGTTTCATCGCCTGACCGTGGTATTATATATACACAACAAAATGATGGATAACTTGATTAAAAGTCAAGGATAATATTTAGTTCAACTAATGTTCAAGTTGATGTAAAATGTAAAAGGGGGTTTGAGAGCAAAAAAGAAATGCTTGCAATATATTAACGTTATTTATTACATATTACGATGTGAAATTTTGGTACACCAATTTTTAGCAACAATCATGGACGTTGACGCAAATGATTTGCTTTCGCCGACCATGTAAAATGATGCGGCTGGCTGGGTGTGCCCCCCCGGGCTGCGAGTTTGACATGCCTGCATTTGGGTTTATTATATCCACTTGATACTCTTTTTATCTGAGCGGTGTTGCTTGAGGATTAAAATACATTTTTGTTTTAAACAGTATTTCATTTCATATATTATCAAACTATTAATTGGTGTATTGTGTTAATGTTGTCGACTTGGTCAACTCTGTAGCATCCGAATCCTATAAATGTGTGTCCCCACCACCACAATTTATGTATTTTTTCACTTTCAAATTCATCCTGCGGGCCGGTTTATACCCCCTAGTGTGCCACTTTTGGCCTGTGGGCCGTATGTTTGACATAGCTGTACTATACTATAAAGTATAAAGTATTTACTCATCGTTTGTATATTGTCGCTGTCTGGCGGAATCCGCCACCTCCAATATTAGAACTATTCAGGAAAAACAAAAAAAAGAACAAACTTGCCTGAATTTCCAAACATGACTTTGTTCAAGTCGCTATAAAACATTAAATTGCGATTATATACCATTGCACACTCACACCAACAAAACAGCACCCCAAAATTATGTTCAATCAGTAATTTAACATGCTGAAAAAAAATGACAAATTTATTAGGCTGTCATTGATTCAAATCGTACGAACACGGCACCAACCAGCCGTCCCCGTCAGTCCGCCGCAGTCACATGATGTCACCACTGTAAAAAAATACAAATAAATCAAATATATAGAACTTCATCAAAGCCAAACGCCTGTGTTACATCATCTTCCCAAACTCTTTTTCAAAGGTGAGCAGTCAATCCAACAATGAGCTGACTGAACCCGTTCATATAGGCAAAAATGAATGCATGCACGCGCCTGCCTTCCCTCTATAACGAAGCATTTCAATGAGTTCAACAAAGCAAGCTTACTCAAATGTATCCAACCTCACTATTTTTGCTCATTGTCTTAAAAAAAAAACAAATATATAAAAAACACCCAGACTTTCAATATTGGTGACGATTACGGCATAGAACACGTACTTCAATAAGGAAACGTGCTCGTCTTCTGTCACTGACATCGGTAGGCTCACGCAGGTTTTCGACCTAAATGTGGGCCAGCCAAAATCTAATAGGAAATCAGATGTCATCAG
This sequence comes from Phyllopteryx taeniolatus, assembly GCF_024500385.1. Classification (NCBI taxonomy): domain Eukaryota; kingdom Metazoa; phylum Chordata; class Actinopteri; order Syngnathiformes; family Syngnathidae; genus Phyllopteryx; species Phyllopteryx taeniolatus. The sequence goes on from NC_084505.1 coordinate 18,497,828, forward strand.
AAAACAAGCCTAAAATTACAACCGAGTCTATTTTGGGGTGAATTATTTTGTGTAGACATCGTTTTTAAGTCCAGAACTGTGGAATAACTGCCAATGTTCACTGCATTAGAGAGGTCAAAAAAGCAAAAAGAGGTTTTCTCACCTTGTTGTTGTTATTGTTGTTGTGGCGATGTAGACGGTGCAGCAGCGTGGCGCCGCTGTCATCAAGGCCAGGAAGCTGTCCAGCGCCATGTCTGCCGCCAAGGCCATCTGCGACCACATGAGGGACATCTGGTTTGGCACCAAGGAGGTCTTAGCGTGCTTTTCTAACTCTAACCATATCGCTTCTTCTTTTTGTTAATGATGTTACTATTTTTGTGTTCAGGGTGAGTTTGTGTCGATGGGCGTGCATGCAGGAGGAAACTCTTACGGCATCCCTGAAGACCTCATCTACTCCTTCCCCGTCCAGATCAAAGTCAGTACAAAAACAAAGTTATTCCATATAGTACAAAACCAAAGTTATTACATATGTTCGAGACTCCTGCTATATAGCGAAAGCATATCTATTTTTTTGCTGTATGAATGGTTTTATCCCTCCCACATGCTTAAACTTACTAAAACATACTTAAATTTATTGAAACACACTTTTTAAAAGTACTTCTTAGCGGCTGTTCTCACTCGCTCAAGAAATCAGACTGTTATAGAACATCCATTTAAGGAAAGCGACTGTCACTCACACAGTTTTCGAAATAAGACACAAAACGTGCTTGCTTCAAGCTGTTTATTTGTATATATTTTATTATTTACACTCAGTGGACCCCCGCTTTTCGTGAGGGCTAGGGACCGCGAATAGCGAAAATCCACTAGTAATTTTTTTTTAACCCCAGCAATTCTTGAATAAGTAGGGATAAACTGCAAATAAGCATTTTCGGGATTGGTTCCCTCCCTCCAAAAAAAGAGAAAATTAAAATTGGCTTTTTTTTTTTTTTAATTGAAGAAAAAAAATCTGCAAATAGGTGAATCTGCAGGTGCCAAACTGAGAGTATGCGGGAGTCCACTGTATGAAGAAAAACACCATCCTTGGGGACATGGAGCAGTAACGCATACAGAGCATACAACAAAACTCACAGGCATATATTCTCTCTACTCAGATTTGTAATGGCCTAAATGAAACGCCTCAATTAACTCATTCCATGACACCAAAATGCCACAAGATGACAGAAAAGCACAACTTTTGTCAAAATGAAGCTCCTCAATTCACTCCAACATAGTTCCTAGGCACCAATATGCCTCCGAATGGCACCAAAGTAAAGCACAAAAACTTTTTTGTTTTTCAGCAAATAACGGAGGATATGTTCCCCCCACCCCCAAATTTATGAATGTGCGAATGCCAAACTGCGAATATGCAGGGCTTCACTGTATTCCACATTGTGTGTAGTGAGTTTTAACTCATTCACTGCCAGTCCTTCATGTTAACATGGATATTTGAATTCAACAGCCATAAATGGCAGTGAATTTGTGTTTCACTTTTTTTAATTGAACTACTGAAATACTTTTCTACATTATTCTGGTTTATTGAGATGCACATGTATGTTTATTCTATATGTATACTTTATACAATTACAGCCAAGCAGATGTTTCATAAGCAAAAAATGTTTTACTTTAAAGTGGGTCATTTTGACCAAAAGCTGATGAACTTGTGATACGTTTTCCAGAACCAGACCTGGAAGGTGGTGCACGGTCTCAGCATCAACGACTTCTCCCGGGCCAAGATGGACGCCACAGCGGCCGAGCTGGTGGAGGAGCGAGACACTGCCCTGGACTTCCTGTCCCAGTGACTGGCACCGTTGGCCCCTGCACACCACTGCCGCTCTCGGCTATGAAGACCAAGCCCGCGTGTCCCCTCCCACCTACACTATGTGTGTGTGTGTACGAATGTCTATACATGTAGGTTGTGTGTGATGTCCTCAGACCTTTCAAAACTGTAAATCATCCCAACGTGGTGTTGATAGAAGCACTCAGAAGCAACAAAACAATAATAAAACCATCAAACTTAACCACAGAACACTTTTAATTGTGATGTTGTTTTACAGCTTAAAGTGAGACACAAAAAGTCCCCCCCCCCCCCCCCCCCCCCCCAAGACATTTAAAATGGAAACTAATGGGGAGGATATCAGAACTACAAGTTTAACTATGTGTACTCATGGGAGTCAAACTTTCACTTTTTATCAAAACATAACGATAAATGTTTTTTTTGTTTTTTAAAGAAAGGACTGGCAAGAGACTACTTGTGATTGACAGGTAAGGCGAACCAATTAGCACTGATGCTCACGTACTGATTATATTTTTTAAAGACATTTAAAACGTAAAAATTGGCAGTTTGTACAACACTTAAAGATAACTGTTTACATTCCTCATGGGATACAAATTTTCTCTTTATCGAAGCAGTTAATGATTACTGTGAATGTGTTTTCTTTTACCGCTTTAACTATTCACAAAATATATTTAAAAACATGTTTTCAAGACATTTAAACAGGCAGACAGTAAAAGGAATCTTTACTCTTTAGACAAGTGAAACATCCGGCAAGGGATGACTGACGGGTGAGCATAACCAATCAGCGCTGCTGAGACTGACTTCCGTGGGGGCGGGGTCGTCCCCGAGCGATTATCTGAGCTAGCTCCCACCTGGAAGCTGTTATCAAGGCCACGTTTGGCCCCTTAAAGTCAACTTTTGCTTCGCTCAAGTGAGCTTTGGGAAACGAAAGAGCGGCGGGTTGCTTTCGGGAGACTGACTCGCTTCTACTTTGACCCAAGTCTTGAGGTGAGCAACTCCCTAAGGTGTTTGATGCGCGTCACCACTGAAAAGCCCCATTCAAAAAGTAAACAGTCAAGTATTACACTAACAAAAGGCAACGTGTACAAAAATGACTGAACAATTATGAATAATAAGACGTGGAAATTTGTAAATGTTTCAAACTTTCGTAATGGGCAAAATTGAGCGAAACGGTGTAAAAGCAGTGGAAATATGATTTAAAAGTATTTTATGTCTTTTGAAGTTAATGTAGAAAATGTTGATACTGTACCGCAATTGGTCAGTGCTTGAACGATGACATTTTGAGGCCTGACAAAATGTCAGCCATTTAGAGCTCACGTTACAACATATGTTTAAAGTCTTTTTTTTTTTTCCAAAGTCAAAACAAATAAATAAAAAAACTACAAGTACTGAGTAACTGTGAGTAACTTCTGATTTATTTTTTTAAATAGCGCGTGAATGTCAAATAGACACAGCTATGAAATACGAATACAGTATGCAAATTAAAATCTGCTCTAACAATATTTTTTTAAATAAAATAACAAATGAGGGCAAATTCAGCCAAAAGAAGTCTTAAATGAATTTTTTTTCAACACACGTGAAACAGCACAATAGGCTCACCACGCAGAGATTATTAATGATAGAATTATATATCATTTGATTAAATTGCACTTCGATCGGTGTATTAACCAGACTTTACATCCCATCCGATTGGCCTGATCGGTATCAACCGATAATTAGCATTTTATGCTGATCGGCTTTAATGTCATAATTCGCTGATACGATCAATGACATCATTGCTCGGCTCCGCAAAAGACATTAAGTCAGCATCGCCATCGTGTACAGTATTCATTCAGCTTCCGTTCCGCTTAATCCTCACAAGGGTCGCGGGTCCGCTGGAGCCTATCACAGCTGTCTTCGGGCGAGAAGCGGGGTACACCCTGAGCTGGTTGCCAGCCAATCGCGGGGCACATATAAACAAACAACCATTCACACTCACATTCACACCTACGGGCAATTTAAGAGTCTTCAATTAACCTAGCCTGCATGTTTTTGGGATGTGGGAGGAAACCGGAGTGCCCGGAGAAAACCGGGCACAGTTTCGGTGGGTGTAAAGTAATTGAATTACAATAAAGTAATTCAACTAAAGTAGGTTAGCTCCCATTATTTCTGTCATGTTGTAATGTTGGTTTGACCTGACTGATTAGAATACATGACCTGACTAAAGCAGTGATTTCCAATCTTTATGGAGGCATATTTTACAATTGAAAAATCTCTCGGCACACCAACAAACAAAAATGTCACAAAAAGTAGATGCATAGCAATTACTATATGTACTGTGCCATCTCATGAAAAAACATTTATTCGTTCTGTCTGTCACTATGCCTCACTGGCATAAATAGAGGAACAAAGAAAGATACCCTATTTCTTATCAATGAATAATCTTTTTGAGCAGTTAATTAAAATTTGATAATTTCCCACAGCACCCGTGAAGATTGCTCATGGCAGACTAATGTGCCATGGCACACTGGTTGGGAATCACTGGACTAGTGAATGAATACTTTAAGATACTCGGTACACAGTATATACAGTAAATTAACAAGTCATTTAAAGAGACACATTGCTCCATCTTGTGATCGGATCGGTGATCAGTGATGGTTTTTTTTACACTCGCTGATAGGCCCCAAAAATCCTGATCGTGTAAAGCCTTGATTAACCCACATTTTGAGTTCTGCCAATTTATACCTTTAATCTTCAGTGCTGTGCCTTTTCTGCCTGCTCCTTTTGAACTTCCGAGTGGACTTTTGTAGGCTAAAATGTTGAGCTTTTGAGGCAGACACAGAAGGACAGCCCATGACATAGCTGTTCTTTATACTTCTCCATTTCGATGCCAATTATCCTCACTAGGTGAGCCGGAGCCCCTGCAAGGTCAGTCAGTATAGATTTGCTCCCGTGTGGGGTTGTCCAGAGACTGTGTGCGGTGATGTGACTGCCTGGCTCCGTTTGATTGGTCAAACGGAGTCAAACGTCACTAGTTCTGTTGGATTGGAGAAACAGAGTCATGTGACAAAAGTCTCTCTGACGAACCAAAATAGCCTGAGCAAGCAATAATAAAAACATACCTGTAGATATTAAATAAAAGTAGCGCGCAGAATGTAGCTCAATGTAATAGAGTAAATTCTTCTTAAAATATTTGAGTCAAAGTTAAATGCATGTTGCAATAAAACTACTCTGAGAAGTATAATTTATCTTATAAGTTACACGAGTATATGTAACGGCTTAAATGTTACTCCCCAGCTCTAATAAGTCGTCATTATAAATCAAGGGCAATCATCATACTTCTCACTTTGCACTAATTGCAGCAACATCATTTTTTTTTCTTTTCAGATTTACATTTCTTTTAATCCCTTTTCAACACTGTTTTTTGTTTTGTTTGTATTTTTGTTGGTTGCCCTATAAATAATTAATAGGGGTATACACAGTATCTGTGTGAATAATGCTGCTTTAGCAATTTAATTTCCCTCATGGGATGACTAAAATCCTTTAATACTGTACCTCATCTTATTAGTTATTTGGCATCCTCAGCAGGAATATAAATACAAATGAGTATTTTCTCTTGCTATATGTGATGGGCTGGCAATCAGGCTTGTGGGCGGGGCTGTCAATCAATCTTCAAAAGAGCTTTGCAGTGTGACTTCACTGTCACTCACTTTTTGCCTGGCAGTGTGTGTGTGAGTGTCAAGATTCAAGAGAGCGGCGTCACGCCATGTCTACTCTCACGGTGGCCGGTGAGTTTTTCATCACTTTGGTGTTAGCATGGTTGTTAGACTAAACAACGGAACGGTCAACCTTGGCTCGTTTGCCAATTGCCAGTGGGGAAAATGCCTACTGGAAAACATAACTAAAACTATTGGCTGAAAAGGCACCTATTTATAACCAAGCAAATAGAAATACAACAAACTGTACAATCAATGTGTTCTAGTTAAATATTTACCAAATATTTAAACAAGGGTGGGACTCGATTATTTTTTCAAAATCTAATTAGAGGCTTTAATTGATTAATCTCAATCACATTTTAGTCTGTACTAAAAAGCAAATGTTTTTATTCAAATTGATTTTAGTGGACAATTGAATCAAATAATTTACACAGACAGGAATGTTGTTAACGGAGAAATGCATTTAATTGCATTTTATTACAAAACAGTAAAACAAATAGAAAATATCCCTAGCCAAACTTAAACAGAAAGAAAGTTAAAGTGCCATTTGTAGGACAGTTTTCTTTTTTCAGAACAGTATTGCCTTTAAATGATTTCTGTGTGGCAGTTTGAACAGTTGGATCAAATGTTGCTGCCTAGGCAGACAGCTGTCATCTTAAAGTAGAATTAGAAAACATCATGCGTTTCTGAAGTTCAATTCAAAAGCCCATATACATTCAGTACAGAGTAAACTTTTTTTGGGATGTTCTTTGTTATTATTTTGATGGTTTAACTTACAGCTAACGAAAATCCACATTTGACCATTCCTAAGAAATTACAATGTTATATAAGAAACAATCAAAATGATTTTAATCTGGGAATGAGGTTGGAATTTGCCTTTTTCTTTTGTTGAATGAATCTGCATAAATTATAAGTTTCACTTTTGGAATTGCTGAAATACAATTAACTCTCCTACAGTATTCTAATTTGTTGTTGTGCAATTGTATGCAAGCACATTTTTTGTGTTCACTGCGACAAGCTTTGCAGACACAGACTTGATACACCAGAGTGGTGGCGTTAGGAGACGGCTAAGCAACGTGCAATAGGTGGGGCATTGTTAACATGAAATGTAATGCATGTACAGTACTTTGAAAATAAATAAATAGCAAAAAAAAAAACCCACGTACCTATGAAGTTCCCCCGTCGTGATTGTACGGCATCGTGAGCAACCCATTGCACCACAATGTGCACGAATCCTTGTTTGCTTTTCCTGCCGTTCACAAACATGGAATGCACTGACACTTTGTCCGCCTCCCCGCACCCAGCTTTGCCATAGGCGCCATAGGCGAGCAGCTCAAACAATTTGCACAAAGCCACACTTAAGGCTTCCATCGGGTAAGTTTTTAACGAAATTTGCCTCCCATCAGTCCTAGCAACGGTGTTTCATCCAATTGCTCCATTTTTAGTATCTGACTAAGCTGAGCTCTGACGTGTGCGTCATTATAATTGGTGTACCAGGAAATCGTGCACTTACAAAATGCAATTAAAATGTGTTCATCTTTTTGTAACTATTTGTTTGTAATTAATCGTTATCAACGCATTCAAGTCCCGTCACTATCAAGAATTAAAAAAAAAAATTAATTTACTTGTTTTGAACCACTGCTAATTTATAGCCATATAAAAAAGGTATAAATGTTAAGGTACCTTTATTCGAAGAAGAAAAAAAAAAAAAATGTTTTTTTTTTCTAAATGCATTGCCAAGGTATCGAATCAGGACTTGGTATCGGCAGGTACTACCACTGCCGCAAAAGTCTTAACACTCAGTTCAACACAATTCCTTGAACCCTATCACTACTTTCCTATGAGCCAGCACTTTGGCGGTGTCTTGTGGCAGCATAGGACATTGCAGAAGGAGCACAAAAATATTCCGATAGCTGTGAATAGGTGAGATCTTCAGCAAATAACTGAAGTTAGGAGTTAAGGGGGGGGGGGGAAATGCATAGAGACCTTGTATTAAAAAAAAATAAAGTTTAGTTTCACCCCTTAAATACATTTAAACTAATTAACACACTTTTTAAAAAGTCTTCCTCAAGTCCTTTTCTCATTGAAAAATGGGAGACTATCGTCTAACATCAGTTTGAGGACACGAAAAAGGGAGAAAACATGCTTGTACAGTTCTTCAAAAATAAGAGGCTCAGCATGCTTGCATCAGGCTGTTTATTGGTCACTTCCAATTGAAGTTCACCATAAACCTAACACAGAAAAAAGACAAACGCTATATCTAAACACCAATATGTTAAAAAACATTCAACAAAAGTCTGCTGCTTAATGCCTTAGACAGGGTAATGGAAATCAGCATCGATGTTAATGGTAATTACAAACCTTTGACCAATTGCTACTTTAACACGGACTGCAGCAACACACAAACGAAGCACGCAGGAATCCTCACAGGTATATATTCTATCTGCAACATGGCAACAAACACTTTTACTGGAGCGTAGTTGGGGACCTTCTCTGAGTCTTCTTCTTCTTGCTCGACAGCTCTTCCGGTAGAGATATCAGTGGTGCCTGGCATGTTGTGGCACAACGTGGTACTACATTGACGGACCAGCTCTGAATTCCAACTTGCCTGTATACTGTAAAAACAAAAATTATCACTGAATTTGTGATACAACGAACCACGATATAGTCGCGGTTCCCTGTACAGCAATTTCCGAGCATCGCACAAACGCACCACGTGGCGTGGATGTTGTCGGGGTGTATTGAGTGCTCAGACTCGTGCACATCTTGTGTGCAGACCTCAGCGCTGGAGCCATGACAGAGTTCCAGGTGAAGCTTCGGAAGCAGCACGAGGAGTCCATGTGCTCCGAGCTGGACGAGCTCCTCGCCACCGCAGGCGACGCCCATGCACAGGTCAGAATAAAGGACTGTTCAAAGTTCACACCAAAATCAGCAGCGGGACGTTCGGAAGTCGCAGTTGGCGTAAGAAAAATAATTGCTACTTTACAGGAGTGTATTTGAAGAATAATGCTGGTCAGAAACTAAACTTGCGCAGTATATAAACCGCTTACATAGCTTATCTTAAATGTTTTAAAAATTGGAGGCCAAAACCATCTGAATTCAATACAATTCAGTATCGTTCAAGTTACATCATAGAACTGCTTGACATGAAAACAAAAAAAGAAAAACAAAAAGGAACAAAACAAAAACATTTAAATAAAAATGAAGTTTTTCAGCATTGCCCATCTAGTGTATGTAGGAAAAAAAAATCTGTGGTACAAACTTGCCTGGACATCGCCAAAACAACCCTCAAATATAAGCTTCAAACCAAAATGGCTGACTTCCTGTGCTTTCTTGATTTGTTTTGCTTTCAGAGTTGCAAGAATGACTTTGACGGCTTTAAGAGGCTCTTCCACAGGTTTCTACAGGTCAAAGGTCCTGCAGTGGACTGGGCCAAAATCAGCCGCCCGCCTGAGGACACTGTGAGTACCCACAACACTACCGCTCACACATTACCGGGACCCCCCAAACACCACCGTCTGTTTTATTAGTTTTTTTATCCAAGATATTTTTTATTGGACTACATTACAAGGTTCATTATTCTTAGAAATACAATGAAAAGGTAATCGTTCTTAAAAAAGGATGTACTTGCATTATTATGCTGTAATATAATTATATCAGTGACATAAAAAAAAAACAAAAAAAACCATACTATTGTTTGTCGTGATAGTTTTTGGGAAAACATATCGTCCTAAAAGATTTGCTATCGTGATGGGCCTAAACACATGGATGCAATGGATAACACAAAAATATTGTACAAGCAGTATCAAAAAGAAGAGTAACAATTGTAATAATGGCGCCATGTTGTTTGTGGTTCAGTGAAATCAAACGTTCATCAAATGTTCTCTCAAGATGTTGTTGACCGATATGAAGTGGTCGCAGTTTTTCCGCTGTAGTTGTTCCAGTGACGTTTATTTCCGTTTGTTGTGCGGTGGGCCTTGGTGTCCTCTTGCACTCTTGGTGGTCAAGAAAGAGCGCACTGTCCCTTTCAATGGACGTGTGCATGCGTACACGTTCCTGGAATAGCAGCGTTGCCAATAAAGGGCAGCGCCAGGAATAGTCGACAGCGGACACTTGTGTTCGGGTGGCGAGTAGGGGACCTTTGGACATCTGCTAGACTTTGCACGGCACCCGCGTTGAAATGTGCTTCAGGGTCAGGACACAACATGGCGGCGGTCCACGTTGTGTTCTCATCCTTGTTAATGCCACCCGCCTGACCTTGAGTCCAGTAGCAGCGTGCGCTGACGGCTACGTCTCACTGTTTTTGTCCTGTAACTTGGGCCCATTTTGCAGATTGTTTGGAGTATAGCCCCCCGTTATGTGAAAACCCCATCATATAGAAATCATATCCATCCAAATTCTGTACCGCTTACCCTCGCTGGGGTTGCAATCTTCGGGTGAGAGGCGGGGTACACCCAGAAGTGGTCGCCAGCCAATCGCAGGGCACGTAGAAACAAACAACCATTCCCACTCACACCTACGGGCAATTTAGAGTCTTCAATCAATCTACCATGCATGTTTTTGGGATGTGGGAAGAAACCGGAGCACCCGGAGAAAACCCACGCAGGCACGGGGAGAACATGTAAGCTCCACAGTGGTGGGGCCGGGATTTGAACCCAGTTCTCAGAACTGTGAGGCGGATGTGCTAACCGGTCGGCCGACGACCAATAACGTTTTGCTTCTCCAAGCCAATACAGAGAACCAATATGATTTTCTTAATGGTTTACATCAGGTGTCTTGAACAATTTCAAGGCCAAGGATCCTCGAATGCAAAGCTGGAGCGGGGACCCCCTACGTCTGTATATTACATATAATTGTGTTTTTTCTTAAACTGGTCCTAGAGGGCCGTGAAAAAGTATTGGCCCCCCCTTCTCAAATTCTGACATTGAATGTTTAAAATCATCTAACACGGTCTGTCAATATCAGACAAAGATGAAGTTGAAATGTTGTTTTTAAATTGTGATTCAATTTATTAAGGAACAAAGATATTCAAAGTGACCTGGCCCTGTGTGAAAAAGTGAATGGCCCCCTAAAAATCACAACTGGTTGGGCCATCCTCAGCAGCAACATTTGAAGTCAAGCGTTTTCGATAACTGACAATGAGGCTTTGACATTCGTGCGGAGCTATTTTGGCCCACTCGGAATTGTTTGAATTCAGCACAAATTTAGGGGGCGTTCGAGCATGGAAGGTCTTTTTCAAGTCATGCCGCCAAGAGGACAAAGTCGATTCCAGGTGGGATTCCCAGGGCCACAACGAAGTACAGCGGTGTGAAAAAGTGTTTGCCCCCTTATTTTTTTGGCATGTTTGTCACACTTCATTGTTTCCCATCCTCAAATGAATTTAGATACGAGTCGGAGACGGCACAAGTAAACGCAAAATGCAGTTTTTAAATGAAGCTTTTTATTATGACGCGAGAGAGAAAAATCCAAACCTCCACGGCAGCGGCAGGGTCGCCGTACATGCCGAAGACACAAAATGGCGCCCTGCCCGCTGCCTTGGCAGAGACATAGAAGAAAACAAACACCTTACTGGCGAGCTGCGGCGGTCGCCTCGACGACCCGCGTGACCGAAAGCGTGCGTGATGTTGTGTTGCGGAGATCGTGGCGTACGAGGAGCTCCGGGCCGAGCACCCGCTGCGGGATGTGGCGTCGTGCCTCAACAGGCTGGCGGTGGTCAAGCTGAATGGCGGCCTGGGCACCGGCATGGGATGCAAAGGCCCCAAGAGTCTCATCAGCGTACGCAACGAAAACACCTTCCTCGACCTCACCGTCAAGCAGATAGAGGTAACCACGGCAACTACGCCTACGCGCCGCCCTCACTTCGACACCTCTTTTTCTGGTTCCTCCTCATTCCTTTCCGTCTTTCCCCTCTACTTCTTCCTCCTCCTCCTCTTGCTTTATTTGATTATGTATTCATCGTTATACCTCTCCTCCTGTGTCCTGTCTTTTCTACTTCCTCTTTCCGTACTTCTCTTTTACTTGTTCCTATTCTGTTTCTTCCTTTTTCTCTTCCTTTTTGTTTATCTGTTGCTTTTTCATTGATTTCTTCTGTCTTCCTTGTCTATGTCCTCCACGCCCCCTTCTTCCTCCTCCCCTTCTTCTTGCTCCTCCTATCTTTCCCTTCAATTGTCATGTTTCTTTTCAACCTTTCTTTTGCTTCCTGTCTCTTCCCCTTTCTATTCTTTCTTCCTTTTTCACTTGAACATTTGTCCTTTTTCCATATTCTCCCCCTTATTTTGTCTTCCCCCTTTTCAACTCTCCCCCTCGGTCTCGTGTGCGTATGTTCAGCATTTGAACAAGACATACGATGCTGACGTTCCTCTGCTCTTGATGAATTCCTTCAACACGGACCAAGAAACCAAGAAGATTCTTCAGAAGTACAAACATCACCGACTGAAGATACACACCTTTAACCAGAGCAGGTATACACACGCACAGAGCGAGTACACACACTACACGACATACGCACTTCCAACCAGAGCAGGTACACTAATGCACGCATTCATAATAAACAACATACACACTTTTAACCCCGGAGCAGGTATGCCTATGCGCACGCACACCTTCAAACACAACAGACGCACAAGCACACGACTTGACGCTGAACAGGTGTTGTGTGTGTGCGTGCGTGGGGATGGAGGTACCCACGTATCAACAAGGAGTCCCTGCTTCCCATCGCCAAGAGTTTGCACGTGAGCGCGGACGGCACGGCAGAGGCGTGGTACCCTCCGGGTCACGGCGACATCTACGCCAGCTTAGCCAACTCGGGCCTGCTGGACCACCTCCTGGGCGAGGGCAAGGAGTACGTGTTCGTGTCCAACATCGACAACCTGGGCGCCACCGTCGACCTTCACATCCTCCGCAGGCTCATCAACCAATCGCCAGACAGGCGCTGCGAGTTCATCATGGAGGTCACCGACAAGACACGCGCCGACGTCAAGGTGCGCCACACGTGTGTGTGTGTGTGTGTGTGTGTGTGTGTGTGTGTGCGTGTACTTTCTCTGTTTGAGGGTATATGCTTTAGTGCGCATGAGAGTTGGTGTGAGTGTTGTCCGACTGACCCATGTGGGACTTAAGGGCGGCACGCTGATCCAATACGAGGACCACTTGAGGCTGCTGGAGATCGCTCAGGTTCCCAAAGACCACGTGGACGAGTTCAAGTCGGTCACCGAGTTCAAGATTTTCAACACCAACAACTTGTGGATCTCGCTAAGCGCCGTCAAGAGGCTGCTCGACAACAATGCCATTGACTTGGACGTCATCGTCAACCGCAAGGTGACGCGCGCGTACGCATCACGCCGACGTTTCACTTCCCGCTCCGGTCTGTGATGTCACTTCCTGGTGCCGTGCGTGTGTTTGTGCCTGCGTGCGCAGACGCTGGAGGGCGGTCTGAACGTGATCCAGCTAGAGACGGCGGTGGGCGCAGCCATCAAGAGTTTCCGTAACGCTATGGGCGTCAATGTGCCGCGTTCTCGCTTCCTGCCCGTCAAGACGTCCGCGGACCTGCTGCTGGTCATGTCCAACCTGTACAGCCTGGACGCAGGTTCGCTTACCATGAGCCAAAAACGGGAGTTCCCCACCACACCGCATGTCAAGCTGGGCAGCTGCTTCGCCAAGGTTGGCCCTTTTTGGAGTTGTTATGACACTAGCCAATATTTTTGGAATGATCTTTTTCTATCGAATAAATATAAATAAATAAATAAAAATAAAAACATTTTCCATTAAAGTGTATTGCAAAATCACCCCCCCCCCCCCCGATTACTGTTTATTTACTGATTATTGTTTATTATTTGCTATTTTTTTTAATGATGAAACAAAACCAATTAAGTAAAAAGCTATCAGGCGAGAGGGAGTCATGTTGTACTCGCAAACCTTTTTGCAAGCGACGACGATTTTTTTAGCTATTGATTCATGCACACTTGGAAGTCATTTAAATGTCATTCTTACTACAGCTGCAAAGAACCATTATTTTTCGAATAGATTTAACGGAGTGTTTTCCAGAAATTATTATTCCGTTCCTAGTTTGAGTTGTAACAGAAAAAAGGCAAAAAAGTAAAAGCAGTTGTTTGCAAATGTCTTGTTTTTTGGTGAAACACAAAGATCCGCTTTCACCAAAGACTACAGAAACGGGAGTATTTACTGTTAAGAAGCTGAAATCAGAAAATTTGGACAAAGTTAAACGAGGTCTCTAAACAATTAATCAATTATCAAAATAGTTGTCGAGGAATTTCATAATCGATTAGTTGTCGATTCATCGATCGTTTAAGGCGTAGTTGTTAGCATGCTAGGATATGCAGCAATGTTAATATTTCTAGTTAGTGTTCAAACGCATACAGACGCACTAACTGCTTTGATGACGGCAACTGCGACGATCGGATTCAAACTTACTTGCATTCATTCCCATTAGCAACATGCAGTTTCAACGCTACGCTAACATTGTGTCAGGTTCAAGAGTTCCTGTCCCGCTTCGACAGCATCCCAGACATGCTGGAGTTAGACAACCTCACTGTGGCGGGAGACGTCACCTTCGGGAAGAACGTCTCACTCAAGGTACGTGGAACTTTTATTTATCAATTATTATTATATTTTGACTGTGCATACACACACACACAGTAACATCAAAATGTGTACATTTTATTGAGATTTTTTTTCAATTGATGTTCATGCTGTGGCTAAAAAAAAAACCTTTGAAGCCTTTGAAGTTGGTAATAGTGAAAAATGAAGAGAAACAGCCAATGATTTGAGTCAATTCTTTTCCAGAATGAGATTGCTTAAAGAGGAGGATGCTATTCATGTGGCACAGCTTGAAGCCTGGCTCAAGTTGGAGGCCCAAAAAACAAAACAAAGAAATGAGGCCAATTTTATTTTCATCTTAAATTTGTACCTCAACATGTATTTGAGCGGTGTAAATGCGTTATTCTTCGTGAAGATTTATTATTACTATAATTATTTTTTTTGCCTTATTGGACTGTTTAGAAGTCTTCCAGATTGCTTAATTTATGTTAAAATTAAAAAGAATTCTCTGCGGGGGCTCAGGGAATCCCCCCAGACCGCCCCAAAAGTTATTTTTTTGGGGGGGGGGGGGGGAGGTGTGTCACCTTTTTCATGCCTTTGGTGTTTGCATGTCTGCTGTATAAATAACCGTATATAGTTTATAGCAGTGATTCTCAGTGTGCTTCGAAGCCGCCCTCTACTGCTACATGAACGAATCGACTTAAATGTTCAAACTGTGCATGTCACTTTTTTAAATCCAGTTACAGTTGTATTTTTAAGTACAATATATGTATATATGCATTACAGTTTGTTTCCAAACATGTACGAACCATTTCCCTTTTACAAAGTGAACACTTTGTAAATGAATCATTTAAGTGCAGTTTTTTGGTTTCCTATATTCATGCTTTTTAAGCTGTTTAAACTTTGTATAATGTTACAGTGGCTTCCAATAATATTAAATATACTTTTTAGGAATAAAACCTTGTTTTTCATGAACACTTGGGCCTACTAACCTACTGTAATGTAATGTTGGTCATTATAAAGCAAGCATTTTTTGGAAGTGGTACTTGGTGGTCAAAAGTTTGAGAAACACTGGTTTACAGTTTTATACCCTCCACTAAAATGTTTAACCAAATCATATCATTTCATCGAACCAAAGTCTGCAACCGTAATGCTAACATATAATAAAATGCCACTGACAAGCTAACACAAAAAAAGTAGCGATGTTGTGGTAATTGTAAACCTTTGGACAACTGACATCCAAACTCGATGATGTATGTAGGCATTTGTGTCGGCAGGGAACGGTGATCATCATCGCCAACCACGGCGATCGTATCGACATCCCCGCCGGAGCCATGCTGCAGAACAAGATCGTGTCAGGAAACCTGCGCATCCTGGACCACTAAAAGCAGACGGCAACAAAAACTACACAAAGAAACCAAAAGTGCACTCTGTGACAAAGCAAAAAGCACTTTACAATGAATCTTTCAAGCCATTTTAGGTCAAAGGTCACCAAACAAGAAGTTAACTGCCCACAACTGCTTGTCTTTGAGGTCAACAAATAAAGTCTTTAATAGTCTGCCTTTAGACGACCTAAACTGACCATTGAAAAGTTCCCAGGTGTCTTATAAAAGCTTTCGGACATACAGCGGGCCCTCGTCCCCTTCGAATAGAAGAAATCTGCGCATCATTGACACCCATTATAATTGCATTGAAATCAAAAAAAAAGCTGGACCCCAAAAATTCTTTCAGCAGGATATCCCTTCAATAACTGTTTTCCACAAAAAAACTAAGAGTTTGGTTCACACCCCCCCCCCCCAAAAAAAAAGAGATTGGGGGGTGGGGAATCTGTGAATAGGTGAATATAAAGGAGTCCACTGTACTATGAAACAGCAAAACATGTACGAACAGGAGACATTGAAGTGCAGAACTGCCAAATGCAAAACCACTAAACGCGGAAGCGTGAAACTGCAAAACGTGGTGACGTGTGAAATCAGAATGACAAAACGTATTAAAAGAAAAACAAACAAAATAACAACGGTATACCAACAAAACGCATATAATGCAACATCATGATTTGGTAAACTATGGAACGGAACGTATTCATGAAATCTATAACAAAACGCATATAACAAAAGGCGTACAAAACATAAAATGCATATAATGACATAACCAGTTAGTCAAAAATTATTATATGTATAACCAATTGGTAATGGCGGCACGCTGGACGACTGGTTAGAACATCTGCCTCACAGTTCTGAGGACCCGGGTTCAATCCCCGGCCCCGCCTGTGTGGAGTTTGCATGTTCTCGCCGTGCCTGCGTGGGTTTTCTCCGGGCATTCCGGTTTCCTCCCACATCCCAAATAAGCATGCATGGTAGGTTGAAGACTCGAAATAGCCCTTAGGTATGAATGTGCGCGCGAATGGTTGTTTGTTTCTATGTGCCCTGCGATTGGCTGGCGACCAGTTCAGGGTGTACCCCGCCCCCCCGCCCGAAGATAGCTGGGATAGGCTCCAGCACGCCTGTGACCCTACTGAGGATAAGCGGGACAGAAAATGGATGGATGGATGGATGGACGAATTGGTAATATAAATTGTATAATGACAAAACGCATATTATGGGGAAACAAATTGGCAAAATGATGAAACAACGGTGAAACGTGTAAAAAAAACAAAACAAAATGTATAACGGAACAATGACAAAATCCATTATAACGAAACACGACGATTTGCTAAAACAAAATGCATATCGAGACGAAATTGGAAAAATGACGCAACATGAAAATTCCAAGTGTGAAACGTAAGATGACAAAAATCTCTAAATGTAAACACAGCTAAACATGTAATGTGAGGATAAAGAATGACAGCACACACAAAACCCACTTTTTCTTGAAATCGCTGTTTTAGTGGGATAGTATCGTATCATCCAGATGCAGGGTGTTTTGGGTTGCCACGGTTACCAGGGCCACAGCAATGAAGCGAGAGCTACTCCATGTTGCCAACTTACCTGCCTTTTCCACCCATTTTCCCCAAAAGGTGACACGCAACAAACGCAGGCACTTTGTGGTGTTATTGGAGACAGTACCTCTAGAGTTCACGACTTCACGTCATCACAAGTTGGACCAAATTTATAGAGTAACTTTTATTTGTATTTTTTTTTTTTAAATAGCTAGTAGCTCCATTTATTAGGTCAGAGGCATCAAGGATATTTCTCAAAGACATCACACAAGAAGCACTTGGAAATGACAACTCCGTTCTTGATTATTCATGTCAGCTTGGAAGCCACACGCACACTCAGTCTCTCTCACGAACATTCACAGTCACACACACAAGGTCACAGTTAGTCTCAGATGTGCACACATATACTCACTGTCACTCTCTCACACCCTCAATCTCACGGAGTCATTTTCATATAATTTGATCAAGAACAGTGTAAACATGCCCCAGTGAATTTGCTTTTGAAAAATCATTATCAGTAGCGTATTTGCAGTTATCCATCAAAAGGTCAATTATCCATCCATCCATTTTCTGAGCCGCTTCTCCTCACGAGGGTCGCGGGCGTGCTGGAGCCTATCCCAGCTAACATCGGGCAGGAGGCGGGGTACACCCCGAACTGGTTGCCAGCCAATCACAGGGCACATAGAAACAAACAGCCATTCGCACTCACATTCACACCTACGGGCAATTTAGAGTTGTCAATGAACCTACCATTTCGTTTTCTGAAGAT
The DNA here is from genome assembly GCF_024500385.1 of Phyllopteryx taeniolatus. Lineage (NCBI taxonomy): Eukaryota > Metazoa > Chordata > Actinopteri > Syngnathiformes > Syngnathidae > Phyllopteryx > Phyllopteryx taeniolatus. Next base: position 18,515,596 of record NC_084505.1, read on the forward strand.
GCGAATGACATTTTTGGATACATCAGATTTTTCTCATATTGCTTAATTAGCCTTTTCCATTAAAACTTAACACAAATGTATCTTAGTTTCTTCAGGGTTCCTTTTTTTTTTTTCCTGCTTGTCACGAATTGTCCTCCTTTGTCACTCAAGCTGTCTCTTTACCATTAATGCCACTTGAAAGAGCCTCAATATGTTGTTGCAATACACAAGCAACTATGAGCTGAAGTGCCAGGATGAGGCGTCCATTTTACATTCACACAATAGCAGACTGCAAAATGGTGTTATTTCTGAGATATGAATTAACTATTGCATGTCTTTGCAGTTATGATGCTTGTATAAAGACGAGCGTGTAAATGGGTTTAATGAGTAGTTAGGATCATTTATGCACTTGTAGCTGCAGAGTTTGAAGAGCAACATGTAAATTGTGCAAGTCTCACACTATTCTTATGAAACTGTTTGTCTTTACTATTGTGCACTTTTGGCTTTACTGTGATGCAAAAAGTGTATTTCAATGGGCCACCACCATTTCCTGTCAATAAGGACTGCCTTTACTACGAATGCCTAAAATTTTAAATCAGTAACATTTTGAAAATAGGACTTCAATGTGACAGTTTCAGCATGGGAGACATTAACCCATAGAATTCCAAGGGAACTTAAAAAAAAAAAAAAAAAAAGAAAATGGCAAAATTAGAATTATATATATTTTTTATTAGTTTCCTTATTGTTATTGATCAAATTATATGAAAGACTTATGCACACACACACACAGGTTGTCGTTTAGAGGCACAGTGATGACGTTGGCTGATTCAATTTTTTTTTGTTTTTTTGTTTGAAGAAAACAATCTCCCAAAAACAAAAATAGTGAAAATAATGTCACAGTTTTCCTGAGACACAGTGATACACTTTAGGAAAAGTCACAGTTTGGTCCAGTTTCTTGCTTATGCGGTGGGTGGGGTTCAGCTTCCTGTGTTGTCATGACAACAGAGTGACAATTAGGAAAAGGTTTGGAAAAGTCTGCAGAACCCTCCAAATGTTTGCAAGGGAACATCAACCGCTTTTGTTCGGGTCCAATGGTCGCAGCAGATCAAGTCTCTACTAGTTGACAACTGCGTGCTACTGGTACTACTAGAGACATTATATTCAATTCTACTCGTTAACATTGAGCACTTCGTGAGTAGTACTAGTAGCACACTGTTGTCAAGTTTTTGAAGTGTACTAGTCCATGGAACTTGAGCTGGACATCGAGGATATCGAATAAAGGCTCAAACAGCGCTGTTGTGGTCGTCGTTGGCCGTTGGTGGCGCCTGAGGTCACCTCTTGTGCTCCCAGATCTCGGCCATGTTGAGATCGAAGGCCTCCAAGTTCTTGAGGGCCTGCACGTTCTCTGTGTAGAAGGCCACGTCCACCACCACCAGCCTGAAGACACACACAGCCCTCAACACTTAATATTGAAAGAATGCACAAGAAGTAGGGTGGGCGATATGGCCAAAGTGCTGGGTTTTATTTCCACTAGTATAAACTTCCACAGAAATACAGACGTGCCTTAAGATAACACATTCAGTGCCATTGACGGCTTTAGAAGTCAAATATCCATGTTAACTGGGAAGGCTGGCAGTGAATGAGTTCATTTAAATCATCTTTCCACATTGAAATGAATGAAAACGCAATTCATCTGTTCCAACCTCTGCCCATATAAAATACAACGGTCTTTGAAGGTATCAGGCCAGGGAAGGTCCCTGTGTGCGCTGCGGTGTTCACTGTGCTCAGAGAGGAAGAGCAGCAGACTGCAAACGTGAGGAGATGGCAGTTCAATGGTTTCTTTGACACAAAGGCGCCACTGTTTACCAAAGCAACTTTTTAGAGTATTTAGGATGTAATATTGTTTCTATGGTGCCTCAGAAAACATGAAATATAAATTAAAATCATCCAGACATTCCTGAGTTCCAGACGTTTTTCTGCCCAGAGGCCTGAAACCAGGTCATTAGGATTTCTCGAGCTTATCAATGTCACGAGTGAAGATCTCCGCCTACCTCTTCGCTCCCAAGCCAGCACTGTCAACATAAACGCGTGTGCTCTCACAAGTGGGTCTTCTACACGGACGCAACCAATTTGAGGAAAGGGGGCGGTCTTAGCCAAATATGGACAAATGCGGATATAAAACTGGGTCAAACAAAAGTAGCTGTCAGAGGGGCCTTTTCTGGACACTCTTATGACAAAACCAAGGTGTTTTTTAAAACGAAATTGACACTTTTATACTAAAATCAATGTTAGCGAGTCACTCTATGGAGGTCTAAATAGCCAAAATATGCAATCTCAAACCATTCATTTTGTGCATTTCTTATATTTCAGGATAGACTTGCATATTTACCAGGTGACCTTCCTTACCAGTCTAATTTTTAGTAAAATATTGCAACATACTTGAGGTACCGCTGCTAGTTTGCTACATGGAACCAACACCTGTTGATTTCAGCAAGGCGCCTGTCTCGAAACCACGTGATTTCTGATTAATCGACCGCAAACTAAAATCGTCATTGCGCAGGGCCAAAGTCGACGCGTCCATTAGTTAAATAATTGGTTCAACCCGTAGTTGCTGCACCATTCATGTTTAGTCGTTGCTTAAGGTCTTAAAACAGCACAACATAAACGCTAGTTAGCACTTGTGTGTTAGTGCCCCCTGGCAATAAATGCTGCCATCCAAGCAACATCTTAGTCAGGAACGTCCCTGCTTATTTCACCAAGCCACATTGTGCACGTGTTACAACAGTGTGGCATCATAGTAAAAGAGTGCAACTACTAGACTGACCTGCCAGCAGTTCTGACCTGTCTCCAATTAAAAATATGTGGCGCATTATGAAGTGCAAAATACGACAACGGAGACCTCAGAGTGTTAAGCAACTTTAGTTGTACATCAAGCAAGAATGGGAAAGAATTCCACCTACAAAGCTCCAACAATTAGTGTGCTCAGTTCCCAAACACTTATTGCCTGTTGTTAAAAGAAAAGGTGATGTAAACACACAAGTGGTTAACATGCCCCAAGAACCCGGTTCAGCCAGGCATACCAGAGACTGTAGCTGAGGAGACTTGGTGAAACACAGTCTTTTACTTACTTGTGGGTCGCAACTATGTGGAGAATGAGTATAGATCTTTGTGTTACTGTGAACGTCGAGTAGTAAGATGATGCCTAGTCACCGTATCACTCGTTTAGTTGTGTCAAGTGTAACGTGTCTGGGCATTACCATAATTTCTTCTTTATAATACGCATTTCTTTCCTCCCCAAAATTAAAAGTTGATAGAGCACATTTATACATAGGTATAAGGAAAATGAAAAGAATATTTTACGGTACCTATGGGCCTTCAGAGCTGTAAAAACTATCAAAAGCAATAAACTCCAATTACAACTTAAATTATTAATATTGATTATAATATAAAATATAATAAAATCTCTTATATAAAATATACTGGCTGATTTGCTCAGCTTCCAGTCATGTACAGTACTGTATAGCTCAAATGTATTTATTTTTTTTGGGTCCAATCATAGTTCAGCTTCTATACGTTGTCATTTAAATGTAATCCGCAAAAGGCGTTTAGAATCCCGAGCGCTGGCGTCAAACAAGTAAAAACACACACGCCGTTGAAATGGTCTAACCCAAACAGATTATAGATTCATCACTCTGCGCCTTCAGGCGGGCTGGGTCATGTCGGTATTTTTCCCGTCCTCTAAAATGTCGAAAGTTTTAATGTTTTTGTCATGCGTTTAGATGAATATTAATTGTGAACTGTTACACTGTAATGTATACACTACAACTTCTATAGAGGTTTGGAGGTGATGTATTGGAAGAAAAAAGTAACCGTTTCTTGCTGTAGTAATAATGGCATTCAGCCTCAAATATGGGGAATGCCTCTCTCTTCTTTAATGTGTAGAGTTTTTGTGAATTATTTTTGCAATGTGACTGTGTTATAAAGAGGTGGATTAGGTCACTGAGGGCCCAGGTCCCAAACCTACTGCCCGCCACTGGAAAAACCTAATAAAATACTAATACTTTATGTTTTGAGCATATGTATAGCAGCAAATCTGTGGTGTGCATTATACATGGGTAGAAGGGTTTCCTGATTTTTGGTGCGCATTCTACCCAAGAGCGTATTAGAGACAAGAAATTACTGTACATCTTCATTTTGTTAGCTAGGTTTCTGGTTTTTATTTATTGGCTAGCAGGCTTTATTATTATTTGGCCGCGGTACCAATTGGCCCACGGCCGGCCCGGTGGTTGGGGTCCACTGGCACAAGTTACTAATTGCAGTACATAACTGTTTTTATATGCTCCCCCCGTTTAGTATGTAATATTTACCACCCAAAATTTGTAATATTGTTTATCATCAACTAAAAAGTATGAATTTGAGAAAATTCTCCTATTTCCTGAGGTAGATCAAGTCCTGAAAGGAGTGAGCGAGCATCCAGTTACCCATGCTGTGGCCCGCCATCGTTGACAACACCGAGTCGAGCCAGCTGCCGCTTCAGGTTTGCCTTCAAGCTGCTGTTGATCCTGACAAAGAGCATCTACACACACACACACACACAAACACACACACGCACGTCCGTGCACGCGCACACAGTTTTAGCTGATTGGTCATGGGAGGCCCAAACAGGAAGGGGCAGTGCGTGGCGTACCAGTGTCTGCTCGGCGGGCAGGAGGTCGTTGATGGCCTCGTGCATCTTGACCATTTGCTTACACACGTTACGGAAACACGACGACGGCATCGGGGCCTTCACCTCATACTGGGAGCAAACACATTAACAAATTTGTGGGACGATGAAGAAAAGATCGACAGCAGGATGAAAATAAAAAGCAAATGAGAAGAAAAACAAGAAGTAGAGCGGCGCCTTGACTTAATCCGTTCCACCGCCCGCCCAAAAGAAACAACAACAACAAAAATTATGTGTTTAAATGATAAAAATAATGCTTTATGAGACTTCGGGGGGGGGGGAAATGATTAATAAAATAAGTAGAATGTAAACCATTCAACTGTGTTCGCCACATTCTTCGTTCGCTTCAATTCAATGGACATCGTGTTGCTCTTTCTGGTGTTTGCCTTGGCCACAAGGGGGCAGTATAATATGGAGACGATGGGAAGATGACTGGAAGTCATAGTCGGTTCCAATTACAAGGTACCAAAATGTAATAGTAGTATTATTTAAATTACTTTCTCAAAGTAATATGAATATTTACGTTTGATCACATTTTGATTACTTTCGTAACTTTGAATTAATGCATCAACAGGACCATTGAAAAAGTGGATTTAATAATCATTATTTTGACATTTTTGCTCTTTACGCAAACTGATAAAATATGATAAAAATATAATTACATTAAAAAAAATTGTTGCATTATGTGGACAGCCAACCACCATACTATACCATGTTGACCAATGACAAATATATTTTATTTATTTTGTATTACTAATATATAATATGCATAATTTAGACAATATTGCGTCACATGACAAACCAGATAAGTATATGTGCCATAAAAAAAGGTCAAAATTATAAAGATGAAACTGTTCGAAAGTCAATGTTCTTTTCTGTGTTCAAAAGTGTACCTGAAAGTTGAACCTTTTCAAAACCTTACACAAGCTAACAGATTGCCGCAAAAAGTGGCGTTTCAATGTCATGTTTGAGACAATGGCAGAACAGCACATGACTGGAGAGCCAATCACAAGCGTTGGCTTTAAAAGGAAGAAGTGATTAAATTATTATTATTATTTATTTATTTATTTTTTTAAACCTGAGTTTTGGCGTTTATTTTTCCAAATGTAACAAATTGTAATCATGGAACGATCCAAAAGCAACCAATTTAATTGCACATTGTCTCCCAGTGATTTTGAAATGATGTAATCTCGTTAAATGTAAATGGCTAATGACCAGGTAATGCTAGACCTCCAACCCTGACACAATCTATGAAATGACACTTGACCACATGGTCACATGCTTCAATGCCTCCTCTTGAATTGTTGCAATGTGTCGGCATTGACTCGGGAGGGGCTTGTAATAGTGTGTACTGCGAAGCTATTAGTTAATTAGAATCATCTTTATTTGCCAAGTATTTCCAAAAAACACACAAGGAATTTGTCTCCGGTAGTTGGGAGCCACTCTAGTACGACAACAGACAGTCCATTGACAGAGAACACTTTGGAGACATAAAGACATTGACAAAAAAAAAAAAAAAAACAGTCACTGAGCAATAAAGGGTTGCTAGGTATCTGGTAATGCCGGTACAATTTTTTTTTTTGACAATTGTGCAAAAAGATGCACCTAGACTCGCCCCTGTTGGCGAGTACATCATCACTTCCTTTGGTGTCATAATGCTTCGATGTTGTTTCATCATTAAACATTTGCAACAACAATGATCGGCTAATAAGCAGTATACGGAAACAAATATTTTGCAATAAACTTCAATGCAAAATAATATTTTATCCGATGAGTCGATTCATCGATGGAATTATCAGTTCAAAAAATATTCAAATCGTGACAGCCCTAAAGAAGAAAAAAAAAAAAAGTGTTTTTTTTGGAATGTGTACCTTCGTCAGAACCTTCTCAAACACGCTGTCCATGATGGCCACCAGCTTGGCCCAGATCTCAGACACGTGGTCATTGTAGTCCTGAAATGCGCACGCGCACACGCGTATGAATGAAAGGATCGTACGGTGTGTACGTGTGGTGCGGTTACCTTGGTGATGTGGTCAAAGTGTCTGAGGACGCTAAAGTGTTTGGGCTGCAGTTTGCTCTCAAAATGTCGCCTGATGACGGGAATGTAAAACATCACCAGCTGCAGGCAACGCGACGCTAACGCTAACACAAACACACACACACACGTCAAACATAGACATTGCAGGTTGTGTGTGTGCGTGAATGCATGTTTACCGAGGTTTTTGGTGGTGATGGTCTTGAGGCCGACCACCTGCAGGGCTCCTGCACCAAGAACCAGCTGACAACTGCGAGAGTTGAAGTGCTGCAACACAACAACAACAACACAACACCCGCATTTTACACATTACATAGACACACGCTAACAAACACACATCTTCGATTGTTAACACACAACAAAGATAAGCTGCAAATGCATATGTTAAACATATGTAAACGTGCTAAACAAACACGTAACAACCATGTCACATACCCGTTATCAACATTTAACCACTGTCTAACAAAAATAATACAAACTGTTCCACAACTTGTGATAAGTAAACATATTACCAGATGGCAAATGAAACTAACATCCAAGTTACAAAACATCTAAACAAAACTCCGTAACGAACCTGTTAAACACAAACTTGTAACTAACGCGTTACAGGCATGTACTAAATTAACTCTGTAAGAACCGCGTTACAAACAAACTAACAAGACCATGTTACGAATTCCTTTTAAACTTGTCAACATTGCATTGCAATTGTGTTTCAAATGCTACCGCGTAACAAACGCCAACTCATAACTGTTACAAACCTGATACAATAAATAATAATAATATAAAGGGGAAAAACTGCTATGTTATAAACGCAAGGCAAAGAGGTTTTAGAATACCCCCCAAAATGTAATGTTTTACAAACTTAAAGTTCCAGTAAAGTGAAAATAAATAAATAAAAATAAGTGCATCAGTGGGCGCTGAAATTGTAAATTAAAAAAAAAAAAAACGTTTAACACTCCATCGCCATAATAGAGTACTACTTAGTTGCACATTTTCAGCAATTATCTTCAAATGTGTAAAATGTATTTAGAAACAAATCTCTCGATTCACTTTCGAACGCTACGTCAGAAATGTTTGCGGTTGTGTTCTGACCTTGAGGAGGTCAGCCAGCCGCGTCAACATGTCCGTGGCTATGGCCGGGATGTCATTGACGCACTGGCAGTATTCCAGAAAGATCCGGATGAGCAGCAGCACCGTCCTGACGACGACGACGGCGAGAAACAGACAAAAGGAACTTGAGACAACGCTTGTTCTTTTGTGTCTGAGCACATCATGTGACTCACTGCAATCACGTGACCGCACCTACCCCACCACGGCGTATTTGTGCCCCTGCACCAGCAAGAAGTCGCCCGGCTTCCTGTCGTCTGGACCTGCAACGCAACACAACTCTGTTACAAAATTTGCATCAAAACTTATTGCAAAATATTTTTCCCCGATTACTGTTTATTACCCGATCGTTTAAGCATTGAATTGATTGAACAAACCTGCCCCCCCCCCCCCAAATAATAATAATAATTTAAGCAATATCACACGAGGATGTACTCACCAACATTTTAGAACAGAGCAACTTCTTGGCAGCTGATTCAGGTGAAGGGCTACTAGTTTGACTTCTGAGGCTGCTTCAGGTTCAACTACTTTTATTATTATTATTATTATTATTATTCCAACTACGGCTGCCAATAACCTTTACTTTGTAATAGATTAAACGCACTATTATATTTTTCCAGAAATTGATGATGATTCAGTTTGTGGTTTGGTGACATGTCGGAAAATCTGCAAAATGTAATTTTGATGAAACAAAGAATCATTCTGCTTTCATGGAGGACTACAGAAATAAGATATTTACTTTTGAGAGGCTGAAATTAGACAATTTGGACAATTAAACCACGGCTCTAAACAATGAAGAGATCATTGTTGGTTAATTTGATGAACGATTATTTGTCGGTTAATCGAGTAATTGTTGCACCAAACAAACTTGTGCTCGTTGCTACCTGCTGCTTTGCGTAGTGAGAGTGTGATGGCGCCGTCCGCCATGGAGTCCACCAGCTCCTGAAACTCGGCGGGAACCTCTGCTTGCTTCCAGCGCTCATTATCCAGCAGGAGACTGCGGGCGCAGCGACGCATTGTCATCATGACGACGCTATTTATCGCGGTAGTCACGCCGACGCTCACCTGAGTTTGGTCTTGCGCTCCTCGTGGAAGCGGTGGACAAAGCGGTCAGCCTGACTCTGCAGCGCCCCACGCAGAGACACGCTGCGCCTGCCGCACAGCTCCTCCGTGTCCTTAACGAAGGCCTCTACTGCCACCGACAGGGCCACAAACTCAGCCGAGCTGATGCGCTCCAGGGAGCCGTCCTGCCGTGGGCGAGCAGGACTGTGTCAAACTGGACGCCTTCATTGGAGTATATGTTGTCAACTATGACTGTGCCGTTCATCCGGTTAATCAATTAAGTCAACTTTATTGCCAGGGACGATTTTGTTTTTCTGTAAAAACATCGGACAATAATCCACCGACTTGCTGTTCACACAATTCAGCATTTACTGAAAACACATTCATGTCTTTATTTCGAATCAAATGTGTAGTTAGTTTAACTTGTTGTCTTATGAATTGAGGAATACAAACCCGAATTCCAATGATTTGCGAATGATTTTCAACCCATATTCAATTGAATGCACTACAAACAAGCTATTTAACGTGCAAACTGAAACAGATTTTTTTTTTTTTAAATATTCACTCATTTTGAATTTAATGTCTGCGACACGTTCCCAAAAAAGATTGGGCAAGGGTATCATTCTTTCCGGTTCTTGCTTGATGCACAACTTCAGCAGATCAACAGTCTGGGGTCTCCATTGTCGTATTTTGAGCTTCACAACGCGCTACACATTTTCAATGGGAGACAGGTCCGGACTGCTGGTAGGCCAGTCTAGCACTCGCACTCTTTTACTACGAAGCCACACTGTTGTAACAAGTGCAGCATGTGGCTTGGCATTGTCTTGCTGAATTAAGAAGGGACCACCCAGAAAAAGCTGTTGCTTGGATGTCAGCATATGTTGACATCCAAAACCTGTATGTACCTTTCAGCATTAATGGTGCTTTCACAGATGTGCAAGTTACCAATGCCATGGGCACTAACACAAGCCCATACCATAACAAATGCTGGCTATTGAACTTTCCACTGATAACAATCCGAATGGTCCTTTTTCTCTTTGGCTCGGAGGACTCGGCGTCCATGATTTCCAAAAACAATGTGAACATATGGACTCGTCAGACCACAGCACACTTTTCCATTTTGTGTCAATCCATCTCGGATGAGCTCGGACCCAGAGAGGCCGGCGGCGTTTCTGGGTGTTGTTGATATATGGCTTTCGCTTGCATGGTGGAGTTTTAACTTGCATTTGTAGATGTAGTGACGAACTGTGTTTACTGACAATGGTGTTCTGAAGTGTTCCTAAGCCCACATGGCAATATCCTTATCAGAAAGATGCTGGTTTTTAATGCAGTGCTGCCTGAGGGATCGAAGGTCACGGGCATTTAATGTTGGTTTTCAGCCTTGCCGCTTACAGGCAGAGATTTCTCCAGATTCTCTAAATCTTTGGATATTATTGACTGTAGATGATAAAATCCCTAAATTCCTTGCAACTGAGAAACCGCCTTAAACTGTTGGACGATTTGCTCACGCTGTTGTTCACAAAGTTGTTAACCTCGCCCCATCGTTGCTTGTGAACAACTGTGCTTCTCTGGGATGCTCCTTTTATACCCAAAGGTGAACAACTGAGCCTGTGCAATGTTCCAAACTGTTCTTTTTTCAGCATTCCTCAACTTTCCTCGTCTTGCGTTGCCCCTTTTCCAGCTTTTTTGGAACATGTTGCAAGCATCAAATTCTATATTTTTTTAATGACATTTAAAAAAGCTTCCATACTGGATGCCTTCATTGGAATATACAGTATGTGAGGGACAGCTGTGTCATTGATCAATGGCTAGAAAAAATGTGTTGTTAGATGTTGAAAAAAAAAGCGGTCAAAAATATTTTGAGGGAAAACATTTGTTTTAATTCAAATTGCTTAATAGTTGTTTGAAAAATAACTACTGAATATTATTCTTAAATATATTTTTGGGAGTACTTTTTTTAAAAACCTTGAAAAAAAACTATTTTGGAAAAATAAGTTTTTTGATAAATAAATTGGCAGGAATCTTTTTTAGAAAATTATTATTATTATTATTTTAATTTTAAAGCCATATTGCTCCGTCCTTGTGTGAAGTGAACGGTTGCGGTATACCTTGGCTCTGGCAGTGAGAACCTTGACACAGCGGTCATGGCTAATGTCGGAGGCGGCGTGCAGAAGCTCCTGGATGTTGTTCAGCACACGGTTCAGCTCCATGTCAGACGGCATCATGTCACCGGACCTGAACACACAACAAACAGGTTGCTATGGTGACGCTTGCTCTGTTCTTTTTTTTCCCAATTTACATGTTAGCATGAACAAAGTAACAAAAACAGGACAATGAGAGCAAGAACAGAAAAGCAAACACAAATGTACGCTTGGGCATGTTGTTTTTCCTACTCTGCATGTTCGCATGCAAAAAAGTGAAGAAGAACCAAGCCCTTGTAATGTAGATCAAGATCTACTTTGTTTAGCAACAGCACTCCCTGTTGGGCAATAAGAGCAGCATCCACGGGGGGTTACTTGAGTTCAAAGGCGGGAACGGGAAGTGACATATGCCCGACCTACATGAAGTTCTTCTCCCTGGACGCCAACTCGGCGTCCGGCGTTCCGGCTGTGGCTTGGTGTGCATCGCCATCTTGGTGGGGGTGGGCACTGCAGAGGGCGTCGCTGATGAACGGGCCGTCGTGTGTGAGGTAGGCCAACTCTGTGACGTCACCGCACGAGCCGGGCGCCTCATTAGGCTGACGGTCCTCCAGGTGGGACTTACCCACCAAGGAAGTCTTCTGGTTGGTCTCCAGAACCTCTAGAACCACCAGCTGGATGACATTGAGAGTGGCCTGGGAGAAGAAAAGAATGTGTTCTGGGTTCTGAATTTGTACATCATGATTTAATGCTTCAATTGAATTGATCGTGCCGCTGCTTCTTCTGGTGTGATTGCCTTGGCCACCGGAGGGCAAGATGAGACAGTCATACAAACAAAGAAGACAGTAGCTCTGTGTCACGATTCTCAGTAACTCAATAAGCTGCAATGATAAGTCTTTTTTCGCAGAGGATAAAGAATATAAATGCCTGTGAGTATCGTATTACTGTCACTCTAAATATGTTGCTCCACGATTTGTGTTCAAATAGCCGTTGGTTGTAGGTAGGGCCCAACCCTTGAATTTGAGCAATTTCGGTCCCTTATTTCGATTCCAGTTCCAAATGATGCTCGATTTCAATTCTTTAAGGGGGCTGGGTCAAAACAGTTTGCATGGTTAAAATAAAGGGTGTCCAAATTATGAATATCCATTTTCTTAGCAGCCCACAGCATAGTTTAAAATGAACATTTGACTCGGGGTTCTTTATAACCAGTATCAATATAAAACCTATGAACTAAAAGGCAATGTGTGTGGAACTCACCCAATTGACTTAATATTGTTTAATTAATGTTTCAGCTAAAAGTTTAATATAGCATTGTTAAAATCGTTATTCGGGACTGTTTTATCACGTCAAATGGTTTATATGTGCAAGCTTCAACTTGACTTCCCGTTTTAAGCTTGTAGCCTTTTATTTTGAAGGGTACGCAACAGAACTCAGCATTTTGGCACGAAAAGTAACTTTACACGGCACCAGTGATTATTATGATTTTTTTTTTTAATGGATGGAGCCAAATGCTATAAAACGATTCCTTTCCTTACCCACCAATGAGGCACAAGGTGCCCACAATTTAGTCCCAATTCATTGTGACGTAAAGCTACCGTGAAGTTTGAGCTCAATGTTAAGATGTTATTTCTGTCATCAGCTCTTACGTTGGTTTGAAGACTAAAATAAACGCAAAAAACCATCAGTGCAAAAGTGAAACCAACCGTTTACCTTGTTAGCGGTCTCAATGTTGGCAATTTTTTAATTTGAACAATTCTGGCACAACTGGAACATTAGTGCCGGTTCCAGTCGGTTCTCGATGTCCAACCCAAGTAATAGGGTTCTAAACCTGTGACTATTGCTGCTAACTGTTAGCATGTCAATGTCATAAACTCGTGGGCCCTTTCTTTACGCAGTTGTTTGAAATAGACAATCTGTAATTAGAATTGAGCGATATGGGCAAAAAAACAAATTTTTTTTCGTTATTTTACGATAAGGATAATTTGACATCCTAAAAAAAAAAAAAAAAAAACTGCAAATCTCTCCTTACTTCCCAAGACGTGCTGTACATTATTAAGAGTGTTGTAACCAAAATGTATACGTTTATTTGCTGACTCAATTTGGGTGGGATGATGACTTTCTGCAATACGGTATTTTATGCATATACTTTACACATTTACATGCTTTCATCGACTGAGAACGAGATTATTATTATTCAGTGCAATAATGTTTATTATTCCTGTTAAAAGCAGTACTGGCAACATTGCTACATAACCTACCTGTGTGCATTATACAGAGTGCTATACTCACCTGTTGCCTACTTTTTTGTCCTTGTATGTACCTCTATTTTGTAAGATTTTGTGTTACAGTTTCACACTGTGGTTCAGTAAAACGTCCAAAAACAACAGTTTTATTTTCAAGTCATCCCTTCATGGCAAAGAAAATAACAGACTAGATTGATTGACTGATATATTGTCAAATGGCATTGCGTGTAAATGTTGCTCATATCGTGCATAAATCTAAAGATACATTTATCAGGTAATGCTTTTTTGCATATTTTTGTGCTTGAAAATTCCTCTCTGTGATAAAGTTGAACAAATAGTAAAGGACAAAATATTGTAAAACACACATTCTGCCTGTAATTCTTATTTGTTGTTCTAAGCGTTAAGGAACAAAAAAAAATAAGTTATTATATATTGTAATCGGTTTAAATGTGATCGGTTGTTGGAATTTTTTTCTGCCAAACATCAATCAGTATCGGCCTAAAAAAAAAAAAAAAAAATCCATATGGTCGGGTCCGAGTGGGGACTGACCTTCATCCTCTGGAAGAAAATCAGGAAGCAGTCAAAGATGTCCGTGAGGAGCTCAAACCACTGAGGGAAGGTCATCAGACGCATCTGCTCGGCCAACCTAGAGGGAGGACACGCCCGCAGCGTGATGTCACCATGATGTCATCAGTGAGATTATCAGGGAGCTGCAGTCACTTACTTGGTGACAACTTCCGTGTCGATATCATCGATGGACAGGAGCCGCTCTGCGACACACTGTTGTAACAAACCGTGTCACTTCCTGTTGCTATGACAAAAACTACAACAAGAGTGGGGGGGGGGGGGGGGGGGGTCAAGGGTCACACCTGGGACACAATGGCCTTGGCCGCTGCCATCATCTCGTCACCGTAAATGTCCAAAAAGTCCAACTTCCTCTGGCGCAGCAGGCCAAACACCAGCGACTGAAGACGCTCCTAAACACACACGTGCCCGCGCACACACGATTATGTCATCGGGATGTCTTTGATTGACAGGATGTGAAACAAGAAGAGCACCCCCTCAAGAAACATAGACAGAAGCAATTAAATGATAAAAACAATCATCTAAATCAGCAGTGGGCAAACTATTCTATTCATCCAGCATTTACACGATCAAAAGTCCTGTAATATTTCTTCTAATTTCATGGTTTTTCCCTCAAACTGGTGAATCTAATGTTTTTATTCATTTAAATAATTAACTTAAATAACTGGTTAGTTCAACAAAATAAGAGTAACTAACTTCATTCATTAGAATTAAACTGAATACAATTTTAAATACATATTTCATTATGATTTTACAAACTAATGATTCATTTTTAGCTCATTCACGAAAGCGCTGGCCCATCCGTGTCCCTGTTAAAAATCAAATGTGGCACTTTGTGATCAAATGTCCTCAGGAGACAAAATATTGATTATTGATTGAGCGAGTCGTTGATTCTCATGCAGCAACGATGATGAGAGTGCACGTGTCCCACCTTGTGAGAGTCAGTGTTTGCCGTGTGTACCTGTGATGAGCACAACACACACGCGCGCACACGCACGCACGCTCACGCACACACACACACACAGCCACCATGCCAACAAAGTTGTTAACCTCGCCCCATCTTTTGTATTTAATTATTCTCTAGCTTTTTAGACAAAAGTTAAATCATCAATGACCTCTAGGGGGCATTCAAGGATTGGCGACTGACATACGTTTAGGTCAACTCAACATTACAACATGTTTGACAGAAATAATGGATGCTAACTTACTGTAATTCAATTACTTTATTGCAATTAAAGGACTTTAACAAATACTGTTAATGACATGCTTACTCTAACTTTCTCACTGTGCCGGCTTCCCATATGGACGGGTGTTGTCCAGAGTTGTGTCCATTTGGCTTTTCCTCCTCGTGTATATTCTTCAGGTGCCCAATCAAATTTGTTGTGTTGAAGCATTTAGATGACGTTCCCCACGACGTACTTCAGTTGTGCACAGACTGCAAATAACTTACGTTGTTTGTCTGAGACGCCGCAAAATAGTCCCACACGGACATGTTTTTTCACTGACAAGATTGAAAACAATTTTATTGGCCATCAGATAGTTACAGTACTACGCCACATGACAAGGCTAAAAATAAACTAGCTTTTGGATTCATACGCGATAGCGACACGGAGTAAATGTCTTTTGCGGAGCCGATCGATGACGTCATTGATTGGATCGGCGAATGATGACATGAAAGCCGATCATCTTAAAATGCTAATTATCCGCCGATACCGATCAAACCGGTGTGAAGTCTGATTTAAACACACATGGAGAAAGATAATATAATAATTGTCATAGGAAAATATTCGTTATCCTTTGTAAAGAACGACTAATATTGCTGAAGTACTGAGGATGTCCGACCGTCCCCGGGGCTTGCTCGCACTCCTAAACAGTATATCTCACGAAATGTTATCATACTGCCCCCAGGTGGCCAAGGCACACACACCAGAAGGAGCAGCACCATGTCCATAGAAATTAAGCAAAAACTGAAGTAAAACCTGTTTAATTTCCTATTATGTCATTACTATGCTTTGATATAGTAAAATATTATATATGTAGTGCTATTTTTATTTATTTTTTTTTTAAATCAACAACACTAACACTTGTTGTGTTGAATACATCATTTTATACTTGAGACTATGTGAGTCCCGGATGCACATGTCATGGAAATGAGTCCCAGCCCAGGAGCAATGAGTCCCTGCAATTTATCATAGAATACAGATACAGTAATCATCTGCGATGTCACCGTTCTTGCTTTGCGGTCCCGCTATATTTCAGATTATTTTTATTACAGTTGTTACTCAATTGTTTTTATACTGTTTGTACAATATTGTTATGTTATCCATTGCTCTTGCTCTTTCATCATATGTGTTTAGGCATTTTTTTAGGACGATATTCTGTATTTTCCCCGAATTCTATCACGACAAACGATAGTATTGAGGGCTTTTTATGCCACTGATAACATGAGGGTAGAGCATAATAATTCAAGTACATTTTTAAGAACAATTCACTTAATTCTAATTCCAAGAATAATGAACACTGCCATTGTAATGTATAACAATAAATAAAATATCTTAAATAAAAAATATAAATAAAACACAGTAAGGCTCTGTTCAGAGAAATTGCACTTCAACAAATATAAAAATTGGGCACAGCGGTATAAACAGTCATTAATGCCTAAAGAGGCAATATACTGCCAATCAAGTAGATCAAAGCAACCCGTTTTGATTGATTAGTACTACATTTTAAAAGTTTGCAGCCTCTTTAAACGCTGCTTTGTCAACATGTTCAAAGGCCACGTCTTACATTAGTAATGCTATAGTGTAAATAATGTGAGCAGCCATGCGCCATATTCCTGTTTGTTTTGGCATTGTTGGGCAAAGGATTCAATAAATGCCAGCTGCTGGTTAACGGGAAATGTCGCAACATGTTTTTTGCTCCCATCTGAAGAAATTTGGTGCGATGGTTGTATTTAAAATGGATTTTGTCACTTTGAGGTTTGCAGTTTTGTCTTTGTTGTGACTTCATCCAAATTCGACATATCAGGTCGCTGGTGTTAGTGGGAAGGCTGCATTCATCTGGCTTGAATCCAAAATGTTCCCACATCATCGTGGTGGTGTTAGGCTTTGGGACGAATTCCATTTATGAAAAGCTAAGAAAACTTAGCTTTGCGTACGTGAGCGCCCGTACACACACATGCGCACGCACAAGGACAAGGGCAATCAGATGCCGGGTCCCCGCTCTTCACTCTCTCTGATCGGTTTAGAGACAAAGATCATGAAACCCGTCATGTGTCTGCTTTCAAGCCGCGGAAATGTTCCTTTTCTTCCCCCAATTTTTTTTGCCGCACCATTCAGAAGTTAGGGCGTTTTTTAAAAAGTAAAAAAAAAAATAATAATAATCATACGCCGGATTTTTAGCATCACGCCAGATGCTATGCCATAGCTCTGCGTCAGATTGATCGTAGTTGCGGCTTGGGGGCCAATAACTCGGGTCACACTTTTCCAACAAGTGGATATATGACTGCTTTTGAGGAAGGTATAAATGGGCATCCAAGTCTTTGGCAAGATTGCCTTGCTTTCCAGTGGGCTCCTTTCTTGTCAAACACAAATCAATGTGAAAAGGTTTCCGTTCATTACGTCTGTTTCTTAGAAGGAAGTGAACTCGCTAGTTGATTTTGGGAAAAATAGTCACAAGAGGGCTCGAAAAGCCAAAGGCTAGCAACGCCGATTGTGCTTTGTAAGCGAACTCCTCTCCATTTCCAGCATGTTAGCGGGGGACGCAATTTGAACTATGCAAGCCACACAAAAAAAGGATTTAAAAAAAATGCCCTGACAAATGAATTGAAATGACTAAAGGGGATTAATGGGCTAGCTCTATTAGACGTGATCTCCAAACAGACCTTCTCCAGGAGCTGTGTGTCATCCCTCAGGCTGCGGTTGAGCTCACTGCGTGCATACATGCTGAAATCCTCCACCATCATCTTGTCAATCAGCTTCTCCAGCTCACACAGCTGAGAGCCCAGATGTCTGCGCACAGAGGCACACACACACACACACATAAACTGACATCATGGAGCAGCCAAGCATCCGTGAATCAATCACTGCTTTATATACCATCCTTTTCACTTAAAAAGCAACACAAAATTTGGAATGTAGGAGAGAAAAAAAGCTACTGCAATTACTTTTGGTGGTGAGTAAGAAATTAAGTACGACAAGATTGCTAAGCCTGATTCAGCCTACCCTAGATTGGTTCAATTGGAATTATTCTAAAGATAGACCCTACTGAGGATAAGTAGTACAAAAAATGGATGGATGGATATTTAGGATGGAAAAATTGACCTACCAAATAAGAATCCAAAAAGGCAAGTTCTATCAAATCAGGAACAATTGGATTGCATACATAGCCCCCCAAGAAGGCAGACTTGATTGGATCTCGTTGAGATCGTTTTAATCCTTATCCTTACCCACATGGAAGGGCATTACAGTACCTTGATTGCTCCAATTTTGTTTTGAAGAAAGCAAAACAAAAATAAACAAATACATAAAATGAAAAAAATAAAGAGAGAACCTACTTTGAATGGGTTTGTTTTTAAATAGCAGGGCCAGGCGACGTGGGTGTCAGTGAATGAGAGTGTTGAGTTGGCTGATGTGGGCTCAGGACAGCGGCTGGCCATTAAGTGGCTACCTGTTAGCCAGTCCGCGTGTTGAGGTGTGGCTGTGCAGCTAGCATATGAATGTGTTTGTTAACGTATTTATTTTGTTACGGTTTGTTCAACAAAGTGATTGAAAGTGCAAAAGTGCTTGTGTCTATACTTGAGCACCTGTGAAGGGATTACAATTAATTAATAGCAATGGTAGGAAATATGACATTAGCTAATGTTTACTGTAGATGAGCAGTTGCTTAAGATGGTTCTGCTTTGCAGTAAACACATTGCACTTTGTTAAATTCTATATTTTAAGCCTGAATTTATCCCAAACTTCAGACATTCGCTGCCTTTTACAGTCTTTCGTCCCAGCGCTCGCTTATTCTGCAATTACATTACTCATGTGTAAAAATGATCACTGCAAAGCTAAGAGGCAGCTATTTAGCTTTGAATTATTATTACGACACTGCCCTTTTCAGTTGTTGATTTTGGGATCTGGCGCAGGCCGCTAAAAAACGGACAGCAGGCCACAAATTCCCCTGGGCCGTAGTTTGCACACCCCTGTGTTAGTATGACGATGAATACTTGGCACCTGAAGCTATGGATGCCTTGCAGCTCCTGTTGGAGAACTTCCTTGGTGGTGGCGATAAGCTCTAGGGCTCCCACAAACTCTGAGGTTGAGAGCAGCAACTGCACGGTGGGCTGAGTCTGGTGCACGGCCGCCATCAGCTTCAGCTTGTTGTGCAGCTTGACGCAGTTGTTGCGTGTGAGGGCAGCACGCAGAGCCGCCAGGGGGCCCTGGCACATGACTCGGTCGATGGCGGCGGTGCGGCGCCGCAGCACGGCCACGGCCTTTTGAGTCTCCTTCAGGCGGTCCTGCAGCTCGTGCTGCGACGACATGGCGTTGAAGAAAGCCTCCGAGCGCAGAGAGATCTGCCGGGCGATGCTAACCTCCACCACGTCTAGGTAGTGACTCAGCTGCAATAAAAAAAAAAAAAATAAAAAAAAAAAAGGTTTTCACTTTACAAGACACCGCTAAGGCTGGATTTACAACTGCATGTCCCATTTAATGCCTATACGTGACTGTGTGTCTATTTCAATGTACATTTCCAGTGACACGCATCCCATTTGACTGTTTACATTAATGCAACGTGAAAAAACACAAATTCCACGGAAATAGCGACACAAGGATCAGAGACCAGTGACACCAGGGAATTAGATAAATCATACAACCATTACACGTAGGGCTGCACAATTATGGCCAAAATAATGATCACGATTATTCCTCGTGTTAAATGTACTACTTTTCAACAAACAATATGCAAGTTTTTAGTGCAAAACGAACTTTTAAATGAGTTTAATAACTTCTAATAATAATAACTTTAAATAAACTAACTTTAAATAACAAACGATAGGTAATTTAAAAAAAGAAATACCAAGGGCTAACTGAATAAATATGCTATTACAATTAGTCCAATCACAACTTTTTTCATGGACGCAAATACATTTTACACATAAAAGACCGACTTTTCATTTGAAAATCCCCATCAATATAGTGAACTGTCAAAGACTAGTGCGGCTCCATTCTTCTCCTTGACCGGTTGTGCATGGTTGCAAACAGTTGTGATTTCCTTCTCTACTTACTCCCGATGTTTTATCACTGCACTCGAGCCAGCCGAAGTCAGAGCAGCCGCTACAACAATTGTTAATACTATGCATTACGATAATGCCAAGGTGCTGCAAGGGCCAATTTCAAAATAAAAGCCTCACATAATAATCCATTGGACATCAATGCCATTTAAGCTTTTATTTTGAAGTTGGCCCCTGAGCGTGCTGTCGTTTAGGCAGCTCAATGAAGCCTTAACCATGCATTAGCCTGCTGGTGGCTGGCTGGCTAAGTTGAGAAATGTCACAAGCAGCAGAACCCGCATTTTAAATGTTAAAGAAAAAAAAACGCTGACGATCAGGCTCATTTAATCGTGGCAGAACAAAATCGTGACCATGATTAAAATTCCATTCATTGTGCAGCCCTAGTTAAACATTACATGGTGTTTAGATGCCCTGGGACTGAGTACTCTATATTTTGCTTATTTAATGATGGACACACCTGTAATGTAGCAATATAACATCATATTTAACATTCTATACACCTCTAATGTAGCATATGTACATCACACGGTGGTGCTTTGAGATATGAATGCTTTGCGTTTTCTGGGACACGCGCTGTTGCTTGCGTAAAAATTTTGATACGAGTGCGCTTCAGACCTCCCACCCCTCGATGGCGACAGCAAACTTCAAAACAAACAGCTATTATCAATTGAAATTGGTTTCTTTGCATTGTGAGGACGATATCAGTGGGTGGTGGTAACGCACAAGCTGGTTTGCCAACTGCTAAGAGACCCCACAAAAGAACAAGGAAGGACAATACATTAGGCAAAGTAGTGTTATCTTATGTGGAGAGCAAATGTTATTATTGTGTTTTTATACAGTACAATACTGTTGAGTAGAATTTTTTTAATGAAAAAAAAAAAAGCATGTTAAAAATGAATTGAGTTTTTTTTTTTTTTTAAAGGGGCTAGAATGAAATATTTATAATTCCATTAATTTCAATGAGGAAAGATGATCTGTGATACAAGTTTTTTTTCAGATACAAGCATGGAACACGTTTTCACCCTCGGCAGGGTCCTCGAGGGTGCATGGGACTTCTCCCAACCAGTCTACATGTGTTCTGTGGACTTTGATAAGGTGTTCGACCGTGTCCCTCATGGAGTCCTGTGGGGGGTGCTTCAGGGGTATGGGGTACCGAACCACCTGATACGGGCTGTTCGGTCCCTGTATGACCGGTGTCAGAGTTTGGTCCGCATTGCCGGCAGTAAGTCGGACTCGTTTCCGGTGAGGGTTGGACGAGCTACGTTCCTCCCCGCACATATGGTCACGAGCGGGCTAAATGAGTTTCCTCCGCAGGGTGTCCAGGGCTCTCCCTTAGCGATAAGGTGAGAAGCTCGGTCATCTGGGAGGGGCTCAGAGTAGAGCCGCTGCTCCTCCACATTGAGAGGAGCCAGATGAGGTGGCTCGGCCATCTGTTTAGGATTCCTCCTGGACGTTCCGGGCACGTCCTACCGGGAGGAGATCTGGGGACGGCCCAGGATACGCCGTCTCTCGGCTTGCCGGGGAACGCCTTGAGATCCCCTCGGAAGAGCTAGAGGGAGTGGCTGGGCAGAGGGATATTTGGGCTTCGGACCGCGACCCAGATCCGGCCCATCTGGGGGTACAATTCGACTCATGGGGATAGAGAACTAATTAAATGCAATTCTTTCATAAAAGCAACTGTTGTTGCCAATTTTGTCCACGCAAAAGACCACTTACCACTTAAATGGCATTCTGAAATTGGCTGCTACTCAGGATTTGACAGCTGATATTGATGCACTTTTGAAGGCTAAAAGAGGCCAAGTTTGAGGAGCAAAGTAAGCCTACTTCATATAAAATGCTGCACTACCACCTACATTAATATATCCTGTAGAAATATTTTAAGACACCGAAAATTGTAAAATGTCAGTCAAAAGAGGTTGGTTTGATGGAATTGGAAAGCTCGTGTTTTGTTCATGCACAGGTTACAACTTGTATTTCTATGTATACATTACAAGGTAGGCAGATACGTGGACCCCCTTTCTGTTTAGTAACCACTTTCGTTTGTATGGTGTGGTGAGTCAGTTGAAGTTGTCAAGATTTCCAGATGGATGTGGAAATTTATTTAAATTTGAAATTATTTCCGAATCTTAGGCTATTTTATAAACGGTACATACATATCACCTTGACCATTCGGTTGCACGTGTAAATGAAAAAAAAAAAAAAGATTTATAACACTGTTGAAATTTAAACTATTTTTGTGAAGAAATTTCAGATTGCTCACATGATTAGCAACAAGATAATCAAAAAATTGCAATTGTTTTTGTGGAGAAATTTCAGACTGCTCATACAATTTGCAACTAGATAGTAATCACAAAATGTGAATCTTTTCCAAATGTACTTTTAATTTTTTGCACCAAAACAATGGGGAAAATTTGGAATAGCCATTATTTAGAGCTTATCAAGCCATGAATATGCTAGTCCGGCCCACGTGACATCAAATTGGTGTGAATGTGGCTGCCGAACTAAAGTTTGACACCCCTGGTTTACAGCATTAGCAAATAAGCACTACATAATCACATTTTATCCACATTTCAAAGAGGCCTGAGTCTTGTCTAAGGATATCTGACTGGATCTATTTTTTCCCCCCTATTTATGCTGACACGATACATATCAATATGTAAATGGTTTCACTTTGAAGCATGCAGCGTTATTGCATCCTAAGAGTGTGTCTCGACTGACCTTCTCTTGCAGCAGTTTGGAGGACGCCACGTCACGGCTGCTGCGCCCACCACCGCTGTTGAAGTGGGACCACGGCAGGACTGCATTGAAGGTCGACGGCTCTTCCAGGGCAAAGTCAGGCTTCAGGAACATCTGGAAAGTCATCACAGTCACAACACCAACATTAGGGAACCACACACACACATCTTCTCCTAGTACATTTACAACACATAGACTTGACCCAGAACTTTTGGAAGACCATTGCTTTCTTGCCTAAATTAAGCTCTAAGGTAATTTTTGGAACGCAAATAGACAACGACGGGAGGTAGTCCTTTCCAGAATGTCCAGGAACCTCTGCAGCGCTTGACTGAGTGGAGACTGAGTTCAAGGCACTACAACTACCAATAACTAAACAAATCCTGAAAATGTAGGTGAAAACACAGCTTAACATTTGCACCACACTTGACGTGAACACTTTCTAGGGGAGCTAACATGCAATGGGAACAGTTTAAGGTTAAGTCTAGCGGCCTAAAGAAGGGCCTGCTATGGGGGTAGTGCTTTTGAGAGATCCAACCTCTGCAACCCTAAACTAATTGTTGCCTTTGAGTTCCAGGAACTGAAAATACAAAGAATAAAAATTCCTGGAAACGAGCCGTAAGGTTCACACCACACTTGAGCCTTTTCTTTAACAGGAACTACAACCACTAAAAACTAGTTTTTGGAATTTAAAGACAAAAGGCTTGAGGTTCACACAACATTTAACACATTACAGGCGAGCTAACATACTAACAGGACCGACTAAGGGTAATTTATACAGACCAAAATAAGATTCTGCTATGGGGGTAGTACTTTCCAAAACGTCTGAGAACCTTTGGAGTGGTGTCAGCAGCTCTGAATTGATAGGAGCCTTTTAATTCCAAGAAGTACAAACAACAACAAAAATCCTGGAACTTTTGGTGGAAAGTAGCTCACACGTCACTTGTCGCTAACACTTAAAGACGAGCTAATGTGTTATCGGGACAGGAGACGGGAAGCTGAAAAAAAATAAAATAAAAATTAAAATTGTTACCTTGGGGACTTGGTCCAATTCTGCTCTGGACTTTTCTATAAGAACAAGGAGGAAAATCTCTTCAGTCACATAATCAAAACCTGCGTGACTGATGCGAGGCTTCAGCTAGCGAGCTGGTACCTTGCGTGGTGCTAATGCTGGAGATGGCGTCCACAATGTCATCTTTGACTGGACAAAGAGTCTTACATCGCTCGTGGATCCTTTCCCTCTGGAAACAATAAAGACACTTGTTTTACTATTTACTTTGTTCTTCTGGTTCACTTGCTCACACAAACACATTCTATTTTTTTTGGGGGGGGGGAGATCCCTCATAACCTTTAGCTTAGCTTTCTTAGCATAGCCTTTCCTAAGGTTGACAAAGTAAAGAGGTGATGACAGGACAGAAATTAAGATATGACAACGGAAGGATGTCAACAAGGAAGTTGTGACTCCATAAGGATAGAAACAAGGAAGAGGAGACAAAGGAAGGATGGAAATCATGAAGTGGTGATGACATAAGGCCAGAAACGAGTAAGCGGTGATGACCGAAACACAGAAACGAGAAAGTTGTGTCAACGCAAGTAGAGATTTGGAAGAGGTGACAACAGAGGGCGTAAACAAGAAATAGGTGGTGATGGAAGGATGAAAATGAGGAAAAGGGAGACGAAGGAAGGACGTAAATGAGGAAGAGGTGACATCAGAAGGATGGAGACAAGGAAGACGAAAAAGGAAGGATGGAAAACTTGAAGAGCCGACTATGACAGTTCGGAGGTGAACACAGTAACGAGGGAGAGGCGACAACGGAAGCAGAAGAACGTGGAAGAAGTGTGTAGTGTATAAATGTCAGTGGACGACGAGGCTCATCATGTCTTAAAATAACATCACACAAGGACAATAGAGAATTGTGCGTAAAAATAAGTTTGTCTTAAGATTTATTTAAAAAAAAAAAAAAAAAAAAAAAAAGGGGGAGTTTGGTGGATGTGCTGCTGCTTTGTGACTCACAGGAACCAGAATATCCACTTCAGGCGTTCAGATGTATATAGTCTCAATGGTTCCCTCCCATATTACAAACGATCTGATAAGATGGTTTTAATGCACACTCCACAGCATGAAACCATTGGAATCGTACAAACAAGCACTTGAAATGTTAGACAAGAAACCTTTCCCTTTTCATCGTTATCATATCCTGAAGAAGTATCAACTGCTCAGCCAGGAAAATCTCATCAAGTATAAAAATCTGTCCTGTGATGTGGTGCTCCTATCGGTCTACAGGATTAAACATGTTTTAGCCTCTCCTCTTCTCTCGGGTTGCATAAACTTTAAATCATTTGCTAACAGAGCTACTGGAGGTGCAACTACAGGGGACTGCACAATCCCACTGACAAAAACTGCATTCAGTCAAGTAGTCTTTACCTTCAGGGCATCACATCTGTGGAATTCAGTACCACAAGTAATTAGTATCAGTCATTTAAATTCCATCCCAAAAAATGGCTTGTTGACACCCAAAAACATGAACACTGATTGTGGTATTATTTGTTTGGGATAGTGGATGTTGTCTCCAGATATGATTAACTGTATTGTATGCTTTTACAGGTAATGTACAGTTTTATTTATTGTGCACATTGAACTCTTTTGTTTTGTTGTTTAAATTGTATTTATTTTATAATGCCCAGTAACATTCAGCGAAGGGACTGCAGATGAAAACTAGCCTTTCAGCTAACTCGGGTGCATTTACATTTTACAAAATGTTAATTCATGTAAACTGTCCCTTTTCAAAAGTAAAGAATATGACAGCAATGCTCACATGCTGAGCGTCACTAAGCTCACCTGCGCGCTCTCCTGTAGGTACACGCTGAAGTCTTCCTGCGTAACGTTGGCGAGGCAGAAGGACGGCATCACCTCCGACTCGCTGAAGTCCAGACCCCAGGTCTTGGTGAAGAAGTCCGACTCACGTTTGGCCAGCCTTGGGTCGTTGAGTGCCGCTGGCAGGTTGACCTTGGAACTGTACACCGTCCAGCGGTCGTGCTCCGAAACCACCGAGGGATCGTCGCACAGGCCCCGCCCCTCACCTGACGGAGTAAATGGCATCGTCATCTAATAGACATCATCGCCTAAATGCATTCAAGTCCTTTTTTTCCCCCACTGGTGATCTATTCTGTCATTGTCCTCACAATTCAAGTGTTATTTGACTACACTGAGTGTCGTCATTTGTTTACACTGGTGAGGCATTTGAGTGTCATTTATTTACACTGGTGATAGATTCAAGTCATTTGGTTACACTGGTGGTGCGTTCAACTGGAGTCATATTTTGTTGACATTACGGCTATGCAGGAATTGATGGTGACTCGAATTGACACTCGAGTCCACCGAAAAAAACGAATGCCGAATCAGAATTCTCGGAGTCGAATCACAACAAATGAAAGAATAACACGCTACTCACTTTTTTCTGACAAGAGCTGCAATGATGCCACGCCAGTTACTTAAAAAAATATATATATATATTTCACGATGTTTAGCCTTCGTTTACGGCCGACACCATTTTGACTTTTA
Source organism: Phyllopteryx taeniolatus (assembly GCF_024500385.1). NCBI lineage: Eukaryota > Metazoa > Chordata > Actinopteri > Syngnathiformes > Syngnathidae > Phyllopteryx > Phyllopteryx taeniolatus. Next base: position 18,542,040 of record NC_084505.1, read on the forward strand.
CTTACATTTTGACTTACTATATTTCTATATTGCACTGTAGCTCCACCGAGATATCCATATAAAATTTGCTAAAAATGGAAAGAAAAAAAAAAAAAACAAGATCTCCACGGAAGGAGGTGTCCATGAGTCCAGCTACGAAGAGTTGCACAGAAATTAATGGAAGCACCACACCCAAAGCTGGAAAGGAGCCACTGCTTGAGGGGGACAAGTAATAAGTAATAAGTAATAATAATTAGTTTCTGATTCATTAGTTGAAGTCATTAGTTGTCAATACGAATAGCGAATCAGGATTTAGAGGTTGAGTCCGAGCCTTAGTTTACACTTGAAACGTTTCAATGTCCTCATTCGCTTATAGTGGTAATGCGCTCAAGTGTCATCATTTGTTTACACTAGTGATGCGTTCAAGTATCGTTGTCATTTGCTTACACTTGTGATGTGTTCAAATGTCAGTCATTGCGACATCATTATTGCTTCACACCAATGATGCGTTGAAATGTCATCATTTGCTTACACTTGTGATGCGTTCAAGTGTCGTCGTTTGTTCAACACTGTTGATGCATGCATATGTGGCCATTTGTGCGTGGGCAGTCCTCACCAGTGGGCTCTTTGGGGCACACGTCAGGTAGCGAGCGGGCAGTACGGCGCCGGGAGGAGGAGGGGGAAGGGGACGGGGGATCCCGCTCCTTGCGGAAGATCCCGTCTCGGCCAGCAGGCCGAGGCACCGGGGAGGAGATGGGGCGAGCCGCCATGACATCGGGACAAGCTAGCTGGATGGAGACAACACGGAATGCACCTTAAAAACATGTCACGTTAATTTCGACTGGTGATGCGTTCAAGTGTTCTTGTCATCATTTGTTTACAAGGCTGATGCGTATTAGGGTCATCTGTTGCTCACACTGGGACACTTTTGAATACGGGATAGTTTTTTGGGTCAGATGCAATCTACAGTACTACCTTGACTTACAGTGGTGTTTCAGTCATAACTAAAAACAATCGCAAATCATCTTTTCCCATTTAAAAGAATGAAAATTTCATTCATCTGTTCCAGTCCCCCCCCAAAACAATTCCAACAAAAATCTTTGCCATGTATTTTAACAAAACAGCACTCTATACTTTGATTTTATTGTACTGTACTTTCTAAAAACAAACAGTAATGACATGGTTAAATACAATGTAAAGAATTGAACAGTTTTGCCACATTTTATTCTTCAATTCAATGGACATTGTGCTGCTCCTTCTGGTATGTACACCTAGGCCACCTGGGGGCAGCATAATACAGACATATATATGGGGGTGGGGGGGTGAGATGGTTACAAGTTACAACTAAGCTCAGTGAGCTGCAGTAATACTGGCTGTTCTATGCAGAACACACAGAAAATATGCCTGTGAGTATTGTTGTCTGTCCACGTGTCGATATACAGTTTATAACATTGCAGCACTGATGCTCATTAGACACAGTGGGTACGGAAAGTATTCAGACACCCTTAAATTTTTCACTCCTTGTTATATTGCAGCCATTTGCTAAAATAATTTAAGTTCATTTTTTGTTTTTCCACAGGAATGTACACACAGCACCCCATATTGACAGAAAAAAACAGAATTGTTGAATTTTTTGCAGATTTATTAAAAAAGAAAAACTGAAATATCACACAGCCATAAATATTCAGACCTTTTGCCAGTATTTAGTAGAAGCACCCTTTTGAGCTCATACAGCCATGAGTCTTTTTTGGAATGATGCAACAAGTTTTTCAAACCTGGATTTGGGGATCATCTGCCATTCCTCCTTGCAGATCCTCTCCAGTTCTGTCAGGCTTGATGAACGTTGGTGGCAGCCATTTTCAGGTCTCTCCAGAGATGCTCAATTGGGTTTAAGTCGGGGCTCTGGCTGGGCCATTCAAAAACAGTCACGGAGTTGTTCTGAAGCCACTCCTTCGGTATTTTAGCTGTGTGCTTCGGGTCATTGTCTTTTTTGAAGGTGAACCTTCGGCCCAGTCTGAGGTTCTGAGCACTTTGGAGAAGGTTTTTGTCCAGGATATCCCTGTACTTGGCCACTTTCATCTTCCCTTCGATTGCAACCGGTCGTCCTGTCCCTGCAGCTGAAAAACAGCATGATGCTGCCACCACCATGCTTCACTGTTGGGACTTTATTGGACAGGTGATGAGCAGTGCCTGGTTTTCTCCACACATGGCACTTAGAATTACGGCCAACAATTTCTATCTTAGTCTCATCAGACCAGAGAATCTTATTTCTCACCATCTTGGGAGTCCTTCAGATGTTTTTTTTTTTTTTTTTTGCAAACTCCATGCAGGCTTTCATGTGTCTTGCATTGAGGAGGAAAGGCTTCCGTCAGGCCACTCCGCCATAAAGCCCCCACTGGTGGAGGGCTGCAGTGAAGGTTGACTTTCTAGAACTTTCTCCCATCTCCCGACTGCATCTCTGGAGCTCAGCCACAGTGATCTTTGGGTTCTTCTTTACATCTCTCACCAAGGCTCTTCTGCCCCCGATTGCTCAGTTTGGCCGGACGGCCAGCTCTAGGAAAGGATTCTTGTCCGATCCTATATCGTCCTGTCCTTCGTTAACAGGGTGTGGCACTATGGCCCCACACAACACTCAAATATAATGTGTCATTGTACTAGGCATATAATGTTTTACTTTCCTCATCTTTCTTACAGCTTATGTCCCGTCTTTTGTTGTCTTCTCTTCCTATATTATTTACTTATCTTTTCACTGTCTCTCCCGTTTGTTTTTTCTGTCACTCCCCTTTAAAACTGTTCTGTTTGGCGGAATTGTCAATAAAAATTCATCAGACTACAAACAAACGCAGTGACAGCGTAAAAACGCCACTGTGGCACAGTAAAACTGTCCCGGCATAAAAGGGATACGGATGCTACTTTCTGCTTGACCTAACAGCTGAACAGGACAAAAGAAAAGGAAAAAAAAAATCATGTCATCAGCCCGTAGTTCCAAAGCAAGTCCACAAACCTGTTTTCTGGTTTGGTCACGTGACGTTCCATATATGGCCCACAGGGACACTTAGGTCAAGGTAGTACTGTACTTGTGACATGTCTAATGACAATAAAGTTAAATCTAATCTAATCTAAAGAGTAATGGTACTTTTAAGAGGTGGTCATGTGACTTGTCCTTTGGCTACACACACACCTGAGATCACACCACCATCTGAATAGAAGCTGAATAAAAAGCTGACGGAAAAAAACAGACACAAAACATACATTCATTCAAATAAAATGTGAATTAAAAAAATATTAAATTCAATAGTATTAAATTAGCAACGTGACAAGTGGCCACCATCTTTGTGGAATTTTCTCAAAAACATCAAATGAGCACCATAAATGCCTCAAAAATCCTCCATACCAAATACATTTGTGAAAAAAACCAATTGATTCCTAAAGTACTGCTCATCTCACCAATGTTTCATTTGCACTACTTGGACTTTAAGGGCAAGCGATACGTCCATTTGGAGAACCCCTTGGAATGGAATGGAATCGAAACAGTCGAGGAAGTATGTTGAGAAATAGTCCATTTATCGTGCTTTACTCTAATTTGAAGGCCTTTATTGACCAGATGTTCTACAGGCGATATCACAATGAAACGTTCCCTGAAAAGGCATTTTTCAGACACAACAACGTCAATATCTCCAGAACCCAGCATCCAATTTTCAAAATTCTGGGTGCCTTGTACTCACGTTGAAGTGGCCATTCCAACCAGACTTGGCATTTTTAGGAATATTGTTACATTGCTACACTTAGCTTAATTAGTTTTGGTCTCATTTGTCTGAGAAACAAACCAGGGAGTTGCACACAAATAGAAACCAGTATAAATATTGTGATCACTGTTCTTTGTGGCACACAATCTAATTAATTCGCTTCAATGGCATATATTATTATTATTATTATTATTACTATTATTATTATTGATATGCGACGAAAGCTAGCATTACAAACGTCCAGTTTGGAGAGTTTGTGTGTTTAAGGCTGACTTGTCAATCAGGACGAGCAGCTGTGACAGAGGCTCGTAGCTTTAGCATTAGCTTTAGCAACGGAGCTCGCTCTAGCTCGCAACCCGCAGCAGCCAACACTTGTTACCTAGGAAAGTAGTTCCGAGCTAACGTCCCAAGCTCGGAGTTTGTATTAACACCAACACGAGCAGCACAGACGGTTTACTTCAAATGACACCGCGTTGTTCTCAGGCGCCGAAGCTAATCCTAAAGCTAAATGTCAGCCGAGAAGCGGAGGTTCCACGTCAACCGAAGCTCGCAGGTTAGCCACTGTGCTAAGCTGACATCCAATGAGCGAGTCAGCAAGACGCACAACCAACCAAACATAAAAACAAACACACTGCGAATGACTGCTCCCTTGCGTACCTGTCGTCGGAGGCGGGACAGCAGCCGTCTTCGTCGTCGTTTCCTTTGCCGCTGCTCACCATTACACACACATGCGAGGAACCACCGTAGACACTAGCGGCTACTAGCACAGTCGCTACCCCGACCATCGCGCACTGCCGTGCGGACAGCAGCGATTTTCTCCTGAGTGGGGATCTGCTGGGCGCTTTGCTGCCGGCTGCTGGACAACCGTGCAACTACATCGGTCACTTTTCTGCAAGCTGCTGTAATTACAAGACAGTACTGTGCAGTGAACCCCCGCCCATTCGCGGACTCAACACAGGCTAACTTCGTCTTTCCCAACCTTTATTGAGTCAGGGCACATATTTTGCATTCCAAAATATCTCACGGCACACCATCAAATAGAAATATCACAAAAAATATAGACTTTAAAACAGAGGTGGCCCGTGCTTTTGTACCGGGGTCTTCAGTGTGGATGTACCCAATTTAAGCCACCTCATAATACCATCACTATCACATCACATTTATAGAAACCATCAAAACGAAACTACCACATACATCATCTGAATCTGTTCAGAAGTTATAACATGACAAAACATACAAAATTAAAATAAAATACTATACATCATACTCACCAGAGATACCACTTATTACATTTATTAATGTGTGCAAATCACTACAGACATGATCTGCCAACCAATCTGAGGACTGAAAAATGCTGAACGGGATTGGTTAAAGAAACTGTTCCATTGCTAATATAGTTTTTACTTGCATGGACCAGCACAACTGTTTGTGAAGGTCCTGGGAAGATTAGATTGACCTGGCAACACATAGAGGCTGAAATCAGATTGGACAAACAAAAATAAAAATAAATAAATAATCCATATACACATATTGTGCAGCCAAGAGAAACTAATAGACCGTTGGAAATAAATGAATACAATTTCATGGAGCAAATATGACAATTTAGGACCTTAATTGTAATATTATCCAAACATAAAAACAAACACACTGCGAATGACTGGGTCAAGTTTCTCTCCTGCACCATTTGGACCTTGCACAGACCACAGGAACCAAAGCGCAAGACAAGAAGAAAGCAGAAATGATCCTGTCTTTGTTCCAGGTGAGTTTCATTTTTCTCAAATATGCTCTTATGTTACAGAGAAGGAGGAGGTTATATTTTCATCAATGTGTGTTAATTAATATTTTCATCAGAGTGTGTTAATCAATATTATCATTGTTGGGCCTTCTGGTTTATTAAAATGACCTTTTCAACAACAGTATCAATACTTACATATAGAAAAAAAAAATGTAGTGTCCATGTTTGATTGACAGCTGTTAAAAGAGCGTGTTTCAGTGTGTGATTAGAAGAGAACTTTTTTAAAAAATCCAAAACTTGCAACAACAAAAAAATCAAATAAACCAGGAAATGATGTCGAACAAGGAAGTACACATCTTTCTTGTAGTTTCAGTTTCACTAAAATCCTTATTTTGATATTTTTTATTTCCTGATCATAATGCGTACACATGATTATGTTCATGTGTTCATTTTCTGGTGGCGTTGTTGTGTGATGGGGGGGGGGGGGGGGGGGGCCCTCGGCATGGCTGTGAGGCTGCACGAGTTCAGACCATCTGGTGACCATGTCGCCGCCTCCACGTGAGTCAATGTCCCAAAGTCTGCCAATATGGTGCTAATTAACGCTAGTACCCAATCACAGGCAAAGATTCAAGCGAGCTTTGGCCCATAGTAACGTCTTTCAAAGGTTACTTGTTAGATATTTTCCCCCGAATTAACTCAAACGTTATGTTCCTCCATCAAAGCACCATTTCATACCATGTTTACCTAATTACAAATGTGCACAATTTAGACAATATTGACAAACCAGATAAGTGAATGTTCATTAAAAAGTTCAACAATCATAAAGATGAAACTATTCAATGTTGACAAACGAATAGATTTCACCACAAGTGTCGGCTCGGGAAGGGTGATGAAGTGATGATGAAAGTGACCAAGTCAGGATCAAATGTCATTCAAATTGTAATAGTGGAAATTTCGAAAAGCAACTACAATTTATCTGCATGTATTTCTCCCAGTATTGTAATGGATTACACTGACAAACAATTGACATAATCTCGTTACATGTACAACGTAGTTAGTTACTCCCCAACACTGTACTGTCCTGTACTGTACTGTAACTGTACTGTACGTGTGAAGGTGAGACTAGAAGTAGATCAACAGGATCAACAAGATCAACAAACATTGTCAAGACCATTGTTTTTTCATACTGCGGCTACCTGGAATGATGACACCCCGAGGACAAGCTTGAAAAACGGGTTTTAGTATTTTTGGCCGCTCCTGCTGGCACACTCATTGCAAATGTCCTGCCCCCTTTGACCCGCTGCTATGGGCACTGCCGGTAAAACATTATCTGCTTCTTTTTTTGGTTTGTTTGTTTTGTTTTTGTTTCGTTTTTTTGAGCCTGGCTTTTATTTCCTGAAGCTGTCCAGGAAACAGCAAGAATGTTGACGATAGGAGTGCAGAACAGGTTGGTCCAGAGCGGACAGACGCAATACATCATTATGCGCCCTCATTCCCAAGCGCAAGCATTCACAAAAGAAACTCGCGGTTGGCAGGTAAGTTCCTTTTTACTTTGCACCTCTACATTAGCTATATACTATCATATATTGATTGTTAAGATAGCATGATGCTTTTGCAATGTAAGTCAGGGGAATCGAAACTTTTTCCTTCGACTGCCACAAATAAAAAAAATGAAAGGATGAAAGGGCCACTTTGACATTCTTCAACTTTTGATTCATTAAATATGTTAAAACTAGCCGGTACGGTGGGGCGACCGGTTAGCACATCTGCCTCACAGTTCTGGGGACCGGGGTTCAAATCCACGCCTGTGTGGAGTTTGCATGTTCTCCCCGTGCCTGGGTGGGTTTTCTCCGGGCGCTCCGGTTTCCTCCCACACATCCCAATAACATGCACGGTAGGCTGGTTGAAGACTCGAAATTGCCCGTAGGTGTGAATGTGAGTGCGAATGCTTGGTTTTTCTCTATGTGCCCTACGATTGTCTGGCGACCGGTTCAGGGTGTACCCCGCCTCTCGCCCGAAGATAGCTGGGATAGCCTCCAGCACGCCCGCGACCCTAGTGAGGATAAGTGGTATGCAAAATGTATGGATAGACTATAATGTTGTGGGCAGTGTTAAGTTATTTTTAGTACTTTAGTACGCTGCAAAATATGGGCCAGACTTTTCGACACGCACTGATATATATAATTCATTCATGTTTGCTATCACCTGTACTCATCAATTTTGAAGACTGTCATTGGAAGTGTGATGTAATAATGTGCAAAAGGTTGACATACTAAGTGTATGTGTCTGCTGACAGAAGGCGGCGACATGAAGCTGACATCTTTGCTGCTGTTCCCATTGCTGCTGCTGCTGCTGGCGTTTCAGGCCAATGGCCGTACAGTGTCCAGATGTGAGCTGCGAGACAAGCTAAGGGAGAAAATCACGCTGTCAGAACGCACGCAAAACCTCACAGACATCGCCTTGACCTTGAGTGAGTAACACCAATATCACCTACAACGCAGGTAGCAAACCGGTGGCCCAGGGGCCAGATCTGGCCCGCCACATCATTTTATGTGACCCGCGCAAAGCAAATCCAAATCGCTAATTGTGTTCTGGTGTAATACTATTGAGATATTTGCAAGCATTTCTTTGTTACCAATCCCCCTTTGAAAATAAATGTAATAGTTGAAAAACATGTTTTTATAGGCTTCTGATTTCAAAACTGGTTATTCATCAATGCCCATATAAAAAAAAAAACACCCCTGCCTAAACGAAACGTTTCCTGTAGTTGAATATCAGATGTGCACAACGTTGAACCATTCCTCTTTGCAAAACTGTTGCAGTTGAGCAAGATTGCTAGGCTGTCTGGTGTGAGTGGCTCTCTTGAGGTCATGCCACAGCATTTCAATCAGGTTGAGGCCAGGAGTTTGACTGGGCCACTCCAACTCACGTATTTTGTTCTTCTGAAGCATTTCTGTTGTTGATTTGTTTCTGTGTTTTGACTCATTGTCCTATTGCAACACCCATCCTCTTTTGAGCTTCAACTGTTGGACAGAGCTATCCAGGCCCTGAGGTAGCGAAGCACGCCCATACCATGATGCTCCCTCCACAATGTTTCGCAGTTGAGATCAGGTTTTGATTTTGGTGCGCTGTGCCATTTTTCCACGACATATGGCATTGTTTATTCCTCTCAAACAATTCAACTTTGGTTTCATCTCTCCTTATAATATTTTAATAATAATAATAATAATAATCACCTGTGTGGCGTTTGCATGCTCTCCCCGTGCCTGCGTGGGTGTTCTCCGGGTACTCTGCTTTCCTCTCACACCCCAAAAACATGCATGGTCGGTTAATTGAAGACTCTAAATTGCCCGCAGGTGTGAATGTCAGTGCGAATGGTTGTTTGTTTATATGTGCCCTGCGATTGGCTGGCGACCAGTTCAGGGTGTGCCCCACCACTCGCCCAGAGTCAGCTGGGATAGTCTCCAGCACACCCGCGACCCTAGTGAGGATAAGCGGTATGGAAGATGAGTGGATGAATGAATAATAATAATAAAGCAAACCACTTATATAGCGCTTTTCGAGGCACTCAAAGACGCTTTAAAATTGCACACATTAGTCATTCAATACACAGTCACACTCTTGTGGTGGTTAGCTACTTGTGTAGCCACAACTGGGCAGTCTGACGGAAGCGTGGCTGCCATTCTGCACCAAGAGCCCCTCTGACCACCAGCAACCATCCAACCACATTCATTCATAGGCAATGTGGGTTGAGTGTCTTATCCCAGCTTTAAGCCACATCTCAAATCTTGGGTCATTGATTGGACTCCAGGTTGGTTCAAACTGTCTACACTGTCCGATTGGGTGGCAACAAGTTAACGGTTCACCAGTACACCGTCTCTCGCCCAAAGTCAGCTGGGATCGACTCCAGAATACCCGTGACCCAAGTGAGAATAATCAGTACACACAATGGATGGATGTGGAAGGACTTCATATTTAGATTTTTAAAGTAACTATGTACTTTATTTGCTCTTGCCGCAGTTGTGTGCCAGCTGGAAAAGATCTCCCAGCTGAAGACTAGCACGGTCCACATCTTAGGCCAACGTGACACCACCACCACTCCTCCTACCACCACTACCACCACCACCACAATCCCCACTATCAACACCACTTCCACAGCACCCACCAACCAAACCAACCTAAGCAACCAAACACTCAACTCTGATCCCACTGTACCACCTGCCTTAACCAACACCACCACAACCAACACCACCACTGCCTCCACGACACCGGCCAATCAAACCAACTTCAGCAACCAAACACTCAACTCTGATCCCGCCCTACCACCAGGCTTAACCAATGCGAGCTCAGACCTCAACCAAACCCTCAGTGGGGTCAATAACACAAGCAGCGACGGCGGCCAAGACCAGGACCAGGACCAGGACCAGGAAGAAGAACCTTTAGGTGAGGATGACGAAGAGGAAGAAGAACCGTTAGCTGAGGATGAAGAACAGGAAGAAGAACTGTTAGCTGAGGGTGAAGAACCGTTCAGCGAGGTGATTGGAGACACATACGATGAAGAGGGCGAATACCTTTACGTGGACCCGGAAAGCACTGTCGACTTCCACATGGAGGACTGGAGGAGGCTGATGGAGCTTCTGAACGAGGAAGAGAACGAGTTTGATGAAGAACAGCTGAGGATCGCTGATGACAAGCTTAGCGGCGACAATGGCGGCTTTGGCAGCGGCAGCGAGATGTTTCAGGTGAATTGGTCGCTAGGATACCATGGCATCTTCCAGCTCACGGACAGCTACTTCTGCCAGTCGTCTGCCCGATGGAGCCAGAACGTCTGCAACAGCACCTGCGGCGGTAAGTGCCTCATTGGTGGAAAATAAATACAATCATAACGGCTTAATACTGACTAATGAATGGCTAGACCGTTGAGTATGTTTTTGGTTGGAGGGATAGTTCCAGTTTGGTTAAATTAGAGGAATCAGAAACACGTAGGACAGCTCAAAAACCGGCACCCAAACGTAGACCCAACACATTGACTGACCAGAACTGCATGTACAGCCAACTCATCGAACCAGCACCACATGTAGAACAAAGTCAACAACCCAGAACTACATGATGAACAAATTACGTTACCTAAAACGCATAAATGCTACTCAGTGGCCCAGAAATACATGTAGCACAAACTCAAAGACTAAGAACCACATGCAGGGCCCACTCAGGGACCCAGAAGCAAATATAGAACCTGATCAATGTAACAGAATTCCATGTAGAAGCAACTCAACTCAGGGAGCAAAAAACAACACATATAAAACCAAATTGGGGACCTAGAACCAAAGGTAAAACCAACTCCACAACCTGGAACCAAACACACAGAACCAACTCGGTGTACCAGAATTGTATGTAAAACCAAATCAATAGCCAACAACCACACAAAAAAACAACACGAGGAGCTAGAACCATAGGCAGACCAAACTCATTGACCCAGAACAACATGTTAAACACTAAGACCATCTTCCTGGGATAAAAGAAAACAATGGTAGTCAGATAGCGCATAGTCCATGTTTAGTGAAAAGAGTGGTGCATGACTTTCACATGTATAACTATTCTACTGTGTACGCTGTTTTATTGCATGGTTGTTGTACATTCTTGAAGAAATTAGAATCATCTTTGAGCTTATTCAGGTCTCCTAGATTTTATTGAAGTCATTTAACTCAAACACTTCCCTAGTGTGCTCGCTCGCTACCTTTTCCCGTTAGTTTAACTCCTCCCCCTTCTTTCCGCCACAGCGTTCAGCGATGATGACATCACAGACGACTTGGATTGCTTCGTTGACAGTCTTTACTGGCTGTAAGTCGCGTCACACATCTTCAACGGACTAACTTTAACTTTGACACTAGACAAGTCATTCTCAACTGGTGGGTCGGGACCCAAAAAGTCCGCGGAGGGAGGTAATCACGTGTGCAAATTATATATATATATATATATATATAAATATACAATTCTATTTATTTTTTTAATTTATATATATATTTTAAGTGGAGAGGAGGAGCAACAACGTGTGACTTGAGTGTTGCAAGCTTAACGACTTTGTTTCTATATTAACGACATTTCCGACCCCTCAAGCAACTCGCTAAAATAAGTTGCTGTCTTAACATCATTTTGATAGCATAGAATAGCATGCCTTTTATTGTCACTATACAAAGATTTGCTTGATAAAGTATACTTAAGCAAAAAAAAACTGAAGGAGAAAAAGTATTTTCACTAGTGCCCCAAAAAAGGTAATCTATTAAATTTGGGTGCCATCAGCATTTTTTAGTTACGTGTTCATTTGTATATTATTGTTATTCAAGCGGTCCAGTTCATATGATTTGTGCACGGGTGGTTACGTCACAGTGGCTGGAGGAGCGACGCTTGCGATGCGGTGGATGGAAGATCGTGTCCGTACAGGATTATATTTGTTGGGCTGTGTGCTTTCATGACGAGCGAGTAGCAAGACGCAAGTACTCGGTGTTTTACGCAACGTTAAGAAGTGAACGTTTCCGTGTAGCAATCATTACGTTAGCAGCCTAATAATGAGAATAAATAATATTTATTTGTTTACATTTCTGCCTGCCCCCCTCATGTATGCATTCCTAGAACCGGCCCTCCAACAGCACCAACAACAATACTCACAGGCATATTTTCGCTCTGCGATGTGGAAACAACCAATATTTGTCATGAACGGAACAGAGGACCTGTCCTCTGTACCCAAAATGCACGACTCCAATACAAATGGACAGTTTCACAAAAGAGAGGTTTAATATACGAGCAGAGGTCGGTACAAAGGCAGGCAATCCGAAAAGGCAACAGTATCCAAAAAAACGTGAGGCAAAGAGGCAAGGTCAATAATCGGAACAGGGTCTCGTCTTACTAGGAGTCGGTGACGTGGAAACAAGGAATGCTGGAACGTGACAACAAGGTACAACGCACTGGCGACCAGAGAGAACGAGACACGAGGTTAAATACAAGGGGTAATTAGGGTAAACGAGGCACAGGTGGGGAAGATGCTCTCAGGAGCAGGTGTGTACGAGACAGAGGGAAAACAACAACCGGAACGCACACCCATGACAATATTAATGCATCCTAGTTGGCGACCTTTTCTGCCTCGTCTTCTTCCTGTCTTCCAGTAGAGCTCAGTGATGCCCAGAAGATTGTGGCACAATTTGGTACTGCACTGAGGCGTGCAACTCAAAATTTGGACTTATCTTAATACTGTAAAAATAAAAAAGTTAAAAAATAAATCACTGGATAATGTGCAATTTATCTAGGGGAATGAATGATGAACCACAATATAGAGGGGGTTTATTGTATTATTTGAACAGTCTAGGGATTGCTATGATATGCTGTGATGAATGAAGCCCTTCCGTGGGACAATTGAAGGATAGTAATACAAAAATTAAAAAGGGTTTGTCATAATTGCCCTTTTTTAATTAGACACTCACTGATGATACAAGAAAAAAAGCCAGTCTACATGTGATGTCTATTTTACACTCCTGGTGGAAGTGTTGCATCTCGCATTGAACGTTGCGCAACATGAGCGAGCGTGCTGAACTTTGAGACACCACAAAACCAACTTGATTCCAAACGCTTGCTCATTTGCATACATGGTAACAAAAGGGGCCATAATGGATGGTATAGTTACGCAAGAGCGATCGTGTGCCACACAACGGGCTCCATCCGAGGGAGATGCTAGGCTAAATGTTGTCTTTGCATGTGAAAAGCTTAAAAAAAAAAAAAAAAAAAAAAGCTGTTACGACACGTTTGGAATACAAACTAATAAAATACATAAGGTGGAGCATATTGGAAGTTCCCGACTACTTTCAGACAAATTGCACCATCATCGTCATCACAATTACCAAACACACTCCTTCAAGTGTGCAACCACTTGGTTGCACGGGAATTTACACTGGTTGGATTAGTACATCAAAAATGACATTTGTTTGATTACATACACTCGTAGATGGTTTTACCTGTGACACGGAAATGATTTAACATTCAAGATGATTCCTCATGTTTGATTACATACAAGATGGTTCAACATTTGTTAGCTCGAGAGGTGCAATTGATTCATTGATTCAGCAACTAATCGATTAACACCTGGGACATTAAAAGTTATCAAAAGCTTTTTTTTTTTTTTTTTTTTTTTTTTTACAACATACTATATGAGAGTGGTGGCTCTTCAACTGTAGCTTTTCTGATGTCGCCACAAAACAGGACATGGTTGCAGGTCATCAAAACCATATTTGCGCTACGTTGCACTTACGCCTACGAAAATTCCCGAAGCTTAATTACAACCCATAGTCCAAACCCAACAGGAAGTGACTTATTACATTTTCAATCTATGGCTGTGCATGGGTCACATACTTTTGCACTTGTCCTCCAGCAGGGGTGTCCAAACTACGGCCTGGGAGGCATTTGGGGGCCATCCTCCATTTTTGTGTGGTCCGCATTTACTCAGTGTCATTTATTTTCAACATCGTGCAGCCGTTGTGTGTGTGTGTGTGCGTACCAATAACTGACACATATTGCCGTAGAACGAGAAACTGTGAGTTTTAAATTCTCCTTCCCGTGGTCAAAGTTGCAAGTCTTCAAATCAATGGGTTCAAGTCCGTTCGAAGTCACGAGTCATTCCTGTTCTAGTGTAAGTCAAGTTGCAAGTATTGTCAAGTCGAGTCTAAAGTCATCAAATTCATGACTCAAGTCCACGCCATTGGCTGGCGACCAGTTCAGGGTGTACCCCGCCTCTCGCCCAAAGATAGCTGGGATAGGTTCCAGCACGCCCGCGACTGATTTTGCACTTGCTTGATTACATACGCGTTTTGTATGTGTTTGAAGATGATTTCATGTCTGTTAGATTACATACAAGAACATTTTGCGTTTGATTGTGTTCTAGATGATTTCATATTTTATTACATCCAAGGTGATTTAAAGGTAATTCCACATCTGTTACGTGCAAAACGAATTCACGTTTGATTGTGTTCTAGATCATTTCAACGTGATTTCATGCGCTTAAAGATGTTTTCCCACCCGTCAGACCGGAATGATCGAATGAATTCAGACGCTATTTGATTACACACGAGATGATAACATTGCACACCCGTTATTTGTTGTTGCTGCTAATCCGTTTGCTCTTTTCAACCTTCCAGGTACGTGCTGAGGACGGTGGGATATCAGTGCTACGAAACCACCGACTTCTTTGGACAGTGCAACTGAGCTGTCATGTACTACTCTGTTGCCTTCCATGGTAATTACAATGTACAGCCAATACAACTGTTTCCTTTCCAAAGATAATGTTTTTTTTTATTATTTTGAGTGACACTGTCGGATTCAACTAAAGTCAATTAACATTCCAATTATTGCTGGGAATCTCTCTGTGACAGCATAATTTATATCTTTGTATAAGCACAACACGTGTGTGTGTGTGTGTGTATTTTGATCCGCTTTTGATTGGATGACACGTGTGACATCATTAATGACAGTGTCATGACAAAGCAACTCTTGTAAACTTGTTGAATTCATCAGAACGAATCAATAAAGGCAGACAGGATCTCAACATCACTATTGTCAACATTCTTTGGGAAGTTTTAGGTTTCGTGTGACATTAGGAAATGAGGGGAAAAAAAAGATGTTAGCAAGAATGTAAAGAACACACCTTGCTGGAGAATGCTTTTGTTGTGCGCATCAAATTAAAACATTTTTCCTTTACCAGCCCTTAGCATCGGTGTGTTTAATATAATAAGATGATTGAATAAGCTGAGCAGGAAATGAATTAGAGTTTGTGATTGGATGTTGAAAACAACTCTGAGGAACTTGTTAGATCAGAGGTGTCAAACTAATTGTATTTCAGGGGCTGCAAACACCCTAATTTGATGTCAATAAAATCATAGCATGCGTCATGTAAATGGCAATAAGTTGGTGTTATTCCCTTTGTTTTACTGCGAAGCAATACAAGTACAAGAGGAAAAGCTTGACTGAGCTATCCTTGATAAGTAGGCAAGGAAGTCGATAACCGATATTTGGAGTTGATATTCATTTGCTATGAAAGGGAAAATATTGGCATCCAAATTTTGAAAACATGCAAACTCCAAGACTTTGTTTAAATGCCTTTAAGCATGTGTTTATTAAACAGCTTTTCAGATTTTCAACATCTTTGTTTCAAAATTCTCAGGGCAGGGAAATCCAAGAGTCAGCAGCAAGTCAACTGAAAATGTGAACGAATGAGTGAAGGAATAAACAAACAAACAAATAAATAAATAAAGTTTACCCAGTATTAAATTGATCTCTTATCTGCTGTTGGATTTTTTTTATTTTATTTTTTTTAAAAGACGCAGAGGGCAATGTGAATCAAAATGCTCAATATAGGCACCGATAATCGGCCCGGCTGAGAACCGGCTTATCCCTAGTACATAACGTGAAGAACAACCTCAGATCGTTTAAGAACAAGGTGCAATTTGCTCCAGTTTGCCGTACGACACTATTTTTTAACTTTCAAATGCTCCTGGTGGGCCGGCATCAGCCCACAGGCTGGTATGTCCGAGACCTGCTCCTCAGACGGCATTTTGACCGCAGACCAGACCAAGCGCGGCAATTTTGTTGGTGTTCATCAAGTGTTGCCTGCCAGGCTCATTAGTTTGTTCCAAGCACTCAGCGTCACCGCAGGCACGCACTTTTGACCGTCATCCAAGTTAATGGGGGGGAAATGACGAATAAGGATGTGCAACGTGAAAAAATACAAACAGGTTTGTCCACACTCACTATACTAACCCATATACATAGAAAGTCAAGTGACACAAACAAGCCTGCTCAGACACAAGCAACACTCAGACGTGGTGAGAACATATCTGCTTTATTTGCATTTCTATGATCACCCTGCTAATTAGCTGTACGTTTGTGTCTTATGTTGTGTTGTTCTATCAATACAACCCTCTTATATTTATCCGTGTGTCAGAGTCACACACATACAGTACAGTGCAATACTATCGTAGTATATTCACACACACACAATGGCAAGTTATGTCATATAGTCATACACGCATACAATATTTCGGCGTAACGTTGCTTAATTACCCTGCTATTTATCTATATTCATGCGTTGTACACGCTATATGGCCACGTTATTTAATCACAACATGGTGCTTAGTCATCCACTTGCATTTATACATAACTATCACATTTATACACATTCACTTCGGCATGTCATATGCTCATAATGCAATACGCTATGTTCAATTTTAATCATGTTTAATCATGCCATGTTGTTCAATTGTATAATATTTATCTACATGCGTGTGTGTGGCATTAATTAATACACACGCAATACATAATGCTCATGTTGTCTAATCGTGTCATGTTATTTATCATCCTACTAGTTATCTAATATATGCCCGTGTTTGGCATATACTTGTACACGTACAATACTCCATGCTAATGTCGCTATCATATTTAGCTATGTGCGTATGCCGTATATTCACCCACACAATAACCCATACTCATCGTCTTTAAATCATCGTCATGTATCATTATCTACTGTATATGCATGTGCGTGGCATGTATTCCAACATAACAAAATACTCTATGCTGCTGTTTAATTGCGTCTTGTTTTTTTTAATCGTCCTGCTTTTCAGATACTGTACTCCTCCCACGACATGCTTAACGAACTGCTTGGCAATTTAGCCCTCGGCAGACGCAATCCTCCTTGCACTCCATTAATCTCTTTGCATGCACAAATAGGTTGGTGCCAGTTTTTGCTTTGGCAAAACGAAACGACATCAAACTTTTAGAGCAGTCATTGAACCTAACCCACATGTTTCTGTCAACCTCAATGACAATTGGTCAAACTAGCATACAGTACGTGTTTTGGCAATTCAGAGTCTTCGGTGTGTCTAACATGTCTCTTATCAGGTCCTGACTCCGTGTGGTTTATCTGGACAAAAAAAAAACAGGACAAACACTCACCAGCCATTTTCTTGCCCAGGCTGGGCAGGAGGTTTACGCTCTCTCCCATATCCTCAAGTTCTTCAATTTACTGGATGATCTTCAACTGATTGGTTGGTTTGTTTTATTCCATCATTTTTCAGAGGTCTCAAGTTCTGAGAGATTTATTTTGTCCTCACAAAAGCCCTTGAGATGAGGTTGGAGTGGACTATGCCGCTGCTGGTCTTGTCGGTTCTGGTACTAAGTTTGTCCCAGGGCCGCATGATCTCCAGATGTGAACTGAAGGGAAGACTTGAAGAGGCCATCCAGCTGCCTGAAGGCATTGAAAAGTTCAGAGAGTTCATCATGTCAGTAGGTGAGAAGATTGGTGAATGCTGTCCAAGGCTTTTGAAAGATTATCTTTACACATTCAACACAGACGACTGAACTTTAGGGTTCTGGACACAAGCCTATGAATAATGTTGCCTTCATGCTTTGCAGTAATATGTGAAATAGAGAAGATATCAAGTCTGAACTCCAACATGGTCAGGACTACCTCTATTATGCCGGTCATCCTTGAACAGACAACCAAAGCCACAAGACCCCCTGCACCTTTACCAACAACCAACACCACAAGACCCCCTGGACTTCCAGCAACAACCAACACCACAAGACCCGCTGAACCTCTTGCAACAACCAACACCACAACACCACTTGAAGCTCCAACAACAACCAACACCACAAGATCCCCTGAGGCTCCAACAACAACCAACACCACAAGACCCCCCGAACCTCTTGCAACAACCAACACCACAAGATTCCCTGAGGCTCCAACAACAACCAACACCACAAGACTCCCTGAAACTCTTGCAACAACTAACACCACAAGACCCCCTGAACCTCTTGCAACAACCAACACCACAACACCACTTGAAGCTCCAACAACAACCAACACCACAAGATCCCCTGAGGCTCCAACAACAACCAACACCACAAGACCCCCCGAACCTCTTGCAACAACCAACACCACAAGATTCCCTGAGGCTCCAACAACAACCAACACCACAAGACCCCCCAAACCTCTTGCAACAACCAACACCACAAGATTCCCTGAGGCTCCAACAACAACCAACACCACAAGACTCCCTGAAACTCTTGCAACAACTAACACCACAAGACCCCCTGAACCTCTTGCAACAACCAACACCACAAGACTCCCTGAGGCTCCAACAACAACCAACACTACAATATCCCCTGAGGCTCCGTCAACAACCAATACCACAAGACCCCCAGAAGCTCCAACAAACAACTCCACAAGACCCCCTGAAACTAGTGCAACAAACATCAGCACAATATCCCCTGAGCCTCCAACAACAACCAACACCACAAGACCCACTGAACCGACAACCACCAACACCACAAGACCACCTGAATCTGCAACAACCACCAACTCCACAAGACCCCCTGAGCCTCCAACAACAACCAACACCACAAGACCCACTGAACCAACAACCACCAGCACCACAAGACCCATTGAACCGGCAACCACCAGCACCATAAGACCACCTGAATCTGCAACATCAACCAATTCCACAAGACCCCCTGAAGCTCCAACAACCAACTCCACAAGACCCCCTGAAACTAGCGCAACAAACATCAACACAGGATCCACTGAGTCTCCAACAACAACCAACACCACAAGACCCACTGAACCAACAACCACCAACACCACAAGACCCATTGAACAAGCAACCACCAGCACCACAAGACCCATTGAACCGGCAACCACCAGCACCACAAGACCACCTGAATCTGCAACAACCACCAATCCCACAAGACCCCCTGAGGCTCCAACAACAACCAACACCACAAGACCCCCTGAAACTAGTGCAACAACCATCACCACAAGATCCACTGAGCCTCCAACAACAACCAACACCACAAGACCCACTGAACCAACAACCACCAACACCACAAGACCCATTGAAGAAGCAACCACCAGCACCACAAGACCCACTGAACTGACAACCACCAACATCACAAGACCCCCTGAGCCTCTCATAACCATTGCCACAAGACCAACTGAACCAACAAACACCCCCACGGCAGTCAGTCCTGAGTCCTTAAACATCTCTATACAATTTCCCGATGTCAACGTGGTCCAGATAGCGCAGCAGGCTGAGATGGAGGCGCTGAGGAAGCATGTGGATGGCTTGTGGAGGACGGAAGAGGCGGCGAGAGAAGGCAGTCGGCGGCGGCGGCGGCGGCAGGCCACAGTGGAAAACCCGCCGTCTTTCCGCACTTATTACGGAATTTTCCAGCTGTCAGACTCAGATTTCTGTTTTTCAACTAATCCTTGGACGGACAACTTCTGCATTACATCCTGCACTGGTGAGTTATCAAGTCTACTTTACATGGACATATGATATACAGTGACTCCTCACATATTTGCAGTTCGGCATCCGCACATTTTTTTATGGAACCTATCCCCCGTTATTCACCGAAAACTCACAAATGAACTGTTTTTACGCTAGGGCCAAAGCTATAAACATATTACTTTGCTGCCATCTCACTCAGTGATACATACAGTAGGTACTATCATTTTCAAAATACATTAGTGTCGCAACTCTACGCCAGAGGCAGGTTAGACTGGCATTGTTAATTTCATAGGCGAGAGCAGCCTGGCGACTCTGAAAGTTGGTGGCCTGTGCCACTGTGGGAGTGTTTACAGACAGACGTCATTCGACTCCTCTCATTCCCTTTAAATGCGACGCATCTGACAGTCTCAACAGAGACTCTGTGCGGAAGAGGACAATGCGTAATTGTCACTGCTCCCTAGCCATGATGTGGCAACATGTGAGCGGAAAGTACAGGATGAGGTGGTGATAACTACTGGTGACTTAAATATTTCCGTGGAGCTCAATATTTGTCTGCCTGTGCCCCAATGAAATTCCCCAAAATCGCGTTACACCAAGGGGTTTCGCCTGCGCGAGCAGTTTGACGCGGTCTGAGCAGGCTTACGTTGAGATCGACACTCTGCCCAAAAAAATTGTCACTCCATCAGGCATATATCCAAGGACACACCCTCGCTCCACCTTGGTGCAGACTGATCCGCCAAATTGAAAAACACGCGCGGCACAAAAACCTGAATGCATATTATTAACTGCATATTATGTTTATATATATATTAAATGAACTCTCCTTTCCCCATTCAAGCGTTCAAAGATGATGACATCACGGATGATATACAATGCCTTGTGAACAGTCAGCACTGGATGTAAGTGACCATCATGTCACCTTTTGTCTTTATGTTTCTTCTATCTGTCTCATTTAACCTTTATCCTGTGACATACAGTAGTAGATCCTATTAATATGATGTACAGTATATAAGGACTAAAGTATTGGGGCTGGAGCATAAATAGTCGAGTTTCCGCACCAAATTTCAGGCAAGTGCTTCTGCTCGGATGAGCGGTGAAGCCTCTTCAGAGAACCAGAACAGTCCAGTCGTGATCGATTCAATACCCTGAGAATGAAAATGAACTGGATAAATGAGAACATTCACAGGACGCCACCAGGAAGTAACAAGTGACCAAACTGTTAACAGAGTCAAAGATCTACTTTTGGCTTCACGCACAAACATAGCTCAGCGGTAGGACAACAGATTCGATGACAACGCTAATGAGCACATTTAAGCAGAGGTGGGTTGAACAGGAAAAAAAAAACATTGTACACAAGTTAAAGTACTTGTTCTTTAAAATAATATGATTCACGTAAAAGTAAGAAGTAGTCCTCTCAATAATTACTTGAGTAAGAGTTAGTACTGTAGTATTCAGTGGTTGAAACACTCAGCCGAGTAACTGGTGAGTAATTTCAGAATCATTTTTTAAACAGCATGAAAGTTAAATAGGTACAGTATAAGACACAAATAAAATAGGAATGTGCGAATCCAATATCACTTTAAATAAAACCATGGTCAATTTAAAAAGCAAAGCAAAGCAAATGTATTTATATAGCGCACTTCATACACAAGGTAACTCAATGTGCTTTGCATGGTTAACAGCATTTAAAAATAAAGGGGGAAAAACTGCTTATAAACATTCAAAACAAGGAGAAAAGAATACAATTAAAACAGCGTACAGTGCAAGAAATATCATTTAAAAGAGGAAATGTTCTAAAAAGCATTTTTGAAGAGTTTTCAACCTGGACTTAAAAGCATCGACACTTGGGGCTGACGCCACTTCTGTTGGCAACCTATTCCATTTGTGTGCAGCATAATAGCTAAATGCTGCTTCACCATGTTTGCTTTGGACTCTGTGTTCCACTATTTGACCTGAGTCTGTCGATCTCAGAGCCCTACTGGGTTTAGATCCCATTAGCATTTCATTCATGTATTCAGGACCTAAACGGTTTAGTGATTTATAGACCAGTAACAGAGCTTTGAAATCTATTCTAAAGTTGACTGGAAGCCAGTGTAAAGACTTTAGAATTGGAGTCATATGCTGTGACCTCTTTGTTCTGGTCAGAACTGAGCTGCAGAATTCTGAATGAGCTGCAGCTGTTTAATGCTCTTTTTGGGGAGTCCAGTCAGAAGACCATTACAATAGTCAAGTCTACTTGAGATAAAAGCATGGATGAGCGTCTCCTGGTCTGCTTGACACATGCAAGCATTCACTCTGGATATGTTCTTCAGATGGGAGAAGGCACTTTTAGTAATTGACTTGATATGATTTTGATAAGGTAACAAGAATGAAGGCAAATTCAGCCACAATAAATGGTCTTCAATGAACTTTCTTTTTTTACACACGTGAAGCAGCACAATAGGCTGATCAGGCAGAGTTTATGATATACAATAATTATATCAAGATAAAAATACTCGTCGTCAATGTAGCAGAGTAAAAGTAGTGTTTATTCAGAAAAAAAAATCCATCCACCCATCCATCCATCATCGGGCAGGAGGCGGGGTACGCCCTCAACTGGTTGCCAGCCAATCGCAGGGCACATACAAACAAACAGCCATTCGCACTCACATTCACACCTACGGGCAATTTAGAGTTGTCAATTAACCGACCATGCATGTTTTTGGGATGTGGGAGGAAAAACCGGAGCGCCCGGAGAAAACCCACGCAGGCACGGGGAGAACATGCAAACTCCACACATTGTTTGTGTGTCTGTGTAATATGATGAGGCGATTAAAGGTTTATATGGTTTCGCAATCATAACGGACCTCAGAGGGAAACCATAAGCACAATGAAGTCCATGACAAAATGAGCTTAGAGTACCAGCCCAATCAGATCAACACTAGTATTGATTGCTCGTATTGATTGTATTGCTAGTATTCTTACACATTTTAGTTACTGTTGTTAACCGTTTATTTCATACGGAACCGCTAAGGCGATCCCTAGTAAAATAGGGAACGCAAATTATTTTGCGAGGGACGTCATCTTAGGACTTACGTACTGATCCAGCCTCTGATTGGTTGATTGATTGAAGAGCTGCATCCCCATACCTTTGTGCATAGGGCATATTTGCCGTTGAACTATTTTCTTCTTGTCCAACCAACAGGAGTATATTCCGGACGGCCAGCACGGAGTGTTACCGGACCACCAACTTCTTCAAATATTGCAAATGAACGTAACACAGCACCAAATGGCAGATTTTTAAATTGTTATGATTTAAAAGAATTACTGAGGTTTACTGTATTTGTTTTCTTGTTCGTTTGAATTTTTCCCCCCCCCCCATCTTTCTTCATTAAATATGCACATCAGATTCCTACAAATTAAATGGTTTTCATTCTCTTGATTTGCTGGTGATGTTGCCAGGATGGGAAAAGTGTGGCCTGTGTTCCGCATTGTGGGCCACTGCATTTTTTAATCAGGTCCTGGATACAAAACAAAAAAGATATTTAATGTTCAAACTGATGAACCTTATTGGGTTTTTCTTTTTTGCAAATATTCTCTTGTTTTGAATTTGTCTGCGGCACGTGCCAAGAAAGCTGGGAGACACGCAACGACACGCAGAAACACAGCCGGCTTCACTGGACCCAAGCTGATCTGAGATGGACTGATGCAAAGTGGAAAAACGTGCTGTGATCTGACGAGTCCGCAATTCAAACTGTTTTGGGAAATCTCGGACGTTGTGACCACCGGGGCCAAAGGAGAAAAGGACCACGTGTGCATATAATATGTATCTATTCATTTTATTAAGTTGATTGATTGGTTGGTTGATTACAATTGAAGTAATTGTAAAAAATGAAAAAGATTTATTTTTGTTTCACCTGAAGTATTTTACTCCTATTTAATCTAGAACTGCCACAAATCGATGACCACTTTGCCACTTTTTCAACTTTCTTTATTGACCGTTGGGCAGCAGGGGGCAGTAGAACATCACAAACAAGCTGACATCGCAGGAAGTAAGAAGAAGTAGAAGCTCATGATCCAGTCATTACTGGTCACTGGTCCGGTCCAGTTGAACATTTGGAGGCACAAATCCTGATGAGTGTGTAGGCGCTAGGCAGGTGTCTGCTATGTTAATATTGTGATGTCATGGCATGACATCATAGCATATAGCTCAATTCATTTCAATGGGGAAAATGCATTGGAGTAAATTGAGTTACGAGCTTGGTCACGGAACAAATTAAACTCGTAAGTCAAGGTACCACTGTATTTACAAGTGTTCTGTGGATTATTGCGAGGAACTGACTTCAAAACAAAAGCCGAGATGTGGAATGATCAGGAGAGTCTTGTCACACGTAGCGACCACTGGACCTGACCTCCGGGCACAGCTTGGCCTCCAGATCCTCAATCTTGATGGACTCGGCGTCCTTGGAGCTGCCGAGGCTGGCGGCCCTGCTGATCTTGGTGAGGGTCTCCTCGTAGGGGGGCGGCAGGTAGACCATGACGAAGACCCCGTCTGAGCCCGTCGAGCTGGTGCTGGCGTGGCGTTCTGCATTGCGGGTCAGCGATGACAGCAATTCGGCGCCGCTCTCGGCGTCCTGCAGGTCCAGCGCAATCACGTTGGTCAGGCCCAGCTTGGAGGCCGAGGCGGAGCAGCGGCGGGAGACCAAGACCGCCACCAGGACAAGCAGCAGGACCGACACCGCTGGGAGGACCACGTACACCAGCAGCTCAAACTTCCTGTCCTCTCCCAGGTCATTCCAGTTGAAGCCCTGCATGCATGAGAGTATTGTTACCAGTTATCGGTATCGGACCGACACCGGCCTTATTTCAAGGTATCGGGTACTTCTGAAGCCTTCTGATACCAGCCACCGATACTTAAGGCTACAAAATCTGATATGGAGTAAGTCCTCCTCATCAGTAGTTGGCGTTACACTGCGGCAGTTTGACACATCGGTGAATCGTTATGTACGTCGGAAAGCAAGGTCTTTGTGAACAATTATACGTCATTGTGTTAATTGAAATTTTATGTTTCTAGTGGTATTGGTACTCGGTATCGGTATCAGTGAGTACTCAAGAATGAATCCTCATATTGGTATTGGTCTAAAAAAAAAAAAAAAGTGGTATCGAACATCACGTTTTGACAATAATGTATACAGGCAAGTCAGAATTTAGAGTTGGGCGCCTTTAGTGTAGTACCACATTGTGCCACAACATACCAGGCAGCATTGAGCTCTGCTGGAAGGCATGCAGCGTAATGAAGAGCAAGAAGATGAGGCAGAAAAGGTCCCCAACAAAAAGTCCCCAAAGTAATATTTGTTGCTCCCATGTCGCCGTTGAGCATTGTTGTATGCTATATTTGTATGTGTTGCTGCTCCGTGTTCGCTAAAGTAGCAGTTGTCTGAAGGTTTGGAATTAGCGAAACATCTATGTTAATTTATGTTAGCCCGTCTATGGCATTTTGCATTATATGCTAGCATTAAGCGAGCAGACCTTTGTTATACGTTCAACATTTTCTACTTAAAAATTAGGCAATCTTTTGTAACATTCAACATTTTTGTAATTCATAATTTTAAAAAATGTGATATAGGTTTCAACATTAAAAAAAAAAATATTAATAAATAAAGAACGTGATTCAACATTAAAAAATGTGTTATTCAATTCAAAAACTGTACATCTTGTAAGTTGTAAAATTCAACTGGAAAAAAAAACTTTGTTCCACCAAAGAATTTGGCAATATCGTTGAGCATTCCACTTTTGTTTGACATTTATAATTGAAAAAAATGTTGATATCATTAGCTTTCAACATTTAAAAACAGGTTTTTAATTTGAAAAAATTGTGATTGAACAACTGAAAAACAGTGTCATAGCTTGTAAATTGTGACATTCAATTTGTTGTCTATTTGTCTATATTTTGTTGCTAAGTAGCTATCATTTGTTTAAATATTGTTTTCAATAAAAAGGGTGTGAGTCAACATTAAAAATACAATTGAAAAACAGTGTCATTCTAAGTCCAACTATATTAAAAACGATTCTTTCTACAATTTTCAGCTTGTAAGTTTTCCAGTGAATAATGGAGGATAGGTTCCCCCCAAAAATGAAAATGAACAGTAATTAGGTGAATCTGCAAGTAGCAATCACAAATATCCGAGGGGACACTGTCATCAAATGTCTAGTACAAATACCTAAAAACTATCATTTACTTCCCACCACTGGAGAGAAGAAAAGGAATGTTCCGGTGGGCCTCACCTGTTGCTCGTGCGCGGAGGGCAGTGGCGTCGCCCAGTCGTAGGATCCGCGCCCCGCCGGGCCGAAGCGCCGCCAGCTGCTCTCCAGGAGGCTGCGCATGCTGCCCAGATGAAGATGTGATCGGGTCCCGCTCGCGGACGCAACTTTGAGAGGCAAACAGGGTCGGCGGCGGCGGCGGCGGGGTGGGAGGGTTAGTGTAATGGGTCTGGGAGGGGTGGGGACTCACGTGTGCACACATGCATGCGACCCAATATCAGGATTCAGGCCAGCCGAGAGATTTACTCCTGCCCCACATCGCTCTCTTTGCATGCGTGTATGCGTGTCTGTTCAATTCTTACTCGCTTTGTAGCACTCTCAAATTCACTCTCGTGTGCGCCTTCTTACACGCTTTCCTCGCTTTCGTGACAACTGCCTCACTCTCTCACTTCAGTCACGCTCAGTCTCACGCTCACGTTCATTCTGTCACTGGTGCTCGTGCTCACTTTGACATGATCACTCTCCCATACACTCGCCATCGCACAGTCACACCAATTCTCTCACTGTCATCCGATGCTCACCACACATCTCACTCTCTCACGTCCACCGCTTTCTGTCACTGTCTCACGTTCACTCTCTCACTCTCAAGCTGCATTCGACACTGTCAGATTCACTCTTCCTTGCTTTGACTCTGTGTACTGCTCCCTTCGACACACTTTCGAACACTCTCACTCGCAATATCACTGTCATAACAGGTGTCTCACTCTCACCTTCACTCTCTCACAATCATGCATTCTTTCAAACACTTTATCTTGATCACCTTCAATCACTCTGTCTTGGCCTCGCCTTCACTCTGTTACTCTCACGATCACTTTTACACACTCTCCGATACACTCTCGCCCGCTATCACACCACACTCTCATCTTCACTCTCTCACGCTCATGCAATATTAAATCCCCTCTAAGGAACTCTCACTCACAATCACACCGCCTGTCTCATTCTCACTCTTATGCTCGCTTGGACACCCTCTACGATAAATGATCAGAATCACTCTAACTTCACTCTCTGGATCTCATATTCATTTTTTGTCACTTTCTAATACACTAACAATCACACCAGCTGTCTCATTGGCCCCCTAACTCTCATGCAAAGAATTTTCATGCCACTTGTCACACTCTCACCTTCACCCTCTCACGCTCATGCACGCTTCAACACTCTCCAATTCACTCTCACTCGCAAGCACACTCACTTATATGCGGTTGGCTCTGCAGTGTCACACCAAAACAGCCCGTTGGCGTGCCACCATCCTCCATTAATCCTGGTTGAAATATTACATGACACAAACGCGCACACACACACACACACACACACACACACACACACATGACCTTGCTTTTGTAACACTCTCAAAATCAGCATTATACTTTACGGTTTTGTTGATAGAATCCATTTACAGAGCAAATGGTGGTGGCCCACTGAAATACACTTCTTGCAAAACGGTGAAGACGAAAGTGCATAACGTTAAAGAAATAAACAGGTTCATAGCAACCGTCGTGTGAGTTGCACAATTTACTGTACATTTGTTGCCCTTCAAACTCTCTTGATACAAGTGTATAAACGATCCTAACTACTCATTGCACTATTGCCTTTATACATTCATAATAACGGTAAAGACATGCAATTGTTCATTTTCTGTACCGCTTTAGCCTCACAAGGGTCACGGGCGTGCCGGGGCCTATCCCAGCTAACTTCAGGCGAGAGGCGGGGTACACCTTGAACTAGTTGCCAGCCAATCGCAGGGCACATACAAACAAACAACCATTCGCGCTCACATTCGCACCTAGGGGCAATTTAGAGTCCTCAGTCAACCTACCATGCATGTTTTTTGGTTGTGGGAGGAAAGCGGAGTGCCCGGAGAAAACCCACGCAGGCACGGGGAGAACATGCAAACTCCACACAGGCGGGGCCGGGATTTGAACCCTGGTCCTCAGAACTGTGAGGCGGATGTGCTAACCAGTCGTCCACCGTGCCGCCTGAAAATGACCCATATACAGTAAATGAAAGTGGTAGCGGGAGGTCAGTGTTTTAATGAAAAACTTTTCAAGATCTAAACACCAGACAATCGGATTCTTTAATTCTTTCTAAATCCTAAATCCTCCATGCAGACGCCTTCAGTCACACCCCACACACACAAACATGCACACACACTCAACACACAAATATGCATACACACACACGCACGCAAACACACACCAGAGGCGGAGCTATGGGCGGGCCTGGATGTGCACAGGCCCGACCAGATTGGCAGACTGCCCACACAGTGATATTCATGAAAATATAGATATTTTTTAATGTACATGTCATTTGATTTAAATGTTTCTTTGTGCTTTTTATTTTATTGAATATTAAGAATTGAGGCGGCACAATGGCCGATTGGTTAGCGCATCTGCCTCACAGTTCCGAGGACCGGGGTTGAAATCCGGCCTCGCCTGTGTTCTCCCCGTGCCTGCGTGGGTTTTCTCCGGGCCCTCCGCTTTCCTCCCACGTTGCAAAAACATGCATGGTAGGTTAATTAAAGTCTCTAAATTGTCCCTAGGTGTGAATGTGAGCGCGAATGGTTTTTTTGTTTATGTGTGCCCTGCGATTGGCTGGCAACCAGTTCAGGGTGTACCCCGCCTCTCGCCCGAAGATAGCTGGGATAGGCTCCAGCACTCCCGCGACCCGCGTGACGATCAGCAGTACAGAAAATGGATGGATTAGGAATTTAATATAGCCTACACAAAAATCAAAACTATCTTCATGTTTCACGTGATCGAGCCTCGCGACACTTGAGTTCATCAGCAATCAGACAGTGGGTCGTTATGCTAACGGAGATGTGGAGTTAAACAATAGCAAAACAATTGTCTATGAGCCCCTTTTTGAAAAAAAAAACGTCTAGAAAATTCAAGTACAGCCGCAGCATCTGCTGCGGTTGGTCACGAGACGTTTATTGACTTGGGAAATGGGGGCAACACGTCCTCGTCGCCATCCCAGGGGAGAGGTCACGCTAACTCTTATGCTAATGATTCAGCTCCGAGCCAGAGAGCGGCATTGGCGGCGTCTAATGACTGTACACCTTTTTGATTCATCATCAAAGGGGGGGTTGCAGAATTCGTCAACATCTGCGCGGACAGACGGACGCAAGGACGACGGACTGCAGCCCGCAGAGCGAATGTCGTGCTCGTGGGATTATATGTTTTGCGTGCCCGCCCGTGTAATTACTGCTCGCCGCTCACGTGGCGACCGCTCGCAGCTCTGCAGCGCGGGATCACGATTTGCGTGCAGGGGCCTGTCATGACACCACTGGTCATGCAGCTTAATCCTCAAACTGCCACACCCGCCAGGCCGCCAGTATGGCCGACGTCCGTCCCAGATGTTGACCGGAGGGCTGCGACAGCCGCCGTGCTCGTCTACCAGCAGCAGGGGGCGCTGTGCCACACACAAACTGTTTGCTTAGCTAATATACTGAGCAATTATGGTTTGTTAGTTGACAGTTAGTAGTTGACTGATTGGTTATTTGGTTGTTGAGTGCTTGTTGGTTAGTCAGGTTGGTCAAGTGATTGATTGGTTGGTCGGTTGATTATTTAGTCAGTTGATCGGTTTGTTGGTCAAATGATTGGTTAGTTAATTAATTGACTGTTCTGTTGTGATTTAGTCACTCTATTTTGTTGCTGAGTTGATGGTTTGAGCGTTTGGTTGGTTGGTCATTAGATTGAATGTTTGGTTGGTTTGGTAGCTTGGTCAATTGATCGATTGGTTTATTGGTGGGCTCGGCTAGTTTATTAATTGGTTGGTTGTTTGGTTGAATGAATGAATTGATTGATTGATTATTCAATTGATTGTACTATCTGTAATCCTCGAGGGTTTCTTTCAACAGCGAACCTGAAAAATGAGGAGGCCTCTAGGTGGCGCCCAAGACTGCAACTTCCGTCAACCTGGGATCATACCTTCACAATAAAAGTCACATTTTAAAGTAATTCTATTGCATATACACAATCACATTAATAAGAATTTACTTGCGTGTGTGTGTGTGTGTGTGTGTGTGTGTGTGTGGTTTTTTTTTAAAGGAATTGTGCTGTTTTTACATCATTTCGCTTTGGGTAATAAATACAGTTCAACTCAGTTATTTGAAACATTCACAATCATTAAAGAAATACATTCAAATAAAAACTCATTATTAACAATAAGTGTTTGTTGTCTAGTTGGTTGATTAGTTGATTAGTAAACAGATGTTATAATAAAACCTCCTTAATAACAATATTTTCTATTGCTCATATCAGAAGCTTGTGAATAAATTAGGGGTTCAATAGAAGACAAAAAGTCTTTGTTTTTATTCATTTATACTTTTAAATCATTGTTTGTTTATCACCCTTTTTGGTCTTAATTTATTTATACATTAAAACCATTTGTTTGTTTGGCATCTATGTAGAAGATATATTTGTGTAAGATTATGTATATGTTGCTGTTTCTTTGTCTTTGAATGTACTGTACAGCGTTTGTTGCTGTAATTTTATGGTCTTAGTTTCTGGTTTTAATTTGAAAGCGGATGTGACGTAATCCAGGTGATTTGCGGCTCGGGAAAGGTAAATTGCGATTGTTAGCAGGCGCTCGGTTAGCAAGTGTGAGGAAACCACCGGGAATGGATGCCGAAACGTCTGACTGGAGCCGACCACAAGTTGTTGGAATTGACTTTTTCATGTGGCGTTACGAGCTTTGATGTCGACTTGTAAAGTCTGGCTTGATTTTGTGATGAGGGCACGCGTGGCTTTGTCTTTGGCTTTGATATTTGATTTTGATTAACGTGTGACAGCAATGCTGGGGATTGCTGCGTTCATGGGCCTCCTGATGCTGCTGGAATTCGCGACGTCAGCCCAGCCTGCTGGTATGTTTATGTTCTCCACATTTGTCTCTTTTCTCTTCGAAGTTTAAAAGTTCTTTTTGGTGAAGTTTGTTGTTAGAATTTCGGTTTACGACGGAGTTCTCGACCCCTACGTCCCCCTTACGTACGTAGGTCGGAGCACATTAGTGAACAAAATCTAGATAATATAATATTTGCTGCGTTAGTTTAGCTTTTGTTTCCCGCTAACGTCGTGAAATGTATCAATTCATTTTGAAAATATTTTTTTGAATTAAATAACTGGTTAGGCGATTCATTGAAAATAATTAAATAAATAAATAAATCAGTAAATTGAACAATTAAAATACATGAATACTTGTTTAACGTATGTTAATACATTAAACAAGAATTTATTTTAAAAGTAAATAGTACATTAATTGGTTGCAAATAGCGTAACATATGAGTAAAATCAACCATTTTACATTTAATACCTACCTATTATGTAATTGGTAAACTTGTCATAATAAAATGTATTATAAATATAATGACTGGTTTTATTTTATTATTAAAGGAAGTTTCCTTTTTTTTTTTTTTTTTTTTTTTTAAACCTCACCAACAAATGTGGCCCGTGTTTATGTTACATCTCAAATGTGACCTTCTTGTCACAAAAGGTTTGCCCCAACCCTTCTAGCTCAATAAACTGATGCAGTATTTACGTTTCAATAAATGTAAATGTGTAGGAAATACCCTTGTAAACCATAAACATAAAACAATTGGAAACATTTTAAGAAAAAAAAGAGAATTCCTCATTTATACTCCTGTGGTTGTGCAGCAGGAATTGGTAATTAATTCGTTGAAAAAGATGAGCCTGACCTGAAATATTGTCTTGTCTTTCTGCCTTCCGTTGTCTACAGTTGTTTAACGAGCTACCAAACAAGCATGAGCAAATTTGCTAAGAGACTCGAATCCTAACTTTTACTGCGCTCAAAGTGCAAGACTGAATTGCAGCGCCTACACGACGGCCATGCCTTCATTGCCCCCGATAAGCTATGAATACAGTACAAAAGACAACAATAACATGCAAAAGAGTGCTTCTTAAACTGTTTATAACAAGTACCAACTAAAAAATACTCCTCAAGTGCCACTATCATGACCAACATTTGACATTCCTCAAAAACGAGATGTTTTATACCTTAAAGTAGATTTAATATTATTGTTAGCCACTGTAACGTACACACGGTTTGAATATTAAATGGAGTAATGTTGGAATATAAAATAACTGCATTTAAATGATGCTGATAAAATGTATTGAACACAAAAGTCATAAATTGTATCTAAATAAATGTTCAAAAACTAATTAAAGATTTAAATGCAAATGTAATGACCTTAAAAGTTAAATACAACTGAACTCTACTTGTGATTCTTCTACATACCACCTGTAGCACGCGTAGCACATTTAGATTATTATGACAACGGAACATTATTTGTTTTTCACATTATTGTCACGTTATTTTGTGAGATCACGTGTGATCACGCAAGACTTCGAGATTGACGGTGGAACAGAATCTTTGTGTGTGTGGTGTGTGTGGTCTGCTGTGTTGAGATTCTTGGATCGCATCACACACATGACGACCAAAACTGTTGAATGCCCAATTATTAAAAATAATCTTCGTTTGGGGTCTGTAGCAGATAAAAAAAGGTTTTGAGTGGAAAAAATCTTAGTTCGTTTGTTACATTGTTTAGTTGATCAACTGATTTTTTTGGCTGATTGATTGGTC